>NC_060122.1:631269498-631590331 GCF_021461395.2 Schistocerca americana
GCCCCCAGGTGGATCAGCAGCTCCCTCCCCCGCCCTCGACTCTGGGTCGGCCGTCGTGGATACCTCAGGCATCCCTTCCTCCCCACCTCGGCACAGTCCGAGGCGTTTCCTCCCCTACGCGCAAGTTTCAGAGGGTAGGGATCTGGTACCGCGCGATGCAGCATGGAGGTCGAAGACCCCTAGAGGTCTCTGCACCATTGCGCCGTAAGCCGTGGCGTCGTGGGCTTCCCGGACCACATTTAATGTGTGTGTGTGGGGGGGGGGGGGGGGGGGGGGGAAGGGGCGCCACAGTGGGAAACGTGGTCCTGGCGGCCAATAGCGGCGCCCCCGATCATTTATTAAAGTGCTTGCCTCTCCCTCCACCAGCCAGTCTAATCTTGTGTGCGTGTCTGGACATATCGCCTTGGCTTAGACAGAGTATTTACTTTCTTGTTCGGTGTACGAATGGACGTGATTTTCTTGTGATTCAGTTGTTTCGGTCATGTTGTTGTTCGTCTGGTCCTTCGTTGGTCGTGCCCGTCCTTTTCCATTTATGTTGTTATTCGCGGGCTGCTTCCTGGGTACCGCCGCGCTTTCCGTCAAGTCGACCTCACAACCATTCCGGTTGCAGTTACAACACATGTGTCCAGGACACCTTGACGATGTCCAAGAGTTTGATTTCATTCGTAAGACTGCAGTTATTGATAGGGCGCTCCATCGCTTGAATTTGGACATTGTTGGACTACAGGAGATACGGATAACCGATACAGGCTCTACTAGAGAAGCTATTTACACGTTCTTGTTGCAGGGGAAGTCACAAGACGAACCAAGAATTCACAGTGTAGGATTCGCGGTTAAATCACCCTCCTGAACAGTATTGCGTCTGGTGGAACAGACCGTATTCTTACTATAGAAGTATGCTCTTCAAGCGGAACTATCAATGTCTTTAATGTTTACGCTCCTGCCTTATCATCCAACTTAGAAGAGAAAGGTGCTGGAGTTGGGGCAGATAATAGCACATTGCTGACTTGCCTGGGTCATCATGGATTGGGAAAAACAGGTGGTTATAGCCAGAGACTGCTGAAAGTGTCCTGGTTTCATGGTCTGTGTATCACAAACACATATTTCCAACTTGCAGATCTACACAAGGTAACCTGGCGACACGCCCGCTCTCATCACTGGCCCCAACTTGATTTTATAATAGCTACGCGTACAGATCTAAAAAATGTCCTAGTGAGATGAAGCTGTCACAGCGATAACTGCAACACTGACCATGGTTTGGTGGCGAGTAGACTGAGGCTCGCCCCTAAGAAATATCACCACGCTAAACAGAGAGGTCTACCGCGGATCAACACTTATCATATCCCTAGCTCGCAACGAAAATAAGAATTTGCCAGTAGTTTTGATAGTGCTTTATCAAGAAACACACAAACAGGCATTAATATTGATAAATAATGGGCACAACTTTCTGACGCCATCTACTACTCGACCATATTGGCCTGTGCAATGAAAGAGAACAGAAACAAGGACTGGTACGAGCAAAATTTGGAGGAGATTGAACCAGTCATTGTGGCAAAACGGAAAGCCTTGCTTGGTTATAAAAGAAACCCAATTGGAAGAACTCCGAATGACCGAAGAGAAGCAAAGAACAGGCACAAAAAACATTTAGGAGATGCGCAAATAACTACTAGGAAAATTTATGTGCAGTTTTACAGAAAGCTACCGATTCTGGGGACATTAAGATAACGTACGATGGTATTAGGAAAGCAGTTGGTCCAACTCAGAAAAACAGCTCCTGGGAAGACGAAGAAAGAAGAAGATATTACTGATGAAGGCAAGCAGGTGGAGCGCTGGGTTGAACACTTCCTCGAGCTGAATGCAGCTGAAAATGAAGTAAGCAAAGATGCACTTGATGCCATCAAACAAATGGCAGTCATGGAACAGCTCGATGCAGTGCCCACTATGGAAGAACTTGGCAGAGCGATAGATTGCCTAGCTGCACCTACTTTCACTTCTCACAACCATGTGGGAAGAATGTGAAATTCAAAGATTATTAAATAAACGAAAGGAGACAGAAGTTATTGCAACAATTACCGAGGCATTTCACTGTCGTGTGTAGCTGGGAACGCTTATGCAAGAGTCATCCGAATGCGACTGTAATTCATTGCATCTAGAATCTATCCAGAATCTCAATGCAGCTTCAGGCCTGGCCGATCAACCGTGGACATGATTTTTTTCTCTACGACAACTGCAAGAGAAGTGCTGTGAGCAGCAGAGACCACTGTATATTGCTTTTGTTGACCTCGTAAAAGCATTTAATTTAGTGAGCAGAATTGGGCTCTTCAAGTTGCTGCGGAAGATTGAATGACCACCTAACCTACTACGAATAACTGTCTCTTTCAATTAGAAATTGCAGGCTACAGTCTGTTTGAACGGCAAAACATCGGAATAATGCCCTATAAACGGTGTAAAGCAGTGGTGTGTGGTAGCTCCTATTCTGTTTGGCATTTTCTTTCCTCTTCTGCTTTTGAAGACTGTGAGGAGTGAGTGTGTTTCCATACAAAGTCTGATGGAAATCTCCTCAACATTGCCCGTCTCTAGGCCACGACCAAATTCAATACAATTGCTATTCACGAGTTGTTATATACAGGCGATGCAGCTCTGGTAGCAAACTCAGAGCATGAACTGCAGTATCTAATCAAAAAGTTATCACATGCATGTGGAACATTTGGTCTTACCATCAGCCTCCAAAAGGCTGATATCATGGCGCAGGGAAGCACCAACCTTCCATCCATCAGCATTGACGGCAATCCTCTCCAGGTAGTTGATTATTTTACCTACTTGGGATCTACAATACACTCCTGCAAATGGAAAAAAGAACACATTGACACCGGTGTGTCAGACCCACCATACTTGCTCCGGACACTGCGAGAGGGCTGTACAAGCAATGATCACACGCACGGCACAGCGGACACACCAGGAACCGCGGTGTTGGCCGTCGAATGGCGCTAGCTGCGCGGCATTTGTGCACCGCCGCCGTCAGTGTCAGCCAGTTTGCCGCGGCATACGGCGCTCCATCGCAGTCTTTAACACTGGTAGCATGCCGCGACAGCGTGGACGTGAACCGTATGTGCAGTTGACGGACTTTGAGCGAGGGCGTATAGTGGGCATGCGGGAGGCCGGGTGGACGTACCACCGAATTGCTCAACACGTGGGGCGTGAGGTCTCCACAGTACATCGATGTTGTCGCCAGTGGTCGGCGGAAGGTGCACGTGCCCGTCGACCTGGGACTGGACCGCAGCGACGCACGGATGCACGCCAAGACCGTAGGATCCTACGCAGTGCTGTAGGGGACCGCACCGCCACTTCCCAGCAAATTAGGGACACTGTTGCTCCTGGGGTATCGGCGAGGACCATTCGCAACCGTCTCCATGAAGCTGGGCTACGGTCCCGCACACCGTTAGGCCGTCTTCCGCTCACGACCCAACATCGTGCAGCCCGCCTCCAGTGGTGTCGCGACAGGCGAGAATGGAGGGACGAATGGAGACGTATCGTCTTCAGCGATGAGAGTCGCTTCTGCCTTGGTGCCAATGATGGTCGTATGCGTGTTTGGCGCCGTGCAGGTGAGCGCCACAATCAGGTCTGCATACGACCGAGGCACACAGGGCCAACACCCGGCATCATGGTGTGGGGAGCGATCTCCTACACTGGCCGTACACCACTGGTGATCGTCGAGGGAACACTGAATAGTGCACGGTACATCCAAACCGTCATCGAACCCATCGTTCTACCATTCCTAGACCGGCAAGGGAACTTGCTGTTCCAACAGGACAATGCACGTCCGCATGTATCCCGTGCCACCCAACGTGCTCTAGAAGGTGTAAGTCAGCTTCCCTGGCCAGCAAGATCTCCGGATCTGTCCCCCATTGAGCATGTTTGGGACTGGATGAAGCGTCGTTTCACGCGGTCTGCACGTCCAGCACGAACGCTGGTCCAACTGAGGCGCCAGGTGGAAATGGCATGGCAAGCCGTTCCACAGGACTACATCCAGCATCTCTACGATCGTCTCCATGGGAGATTAGCAGCCAGCATTGCTGCGAAAGGTGGATATACACTGTACTAGTGCCGACATTGTGCATGCTCTGTTGCCTGTGTCTATGTGCCTGTGGTTCTGTCAGTGCGATTATGTGATGTATCTGACCCCAGGAATGTGTCAATAAAGTTTCCCCTTCCTGGGACAATGAATTCACGGTGTTCTTATTTCAATTTCCAGGAGTGTATATAGCAACTCGTCTGTGGACACTGAGATTACCAACTGAACTGCAAAAGCATCGGCTGTCATGGGTAGACTGAAAAACAGTGTATGGAAGAATGGACTACTCACATTAAAAACTAAATTTGCAAATATATACTGCTTGTATTATCAGCACCCTTTTGTATAGATGTGAGACATGGAAAACTCTTGCTAAACACAAATCCCGACTGAACAGCTTCCATCTCCGTTGTCTCCAGAGAATCCTTCAAATCTCTTGGAAGGCTAGGGTACCCAACACTGAAATGTTACGGCTCACATGCATTACCAGCGTTCATGCACTCCTTAGCCACCGTCGTTTAAGGTGGCTGGGACATGTCAGGCGAATGGATCCTGAGCGAATACCGATAAAAGTGCCATACAGAGAACCTCGGGAGACTGTGAAGTCTGTAGGAAGACCGCAACTTCGCTTCAAGGATGTCTGAAAAAGAGATCTGACCAAGGCCAGCGTCGATCCAAGTCAGTGGGAAAATACAGCTGGTGGCGGTGTCTAGTGGCGACAAGGTGTGCACAGTGGGATTGAGCTTGCAGAGAACGAATGCATGCAAGAAGACTTCAGGAAGATGGCTAGGCGGAAGGAGAGAGCGGCCCCTGGTCGAAGTACTTCACATTTCAAGTGCAGTAGAGACTGCCACTCTCGAGTGGGACTTTTCAGCCATAGCAGATGTTGCGAAGTCTGAACCAACTATACTACACCATCATCCATCGAGGATAGACGGATGCCACATAAAGTGATGGTAGAAGGGTTTCTGAAGCACCGCATTCAAATGAACTGCAGTTTGTCTCGTAGTAGGTGGTCAATAGTTATTTCTAGCTGTGTGGAGGCGATGTGGCGACCGTTTGTTACACACTTGTGGCCATCCTTTTCGGTGGTTTACACATGTGGAAACAATGTCTCCGTTACATTGAAGATCCGCGCTTGACGCAGTTGATATCGGAAACTAAATTCCTGCGTAATCTCCAGCATCCCATTATCCACGCGCCTTGCACCTAGTATCAGCCCGCATTCAAATTTGGTTAACATGCGACGCCCTTCCATGTTCACTATCTACTTCGCTGTGACAGACTACTAGCGCCACCGTACCCAGCATCTGGCCGCAACATGTGGGTGCATATTTTCAAATGAGACAACCCTTCCTCTGATTTTGGGTGACTCAATTTATTTTTTATTCTTTGCTGGTTTCGGGTTTTTTCGTACACACCTGCAGAAGGCGTAAATTCAGTTTATTACGTAAACCAAGTAGGCGTAGTAATTAATCTCAAAACTTACGTTTCCTTTTTGTATTGTCGATCTCTAATGCCCACACAGTCAATCAGGTGCTGAACCTAATCTTCCCTCCTTCTTCCTTTCATCTATCGAACCGTTAATACAGTGCACCAAGAACACAGTTAGCATAATTTTTGCATGTAAGGTTACAGGATAATAGAATCAGTATGACAGAAACCGGAAATTGTAATCGAGTTAGATTTAATTGGTACAAATGGCTCTGAGCACTATGGGACTTAACTGCTGTGGTCATCTGTCCCCTATAACTTAGAACGAACCTAAGGACATCACACACATCCATGCCCAAGGCAGGATTCGAACCTGCGACCTTAGCGGTCCCTCTGTTCCCGACTGTAGCGCCTAGAACCGCTCGGCCACTCCGGCCTGCGAATTAGATTTACATCGTTGATATTTTTTCTTTATTGAGTCATCTGTAGTAACGTGTGTGTAACTAAGATGCAACGTATATGTAATTTATATACGTAATGTAGCTACTGCCAATAATGCCTATGTTCGTCTGTGAAACTGGGCTCGATAAGCAACCTGAGCTATCAGTAAACGGAATCTACTCTGCATAACACTCTGTGTGTTGTATGAGTGTCAGTTTCACTGTCATTTAAGCCCTCAACAGATCTTTACATGAAAAACTTAACACTAACCTTTGGATAAGTTATCTGAATGCGTTCTTGAACAAGAATTTTCAAGTAATATAGAATCTCACTTGTGCAGTGGAATTTACTGGACTAGAGAACATGACATGCTGTGATGTGTCAGTGTCTCTGTTTTGGCACTAAATTCTGCTATCACCTCTTTAGATGAGTACCTTTTTCCATGTGGTTTACAGCAATTCGCAGCAGCATGCAGCAGCAATGACTAAAGCTTATTGTTGCTACGAATGAATGTAATAAAAGGAAGTTTGTTTGGAAGTTGTTAACTACTACATAACTTTTGAGAAGGAATTCCATTAATTAAGTCTATTTAAAACTTCAGAACCGTCATGAACAAGTATTAATAATGACAATGACAATTGTCATATGTATCAAATTACTGCAAAAGGGTGGGAATTTAAGGAGATGGGACCTAGATAAACTGACAGAACCAGAGGTTGCACAGAGTTTCAGGGAGAGCATTAGGGAACGATTGACAGGAACGGGGGAAATAAATACAGTAGATGAAGAATGGGTAGCTTTGAGGGATGAAATAGTGAAGACAGCAGAGGATCAAGTAGGTAAAAAGGCAAGGGCTAGTAGAAATCCTTGTGTAACGCAAGATATATTGAATTTAATTGATGAAAGGAGAAGATATAAAAATGCAGTAAATGAAGCAGACAAAAGGAATACAAACGTCTCAAAAATGAGATCAACAGGAAGTGCAAAATGGCTAATCAGGGATGACTAGAGGACAAAGGTAAGGATGTAGAGGCATATATCACTAGGGCTAAGATAGTTACTGCCTACACAAAAATTAAAGAGACCTTTAGAGAAAACAGAACCACCAGCGTGAATAACAAAAGCTCAGGTGGAAACCCAGTAATAAACAAAGAAGGGAAAACAGAAAGCCGGAAAAAAGGCCCCAGGAGTAGACAACACTCCATTAGAACTGCTGACAGCCTTGGGAGGGCCAGCTCTGGCAAAACTCAACCATCTGGTGAGCAAGATGTATGAGAAAGGCGAAATACCCTCTGACTTCAAGAAGAATATAGTAATTCCAATCCCAAAGAAAGCCGGTGCTGACAGATGTGAAAATTACTGAACTATCAGTTTAATAAGTCAGTGCTGCAAAATACATACGAGAATACTCACTCTACAGACGATTGGATAAACCTGTAGAAGCCGACCTCGGGGAAGATCAGTTTGGATTCCGTAGAAATGTTGGAACACGTGAGGTAATACTGACCCTACGACTTATCTTAGAAGATAGATTAAGAGAAGGCAAACCTACACTTGTAGATTTAGAGAAAGCTTGTGGCACTATTGACTGGAATACTTTCTTTAAAATTCTGAAGGTGGCAGGGGTAAAATACAGGGAGCGAAGGGCTATTTACAATTTGTACGGAAACCAGATGGCAGTTATGAGTCGAGGGGCATGAAAGGGAAACAGTGGTTGGGAAGTGAGTGAGACTAGGTTGTAGGCTATCCCTGATGTTATCCAATCTGTATCTGGAGCAAGCAGTAAAGGAAACAAAAGAACATTTCAGAGTAGGAATTAAAATACATGGGCAAGAAATAAAAACTTAAAAATTTCGCCGATGACATTGCAATTCTGTCAAAGACAGCAACGGAGGTGGAAGACCAGTTGAACGGAAGGGATGGTTTCTTGAAGAGAGGATATACGATGAACATCAACAAAAGCTAAACGAGGATAATGGAATGTAATAGTATTAATTCGGGTGATGCTGAGGGAATTAAATTAGGAAATGAGCCACTTAAAGTAGTAGACGACTTTTGCTACTTGAAAAGCAAAATAAATGATGATGTTTGAAGTAGAGAGGTTATAAAATATAGAAAGGCAATGACAAGGAAGGCGTATCTGAAGAAGAGAAATTTGTTAACATTGAGTATAGATTTAAGGGTCAGGAAGTCTTTTCTGAAAGTATCTGTATGGAGTGTATACATGTATCGAAGAGAAACATGGATGATAAATATTTTGGACAAGAAGAGAATAATGATGAGATATTGAGCAGAACTGGGGAGAAGAGAAATTTGTGGCACAACCTGACTGCAAGAAGGGATCCGTTTATAGGACATATTCTGAGGCATCAAGGGATCACCAATTTAGTATAGGATGGAGCGAGGAGGGCACAAATCGTAGAGGGAGACCAAGAGATAAATACACTAAACAGATTCAGAAGGATGTAGGTTGCAGTAGGTAGTGGAGATGAAGAAACTTGCACCAAGATAGAGAAACATGAAGAGCTGCAACAAACCAGTCTCTGGATTGAAGAGCAGAACAACACATCAAAAACGGCTGAGTGCCAGATTAACAAATTATTTCAACTCCAAAGTTACATCAACACTTGCTAACCACAGCGCGTTATTTAGATGTGGAGAACAATTTATTATTTGTAGGGTAAGGAGGCTTCTTTCACTGACAAGTAAAACATGGGATTGTTGCAAACTTGGACTAAAAATCACAGGCCTAACACTGCAATTGCTTTTGCACTCTGCTTGCGAATTTTACCCTGAATTCCATCTACAACAGCAGTGAAGCCATCTAAACCTCTCCTGGCTATAAAAATGAAATCAGGCCTTCAGAGTGGTAAGATCTGCCATCACCGACCTGAGGGCAGCGTGACTCATCTTCTGTCTCCGAGCTCTCGACTACTACTTCCACTCTCGCAAACAGACCTCGTCTCAAAAAAATGCTTAGAACTGAAATTAACATTTCACCATCAGATTGTTAGTATCGATATCTGAGTGCTTATACTTTGCGAAGAATAGCGTTAAGTAGGATATATTGTTTCATGTAACGGAGAGTTGTGACACATTCCTTACATTACATCTCTGTCGCTTCTTTAAGAATGTGAACGGGACTTATTTACAAATAGGACAAAAGGAGCTAAAAATTCGCAATTCAAATTTTTAAACAAAATTTATATAGATGTAGAAGTTCTATTAATCTATTAATGTTAAAAGGATTGTTCATTATTGGCTCAATTACCTTGTGACCGTTTGTGAGTTTTTTTAAATAAGTAATTAGGCACATTTTCATTCATGAAAAATTTCAGACTGTAAAGTTTAGAAATAGAACAAGAAAAACATGTAGAGTGTTATTGATTTTAAAACGTGAATTTTCACTGCACAGGTTGTTTTATATTGTTTTGCGATTTGCACACTTGTAGAATTTCGAGAGGAGAAGCAACGTCATAAACTTTGCGTAGAGGTGTGTTTAGTGTCTATATCACTAACAGGGGAATGTAGAAACGTAGTGCATAGTAGAATCATGCAGCAATGTGTACAGTGTCTGTCACACTGACACCTTTACTTGGAGAAACTGCATTTTTGGCTTGTATTGTCATTGTCCTTTCACTGAGACAGCACTGTGTAATTGTGACTCTCGAAGGCAAGGCTCAGCATTGGTAAGTGATTGCCACTCCAGAACATGTATCTACCGCGGACATCCTTCATTATGGCAGACCTCCTTGGTTGCTGCCATCATTGGAAGCGACACTGTTGCAGTCATCAAGTGTGCATGCGCACTTTGTAATTTGTTTGTGCCCTGGCATATTCCAGTTATATCGTACTCTATGGACAGAAAATACTTATTATAACAACTTTACCAAAAAGTCTTACATATTCCTGTAAACATAAGTGAAGATAGTGAAGTAAGCAACTGCACATGCAGTTTATATGAATGAAAGTTTGTAAATTGTTTCATATGCGACACCAATATATTAACAGGAATATAAAACTATTGTACATAGAACTCATATATGTTGCTGTTTAATTACTAATTAAGATATCTGCTCATGGACCTTATTAAGGTAAACATATAAAATATTAAGTAATTCTGCAAAGGCAGTGTACTTTAAAATATCAACACCAAACAAAGTATGCTGCATTATACAATTTTACACACAAAAATGACACAAAGAATTTATATTGCATAAGAAATCCTTTGCAAATTGCAGCATCATAAACAAAATGACACAAAAAATGTTATATTGCATAAAAATGCTTTGTACTCGTATATATATACGAACATAGGATATGCTGCTTGAGGCAGCTATATGCTGTTATTGTTCTGCACAGGCAGTATTTTCCTCACATTGACTAAAAATCTTAAAAATTATCTGTATGATCAGAAGTGCACTTTTGTAGGGGGATGGAGGCACTATCCTACCATCAACCTAACTACCACAAAACAGACAGGGATCTATACTACATATAAACTGGATACATCTTTCTACAGGATATGGACTGCGATAAGGGGGATTGGTATAGGTACCTTTCTCATTGTTGTATTTATTATGCAATACTGTTCAACATATGTTCTTGTCTTTCCATATGAAAAGAATTTGACTAGCTCTTATACTAACAGTAGTATAAATGTTACATAAAGTTCTTATTTTCACATTCGTGATTTACGTTACAGTGGGTACTGGCAAGTTTATTGTCGTCATTTTGGTTTCTAAAGGAAGAAATTTATTAGTGTCTAAGCTAACAAGTAACACATGACATATGTTTTAAATTTTATTTAATTAACCCTTTGTGGTCCGCTTGCTTTCACTTTAGTATGATTTACTTCCCTCTCTGGTTCTTTCCTTCCTTGTCGGATTCCTATTATTACCTGAAAAGAATTCGTTAGTGGCATACACATATATATCTTATAAATTCTACAGCGTTGTATTTGTCTATGTTTACTTGGGACAATGAAAACCTTTATCAGACAAACCTGAATGTCACATTGTTCCGTGATTTTAGTTTTTCCTTTCTCCATAAATGTTACATAGTTGGCATTTCCGTCCCATTTCCTTTTTCTAGTTATGCCTTGAAGTATGAGACTCCCTTGGCTCCTTAGACAAGTTTTCTTAACCTACAATAATCGTAACAATGACGATTTATTAATAATATAATAATCGAAATGTCTTCCACAGACCTTCATACAAAATGTTTAGTGTTGGAGGCGTCTACAATGGACGCTCAACGCATCTTACCTTCATTTACTTACTTTAATATGGAGTAACTCCGTTGAATCCTCTTCAATTACTTAACTCTAATCCTTTTCTGGGAGTGGTGTCATCTTGTTGTTTTAATTATGCTTTTTGCATTTGTTCCTACTGGCAGCTCATACAATTGATAAGTGGGATTATGCACCAACTTCTGGAGTATTCTGAAAACTAACATATTGCTTTAACAAGTGGAAGTTTCTAGACGTAACATGTCTCGTCATAATCTGTGAGAATAATTATTTCATCGCTAGGTAAGCGCTGAATTCTTTAATGGAGCTAATGATACAACAGTGAGTATCGTTTATTTAAGGATAGAAGGACAGAGGAATTTTTTAATGGAGACAACGGCGACTATTTCGTTGCACAAGGTAGTAATTCTGTTCCTGAAAAGGAATGCTTCAGCGAGGGCTGTGACCTATTTACAACCCATCGGCTAGTGTGATACCCCAGATAAGGTGAGCTGGTAATGGCGTCCTAAGCTGGGCGACGAAATCCCGCTAATGCCTCTGGCCTTGACCTACCTTATGGCCAGCTGCGTCAATCTAAAGGAAAATAAAAATGCTTCACTCTCCCCTTGCTGTCTCTCGAAAGCTTATTGATGTGTCGTAGGCTCTTACCTTGAGTGGACGCTTGTTGTTAACATAATGAAGAAAACACATCTTAAAACTAATGCATAATACAGAAAATACATAGAAGAATACACTTCAAAATACACAGCTTATTGAGTGAATGATTTTATGTGTGAAATATGCTGTAGGCCTTAACTCTTGTGAGTACGTAAAGTTTCCAGTAAAACCGCACTGTTGTGCGCAATACGACGAATGCAATATGGGCCATTGTACATGAGGAATAATTTCTTACTAAGACTCTTACTTTTATTGGAGAGACGGTGGCTCTTATCCAATACCTTCCGATTAATGGCAAATTTTATTACTCTGATCCCTTTAGACAGAGATTTACTTCTTCGTTCTGCTGCCTCTATTATTTTGTGGAGTGCAAGATTTACATCTCTGTGCCTTAACTTCCCTGTTGCCGGAAAGGGTACCATTTCCATGATCCTATGTGGTAGCTGTTCTTTTTTCAGAACTAGGATGGGCGGCAGTGACGTGGAGTCATGTGGTAACTCGTTTATCTTGTCCTGAAATACCTTAATATGGTTGTCCCATGTTCTGTTTACTAGTACAGTACAGTCTGCACAATTTATTTACTGATCTCTTTCATACTACGTCCCCCTGGATTAGATTGTGGCCAACGCAGGGAAATAAAGACAGGTTTCATTTTCTGCCGACGTAGCTTGCGTACCCAAGTATGTGAACGGAACTGGGACCCATTATCGGATATAACCTTATCAACTTGGCCTATTTCTGTTAGAAAATTTTGTAAGAAAGCTGCACCAACTGTCATTGCTGTAGCTTTTCTCAAGGGAGTGAGACAAATGTAGTTCGACGTAAATTCAACTGCTACAAAAATCTAAGCGTACCCATTTTCTGACCTTACAGGAGGTCCTAATAAATAAACAGCTGCTAAACGCCTCAGTTTTACAGGGATAGTAGGAAACAATGGGGCTTGAAGTGACACAGTAGGTGGCTTTGCTTTCTGACAAATCTTGCATCTGCTAAGGACATTTTTAAATCTCTTCGCCATATTACTAAAATAGCATGTTGCGCCAATTTTATAGAAGCACTTGCCTGCTCCGTAAATGCATAACATGGCGAATGTACCAAATGAGTTTTTTCAATAGCTCATCTGGTATACATACCACCCAAACAGAATTTTTACCACGCTACGTTTAAAGAGAATATTGATCCTGATTATACAATAACGCCTAATTTTGTGTTAATTTTCTCTTTCCACTTCTCCTTAATGTTATTCCGTACTGGGTCCTTATCCTGCTCTTTCCCAATATTCTGTAATGAGGACAAAACGAATGTCTCAAACATGACTTTCTTTATGTAAGGAAGACTGTAATTATTGTCATGTTGAACTTCCTTGTTATTTCTAGATAGTCCAACGGGTGTACGAGAGAGTCTATCTGCAACAATATTCTCCTAACCACGGATGTGGATAATGGTCGTTTGAAATTCTTGAAGATACAGGGCCCAGCGTCTTAGGTTCTCTTGTGTCAGTTTCGAAGACATTAGAAATTGCAGTACACTATGATCTGTCTAGAGCTTCGGGTTTTACCATATAGAAAATAACGAAATTTCGTAAAAGCCCATACAATGGCTAATAGCTCCACTTTGGTGACTGAGTAGTTTCTTTCTGACTTTGTCAGAGTGCGACTACCGAAGGCTCTGATCCTTTGTACAATAACAAAATTCCTTCACCTCCTGAAACGGGTGAGCCGCAAGCCCAACCTTGGAAGAGTCTGTGAACAAGCAAAAATCTTTAGATAAGTCTGGATGACCTGATATTTTAGCTCCAAGCTCCAAGCAAAACTTTCTTCAAGCATTGGTATTCCATTTTAGCCTGCTCATCCCATTCCCACAGGGAATAGAACATACAATAACATACAATCTTGGCTGTGTGATACTTTTTAAGTTCAGAAATCTACGATAAAAACTGATTAATCCGAGGAAACCGCAAACTTCTCACTTATTACTGGGTGAAGACATCAACCTTACACTTTCCAATTTGTCAAGATCCGTTTCTATGCCTGCCGATGAAATTACATGGCCTAAAATTTTACCTTAGATTTTCCAAATGCGGATTTCTCCAGATTTACAGTAGGGCCTGCGTCAAGAAAGAGTCGCAGCAGAGAGTTTAGAATTGTATTACGTTGTTGCCAAGATTTTTCTGCTATAAGAATGTCTCGACATAAGCCGTAACATGGTTTTTCAAATAAGCAGGGAGAATAGTATTTAGCCCACGAATAAACGCTACTGTAGAAATTTTGAGCCTAAGTCGTAGCTTACAGAATTGATAACATGTACCGAAACACAAGGATGCCGTGTATTGTCGGCATTCTGGATGAAGTTCGATTTGTCAAGTACTAGATCAGAGGTTAACTGAAGACAGGACCTGTTCTCCATAGAAATTTAGGAGGAGTTCGTCAATAGTTTGAGGCCTATCAGTTTCTGGTAATAGAATGGTATTAATTTGTCTCGAATCCAAGATCAAACGAATCGAGACATTTTTCTTCTTAACAATGTGTGACGGACTATTGTAGGAGCTTACTATTGGCTCAATGATTCCGTGTTGTGACGTAGTTTGAATTTCAGCTTTAACCTTTTCTCTATAGTGTGCAGGAATGATACATGGTGGCACCCTAAATTTATGGCGAGGTTTTACCTGGAACTTATAATTAAAGCCTTTAATGGTGCCAGGACGACAGCTGAAGACTTCAGCATGATTATTCGGTATGTTTGCAAGGCCTTGTTTGTCATCCTCTGGGCATTGTCGTGCGCTTTCTACTTTGTCATCTATTATACAATCTATATCAATGACCCTATTAGTATTCTACTAAGAATCATATTTTGAATTTAATTCGTCACCTATGCTAATCTGTGAGGTGTACGTATTATGTTCTTGTAGAAAACATAGACAATTAGCATCTTACTCTTGAGGAAACATCCATTCCTCAGATTGTAGGCGAACAAGTGTACCCTCTATTTGTAGTTCTTCTTCTCATTCGTTCAGGTTTAAGACCGCTTAATGTGCACTTAAAAAGTCTACTCCTAAGATCATTTGAGAAGACAGGAGGGCTCAATCACGAAGTTTGCTGAGAGACTATGACCCTGACACTTAAAACTTATATTCGTTTGTTCCCTCACATTCCCACTCTTCCCGGTGATGGTACCCTTAATTCGTGTCCTTTGCAAGGGAAGGACTGGACAGTCCATGGTTTTACAACATTGAATAAATATGACATGACCTACAACAGAAACAAGGCTACCTGAATCTAAAACTGCTAAAAGCTTGCCCCTACTGAAATTCATATAATTGGATGGACAATAGTGTTCCTATTATATTCCTTTTTCTCTAATAGAAAATCCCTTGGATCTTCTAAGTGTACAGAATTTAGTGCTGTAGTGTCTTTGTCGTTTCTATTATAATGTGCTTTTGCTACTGGCTGTGCTAGTCACAGTGCTATTTCACAGGAATTGTTTCGAGGAACTGGTGACCTTATTTCCACAAATTCACGTTGATTTGCGGCTCTACGTCTTCATTCGACTGCCTATCTGTTGCTGACGGTTGCGGTAGTCTTCTGTGAAAATTGGGAGCAGAATTATTATGACAATTACTCTGAGAAGACGTTATACGCGTGATAAAACAGTTTCGCCTGGTGAAATCAATACGAACACTTTGCACTAATATCGAATATGGATGGCAATCTTAGCTGCAAGTGGCTTAATTTGTGTACTCACCCAGACGACAGCATTGAAGTGATGTGATGATCCGCTGAAGTGGAACACAGTGAAGTATTATCATACTTGAAACTCAGATAGCATCGCGCATGTACTGTGGATCAGACTGCAGCGCAGGAACTTTATGAATGTGATGTCACGTGACTGTTACACCCCGACTCGAAGCTAAGCGCTTAAGAAACGAAAACTTTGATAAACACTTAGCAAACATATGTAATTTACGGTATTCTGAAGACACTAATGAATGTGCGGAAACCGGAAGTAACATGAACGTGTTTGTGCGGTAACGGTGTTGATGTCAACTGACAGTAAAGTGCATGAACAAAAACCATACAATAGACATTTTTTATCACAACGCAAGCATGTATACTATGTAACCCACAGCTATCACCGAATAAACTGGTGTAAACTAGTGTGGCAAGTGATTACAATTACGTACTAATCAAAAATCTTTTTAGGGAATGTGTATTAAAATTGTGTTACCGACCTCAATCTACGAATGTTTCATGTCATTCCTGTATCCTGAGCTGACTGGATACCATCGAGCTCAACTGGTCAAGAATGCCGCAATCTTCTTACTCCATCGCAGACAACGCAGATCGTCGTGGCTCACACGTATACAGATTTGTCAACATAGCTAGAACGCCGCCGTGACCCCTCTGCACCACAGCAACGACGAATGCTGCAGCACGACCGATTTCGCCTACCATGCGTCGCCTTTACAACCGTCGAGCAAGAATGAATGATGTTCAACCGAGTTATTATTGTAAACTGTTTCAAAAACCACACGTATTTCTGTTACCAGAACTGATACGATGATTCCTAAGTGTTTAATATGAATATTTCAAAACTCTAACTCAAATCACTAGGTCAAATAACTGTTAAAAATGTAAAACACTACCTCGATGTTTTTTCCTAACGACGTAATTTGTTCATTCTGATTAATGTACTGAATGTTCTGATTCTGTCAATGTATTATGTTTTTAAGATTTTGTGAGAAAACATAGCATGTAAGAAAAGGAATTCGATGCCTAAGCCTTTCCTGTCGTTCCGCCAGGTGCCGGCATGATCGCATCCGAATGGCAAGGCAAATTACATTTCTGGCAAAACTAAAACAGGCTCCAGCTCAAACGAATAAAATGATGAAAGATAGAAGAAACGAAAGACTAAAAGTTCACGACGCGATGTTAATTTTTAAAACTTTTTACAAAGACTTGAAAAACTTTTACAAATTTAGGGGGCTGTATAATGTTCCCCTAGGGGTTAGCGGATTTCGTGACTGTGTGTCTTCGTGCAGTAGCGCAGAGACGCCTTTATCGCTGAAAAAAAACACTTTGATTACAAGGAAATTAGTATTTTTGTAATTATATTATCTATGTAATTTAAGCGAACAAAGACTCGTGACCTTTTGCTCTCTCTCTCTTCCTGGTCAGCCACTGCATGGTACGGTCATAATAAATTATTGATTGGTCAGTGTTATGTAGAGAATTTGTTGTTTGTGCTCATTTAGCGTAATAATAACTATTTAATTTAATTGTGTTTGTTATTACGACTAACCATACATTTTTTCCTCAGCTTTTTTCATAAATTTGATATTTAAATGTACGAGTAGATTATTACTTTGTGCGGGGATTTCTGTTAGTGAATGATCACGTATTAAGGTCACCATTAACAAGTTAATCGGCCAGGAAGTTTCGTATCAGTGCCTCCTCCGCAGCAGAGTTTAAATTTCATTGTGGAAACATCCCAAAGGCTGTGGCTAAACCATGTCTCTGTAATATTCTTTCATCCAGGAGTTCTAGTTCTGCAAGGTTCGCAGAAGAGTTTCTGTGAAGTTTGGAAGGTAGGAGCCGAGGTACTGGCAGAATTGAAGCTGTGAGGATGGGTCGTGAGTCGTGCTTCGGTAGCTCAGATGGTAGAGCACCTGCCCGCTAAAGGCAAAGGTCCCGAGTTCGAGTCTCAGTCTGGTACACAGTTTTAATCTGCCAGGAAGTTTCATATCAGCGCACAACCTGCTGCAGAGTGAAAATTTCACTCTGGGAACATCTGCCAGGCTGTGGCTGAGCCATGTCTCCGCAATATCCTTTCTTGCAGGAGTGCTAGTTCTGCAAGGTTCGCACAAGAGCTTGTGTGAAGTTTGGAAGGTAGGAGACGACGTACTGGCAGAATTGAAGCTGTACGGACGAGTCGTGCTTGGGTAGCTCAGATGGACGCGGCACGGTAGCTCAGCGTGTTCGGTCAGAGGGTTAGCTGCCCTCTGTAATAAAACAATTGAGTTAATCGATCACCAACGAACTTAAACGGCTGTCTTACGACGTCCGTCCTGAACAGGTAAACGAACGAAAGCGAAGAAAATGAGATTAAAAAAAAAAACAAAAAAAGATGGTAGAGCAGTTTCCCGCGAAATGCAAAGGTCCTGAGTTCGAGTCTCGGTCCGGCACACAGTTTAAATCTGCCAGGAAGTTTCATTTTCCTTGTACTTTGCGGTACAGTATTACATGAATTACTCCTTAGTAGCCCCGCGGGTATATTAATGAATTCGCTTTCACTAGAGACGAACCTTGCAACAGTGTGGCAGAAACAGCGCCTTTTCCCAGATGAAACGGTGATCCATTAAGTTCCACTGTACATTGCTCAAGGTGAATTTTAGCATCGTGTTAGCACAGTAAATCAAAATCTAAGAGTGCGCAGTAACGATCACCTACATAAGGAAAACTTCTGTACATTCCCGGTAAGGCTTTCTCCCACTCAGAAACTCAATAACGCCGATCCCAGGGAATACACATAATTACCACCCACTCAACATAACTGATATCGTGATGGGCTTAACCGCCTCTTTCCCATTAGATCCTAACGTGCCACATACACGTGCGTACCTGTGCCTGATAGAAACTTGTGTTCTGGCACCTAGTAAGCCAATTAAAGAAACGTCCGCCTCCGTACGCGATTTCGATGGGCCTTTCGACGTACCTGGAGCCCCCATTGCTATTTAGTGTCAGCTTACGCCTATTTGGTAGCTTCCTGTCCTGCATCCTGAAAACCTGCACTGCCGCTCCCAGTGTCCAACTCTTTCCCAAACTACGCCTGCAGCAATCTCCGCAATGGTAAAACGTGATGAAAGCGGTAACTAAAAACATTTCATGTGGGTCGTTGGTGAAATATGCAGTCAGCCCCAAATATGTTTTAAAATTTTTTATTTCAGTGGCATAACCGCAGTTTCTGGCTAATATGCCTATCTGCAGATGATTAATATTTTAAATTACATAGATGATTTGATCAACAGCTTGTCCTCCACTCCTGTACTCCACAAGAATATGTGCAAATTTTGTGCCGCATTGTTGTTACATGTCTCATTAATAATAAAACGCTGAAGTGTTTTGATTTATTGATATTTAGAGTAAAATGATTCAATTCACTTACTTAAGTTCCAATAGATGGCGATTTTTTTTATTGTGATCCATATGGTTTTAGAGATAGATGTTTGTGTTGTTGAATATAAGCAGCACACATACGTATAAAATCACCGTGCCACACTTCATAATATGCTTAACGTCAGTGTTCAGCGTCAAACATGTAATATACACTTTATGTTCTTGTTTGCAAAAAAAGATTATTCATTAACCAAAGATACGAAGATGCCATTAATTTCCTATTGAGAAACAACGCAAACGGAGCAGACATGATGTATGCGACGTACAAAATGCAACATGTTAATAATAGAAAAATGATTGCACCTTGAGAGTGAACTTATTGTAAAAGGACTATAGGAGAAGTCATATACATCATTTTTACGTAACTATCAGTGGAAATTTTGATGAAATATCTTAAAATCAGTTGCCTGCATTCTATTAACTAGATATATATCCTCACCCATATACAGAGTAACTCGATTATTGTGAATGCTTATAAGTTATCTGAGGGAATTATAAAATTAAATTGTGAATATTAGAATGAGAGAAACACATTTATTCGCCATGATAGATTATATTTATGCAATTTTATACTAATGACATAAACAAGGTTTTTTTTTTCAGTGTTGATGCTGACAGCGGCCAAATGTATCATCTTTCATTTGTGTAAACATCCCAAGGAAATTATTTAGAAATAGTTTATTGGCTTGCTCCAGCAGTTCATTTAGAATGTGAGGAGAGAAACACTGTGTGCGGACTGATTCATGTGAGTGGATATGGCAGATTTATTTAATTGTTTTTCAGCGTAAGGGCATCCATGTGTTCACGATATCTTATAATGAAGCTTCTGTCGGTTCCTTCAAAATACAAGCTGCGGCAGTTGTCAAAAACAATTTTGTAAATTCCTCATATTTCAAGGTCTGGGCTAGTGGTTTTGGTGATGTGAGTAATGTTATGTTACACAGTGTCATTGATGTGCATACTTATTTGAACTCCTGTCATTCAGGAAGGATGACAACTTGGTATGAGATAGTGCCAAGGAAGGAAATGCGTGCTAATAGTTCCCTTTCTACTGGTATTTATGAATTTACTGCAGGTGATTTACTACGCCTAATTTAATTACATAGGCAATCAATTATTTGTGGCCTATTGCCATTATTTTTAGCAAAAATTTTCATAATATTGCTTTATTTCTCCTATGCAAATAAACTGAGGGGACTTTTATGTACACAGTATAACATGTGAAAAATAACGCTATCAACAGAAGACACCACACCGCCACCATAGCAGCTTGGTATTGTTTGTGACAGTTGCCCTAGGTTTTATGTTGGACAGACTGATAGAATTTTCAGTATAAGATATTGTGGACACATGGAAGCCTTTATACTGAAAACATGTGAAGACATCTGCAATAGTTATTGGCATCAATCAATATGGACACTCTGTTTCTAACAGTAATGACCGCTAACAGATATTACATACCAGTAACAAAGGCAAGAATATTTTCCCTGAGTTATTGCAGGAATTAGCTTGGATGCCTAACCGCCAGACTTCTGCACAAAGATAAATCCTATTTATGACGCCAGTATAAAATTGTATGAATGTAAACTATCATGGCGGACAAATGCGTTTCTCCCACCCATCCTCCAGCATTTTAATTTTAGGTTTCGACAAATTAACTCGTAAATTGTAATGATAATCAAATGACTGTATATTTAAATGTGTGTACATGTATGTCTAGTTTATAGTAAGCAGTCAGTTGCCTTTAAAATATTTCCTCACAATATCCACCGAATGTTGTACAAAATTTTGAAAACTCCTTGTCCTACAGGCCTTTAATAATGAGTTCACATTTAGAGTGCAGACGTATTTCTGGTATTAAAATGTTGCGTTTTCACATCCCACACATCATCTTTGATCTCTTTACATCCTTGCTTAACAGGAAATTATAGATACTTTCTATCTTTGGTTAATGGATAATCTTTGCATTGTAAACAAGGAAATCAAGTGTGTAGCATATCTATGACACTCAACACTAGCATTAATAATATAATGAATTTCTCCACAGCAATTTATTCACAACATATGTGCTGTTTGCAACTATTCAACAACATATACATAGTCCTGGAAATCATATGGACCACAAGAAAACAGATTGCCATCTACTGCAACCCATATAAGTGAATACAAGTATTTGACACCATATCAGAATAAATTCAAACAGGTTATCGTGTTTTTATTTATGAAATAACTGATAAAATGGCACTAAATATTCCCATACTCCTGTGCAGTGCTGGGGCAGATGATATGCTTTTAATAAAAAAAAAGAAAAATATGTTACTGGAAATGAAGACATGTGAAGTTGGGTAGGGCAGACCGAAAGTGGATATGGTGCTGGAATGAAACCTTCAAAAAGCATTTGTGGGTGGTTGCATTATTCACCAACTACAATTAACGGTCGTGGAATACACAAGAGTCTAAACGGATAAAATTTTAAAGGAGTCTGGTCTCTGTGTCTGTCTCTTGTTATGCTGCTGTTTTTCTTATGTCTCCTGCTCAGTCTTTAGGAAACTCTGCCCTTACCTTTCTTGACACAGCGAGTGACAAAACCCATACAAATGTGTTTGATCCTCTTTGTTCTGGTTCTTGCAGGACTTTATTAGTTGTATCACTTTCCATCTGCTTATATGTGTGGATACGCTTTAAGCTTTCTAGTTCTGTCTGCATAAAACTTTAGATTGGTTCCCGTTGCTTTGGTGATACAGTTCTCAATTGCTACCGGTAGTATGTGCAACAATTTTTCCCCTCCTATAGCGCTGTACAGAGCCTGCTCGCAGTTTTTCAAATGTCTCAGCACTTCTTAACCCCTCACGATAAATGAAACATGTGTTTTAATCTCTCACCAGTCGTAACTTGGCCATATACAAAAATTATCCTTCTGGCCAATATCCCTGTTAATAAGCGGACTACAAATGCTAATACATCCTCTTCTGCGTTACTAAAGAAAGGACAAAGTAGGGAGCTGGTACTGGCATCTAGGCGATTAATGAGTGACATAATGGACGAGGATTTTTACTACCTTAACGCATCTGCCTGCTTCTGTGAGTCTATGTTATTTACCCATATTTGGGTCATCTGTTATAGCAAAGCCTCCTGTAGTGGTAATCCCTTGCTCCTCTGGTTTACACATTGCAAAGCCTGTGTCTACAACAATAGGAAGCAATTCAATGGGAGAAATGTCAGAGGAAAGACTCAATACTAGTATCGCCATTAGATATTCTATTGGTCCTTACGCCTAGGTGCTGGTCATGAGCATTCTTTACATTCTGTTGTATAATATCAAGTTCTCCAACTTATAAAACGCATCACCCCTGAAGTCTAAGCGCATGGAGTTTTATGACCCTGCAAATTACACAGCCCCACTCCTAACTAGTGTTGCCTGTAGATATTTTCAAGTCAACGTCTGTGACTAGTCTCAAGTACTAAAACTACCAACTGACTCTCCAGTGCAACCGTTCATCAACTCTTAGGCACTTGAATAATTAGCAGTAAAAACAGTCAGTTCTCAATCAACACGTTGAGATAATAACTCTGAATGCCATCTCAAGATGTTGCTCATATCTACTGATACCACTGTAGTGGGATCAGTGCTGCAGACATCTGTAATTTGCCAAGATAATCGTCACTAACGAAGGATAGCGGGTGCAGGCCGCGTGGCGTAGTACCAGCAATAAAGCGGTAACGAAACAAACACATACATTCGTTATTCAGTAATATCCTCATATAGTGGTTGATTTGGTAACTTGATGGCTTGGGCTAGCCCCAGGGACCAACTGCTGATCCATACGAACGCAAAGTGGCGTGCTCGGTCACAGCAGGGCGAGGTCGCGGAGCGAGAGATTTCCTCAGCGTCGTAGCAGTGGCAGCGTGCGGTCTTGCATCCGTTAAACTGACGGCAGACATTCGGCAGCCGGGAGGCCCATGCACTGGGCACCCAGCCAGTCTAGTGGTCAGTCAGGCACATAGCACACTAAGGTGCGAACCGTGAAGCTTAAGACCCCTTGAAGACACCCAGAGAAAGAACGAAGTCTCTCTGGAGGTGGTACCCTCTAGGTAGTTCCAGCTGCTCGAGCCCCGGAAGCATCGTTTCTAGCTGCAGCTCGTAGACCACCAGCCAGTGCACGAGACTCCTGCACACAGGCTTAACTAATCGGCCACGTGGACCCGTCGGTTGGCATGGAATGTGAGTCACTGTTGGTAGTACCTGAAGACAAGATACTTCCGATGGTTGAGCGGCAAGTATTTATAGATGCTCTTCCAAACATTTTTGTGACAGGGCTCAACCTTCAGTTATATAGAGGACCAAGACAGTGCAGCCTAGGGCATACTTCTGTGGAGGACTGGAGCTTCCTGGATCTACAACATCCCTACCACATCAGAGTTTGAGAGGCAGCTAGCTTGATCGCCTTGCCACGGATTATGGTCTGCATAGAGGTGTGTTCTCGCAACACCATAATATTGCCATGAAATATCTCACTCTTTCCACTTTCCAGTTTGCTGGCCGGATTGGCCGAGCGGTTCTAGGCGCTTCAATGTGGAACCGCACGACCCCTACGGTCGCAGGTTCGAATCCTGCCTCGGGCATGGATGTGTGTGATATCTTTAGGTTAGTTAGGTTTAAGTAGTTCTAAGTTCTAGGGGACTGATGATCTCATATTTTAAGTCCCATAGTGCTCAGAGCCATTTGAGCCACTTTCCAGTTTAGCACTGTGTGAATGGTGCAGTGGTGAGGCACTGGGCAAATATTAGGGGGACAACGGTTCAAATCCCTATTTGGCCATCTAGCATCAGGCTTTAACCCTATTTACCTAAATTACTTGAAGCAAGCGTCGGGGTGATTCCTTCAGACAGGGCCCAGCCGGTTTCATTCATCATCCTTTCCCAAACCAACTTTGTCACCATCGCCAATGATCTAGTTGTCGATGGGTCGGTAAAACCTAGTAATCCTTCATTCTTTCAGGCCACAGTATTGTACTTAGTACAGACTTCCTTACATTAGAAGCATTATTATTATTATTCTGCTGCCGATAGCATCCAAAAATGGCGATACTAAAAGAACTGAGCTGATATTTCAGCAAGCTGTGTTCATTTGAAGTCCGATACTGACATTATTTGCTGAAAAATGTTTCGCGTTTGATGTACCCGTGGGAAACTTATCAAGCAGCGAGTGCTGCAGCCATGTTCGGCGTGTATTCCGATAAAGTAATCCACATGGAAATATCTGCAATGCGTGCCCAAAATTTCACGTGTTTACTGGCGTCCTGTTTAATATACCCTCCAACTAGAGAGATTTAACGTTAAAATATTTTTACGCAATTTTTTAAACGGCCCTGCAGAGAAATTTTTTTCCTGGTAGACAGTTTTTCTGCACAATTAAACAGGCAGATTTTTGCGGCGAGCTCTTGATTACGGTCCGCCGAGCATCGCGGGAGCATACAACATTTTACAACGTTGACGCACCCGCCGGCAGAATGCCGCCACCATTCCAAATGTGCATGCGCGAAGCTGCTTACTGTCACGGACGTTCCATTTGCGCACGCGCTCGCCGTGGCAGAAGCACTCGCTTCTATCAGTTATACCGGCGAGGCCGTCGGTCGTTAACGGCACGTGGTACTACGGGGTTAGGTTATGAGAGCAATGTGTGAAACATCTTCCCACTACTTCCATTTAATTCTGTGGCAAATGTAATGATCGAAACATGAAAGACAGCTTAAATATTATATTATTTATAGCTGAACGTTATACGGAGTGAGGTAAGCATGACTATAGAGCATGTCTATAGAGCCAAATACAGCCCACTAACACGAGTAATTTTAAAGTACGGGAGAGGACAATATGTGTCAATCCGCGAACTATTATCTTCATCACATGGCCCGAAGACAGCATTTAGATGATTTCACAAGCGGAAAAATTGTCGGAAAACTGGAAGAAGAAGGACGTGCGACGAATTTAGCCCACAGCTTTATTTCACTTGCAAGTGGATCGTTTCGAAGCACAAGCACTGGTGCCCAATGGAAAGATCATATACAGCAGCAAATGACTCTATATTGTGCAGTAGGCAAGACTGTACCTATGTCAAACAGCGGGTGCAATTGCAACTACATTTAACAGGACTGCAATGCACCACATCACATGCTCCAAAGTGGCAAAGCGACTGCGCGGCGGTGGTCTCTTTGCCGAACGGGCAGTATATTGTATTCCGTTGAGACACCCACGGGACTGGAAGAAGGCCCTGGTCATAGCAATCTATAAAAAGGGCAGAAAATCGGTTGCACGTAATTAGCGGCCAATTTCACTGACATCGTTTTGTTGTAGAATCATGGAACATATTTTGTATTCAGACATAATGGCCTTTCTAGACCCTGATAAGCTCATCCGCAGAAACCAGCACGGTTTTAGGAAACAGGGTTCATGCGAGACACAGCTGGCCCTCTTTGTGCATGATATACAACAAGCTCTAGATAACGGCTCTGGGGTTGATGCCATATTTCTCGACTTTCTAAAGGCGTTTGACTCAGTTCCGCACTGTCGCTTGCTCCAAAAAGTACGCTCTTACGGTCAATCCGATGACATATGCGGTTGGATAGAAAGTTTTGAAACGGAGATCAGCATGTCGTCCTGCATGGGGTGCCTTCAACAGAAACAAGCGTAACTTCAGGCGTGCCCCAGGGCAGCGTAATAGGTCCGCTGCTTTTTACTATTTACATAAACGATCTGGTTGATGGTATTGACAGCGGCATTAGACCGTTTGCCGATGATGCTGTAGTCTACATGAAAGTAGTATCACACGAAAGTTGTGAACAAATCAATGAGGATTTGCAGAAAATAAATGCCTGGAGTAATGACTGGCAGTTGACTCTCAATATCCATAAGTGTAACCTACTGCGTATAACAAGGCGAAAGTCCCCATTAATGTACGAGTACAAAATGAATTCCCAGTGTTTGTAAGCGGTAACATCAGTCAAGTATCTGGGTGTGACTATTCGAAATGATCTCAAATGGAATGATCGGATTACACAAGCAGCGGACAAGGCGAACTCTAGATTGCGTTTTATTGGTAGCATTCTGAGGCGATGCAGTCCTTCAACAAAGGAAATTGCTTACGATAGGTTAGTTCGTCCAGTCTTAGAGTATTGTTCTTCTGTATGGGACCCTTACCAGTTGGGTCTGATTCAAGAATTTGAGAAGGTCCAAAGAAGAGCGGCAAGATCTGTGGCTGGTGTCATTTAGCCATCGCGAGCACGTTACAAATCTCATAAAAAGTTTGAAGTGGGGCACATTTGCAAATAGACGATTCGCTAAACGGAAGGGGCTGCTCACTAAATTCCCAAATCCAAATTTCGCCGACGATGTAGAGAAAATTTTATTACCACCAATTTTCAAATCGCGCAATGATCACCATTCAAAGATAAGGGAAATCAGAGCTCGTATTGAGGCGTTCAGACAATCGTTTTTCCCTCGCGCGATCCGCGAGTGGAAGAGATGGGAGGGGGATATGACTTGGTGGCTAGCAGAGTATATATGTATATGTAGATGGCACCATATGCAATGCCGCCAGAGCATACGAACGAATCCAATGAGTAGGGGCGTCGCGTGATCTTATCGTACGAGAACAGAATGATTATCAACACTGATACTCTACTTACTCTCACGTAGCGTGAGGTGGGATGATTTAATGCTCCCAGTAACACTGGAACGGTATTGGTCGTCCAGATAGTGGTGTGGGGCATAATGTTGCATCGAATACCACAAGTGGAAGAGCTCTTGCAATGATAAATCAATACAGCAACCTGGACTGACGTGAAGGTATGACAGGGATCTATTGTGCAGTATGTGCCCAGGACAACATCAAAAATTAAGTTGTCCATACAGTGATTAAAATTTGACAAGGTCGGCCACAACTCAATAGCCTACACAGTGCAGACGACACGGCAAAATAACAAGTCCGAGAGAGTATCCAAGAGTGAAAACCAAAGGCGTAGCGAATCCTGAGATCAAAGTAATGACGTGTAGTTATAACGTTATAAGGACATAGCGAAATTTCGACTGAATATTTTTTACCCTTTATTGCTATTTCATTTCTCCTTGCCACTTGTAGGTGGAGCGGGGTGTAGGGGTGAGGGGGAGTTGGGGGGACTATGGGCTGGTAGCGGTACAGTCAACCCACACTTGAGCCAGTGGACATTATTCACTACCTTAGATGCGAAACGCGAAATAAGGACACATACTTACCATGAATTTCATGAATTTAAAATTTTCTAAGAGGTGACATTAATGGGAGAGTGTAAGAAGTAGTGTGAATAGTTTAAAAACAGTGTCAAAACTGTGGACAGACAGCACAATTAAGAACACTTTAAAAACACTTAAGAACACTAAACACCTAAAAAACGCTGAACATGACAGAAGAGACACTGACAACAAAAAATGGAACATTGTACACTTTCAGTAAAACTGGAAATGACCTACCCTGGGATGGTAGACTGTTGATGAAAAGGAAGGTGAGTATGGATGGAGTTTGGAGAGTGGTGGTGATGAGGAATAAAGTCTGTTAAGAGATAGTGACGAGATTAGATGTGGCTGTGGAGGACGAGGAGAGAGGTGTTGCTGGTATTGGACTCTATAAATTTGAAAGGGAAGGGAGGTGGGGAGCGACAGAAAAGAGGAAAACGTGGAGGTGTGGTATGGGGAGAGGACGTGGAGGGAGCCCTTGAGGGGATGGATATAGTGAGGTGGAGTCAGAGTTGGTAGGATAGGTGTATGTTGGGGCAGTGTTCATGGTCTGGGAGAGTGTTGAAATTTCTATGGGGTAGTTTGAGGTGCTAGTAGTGTATTGGTGTCACGTTCAGGTAAACGCACGGCAGCGCTCTGGGAGTTGAGGGGAGAGTGAACACAGTAGGTTTCTGGGAGTCGAGTCTGTGCATGGTGAGAGTTATTAAGAGGAGTTCAATTTGAGTGAGGAGAGGTAGGAACCGATTCAGTGAAGGATTCTTCTGGAGGAAGGTATGCGTATCCAGAAAACAAGGAGGAAAGCACAGGGTTTGAGGATCTGGAGGGCCTTAAAGAAACTGGGTGGCTCAGATATCCATGCAACATATACATAGCAAAGGAGGGTGCGGATCGGGGATTTATATGTGTGATGAACGATAAATGGGTGTAGTCCCCATGTTCGGCAAGTTATTAGATTTCTGTCATTCCAGGACAGAAAACTATTGAGACCGGCACCTAATGAAAAGCAGGTAGATGATGTAAGAAAAGGTGCAGTAACGACGTAATTTCGTGTTACTGAAGAGTGGAACGCTTGGGAAACTCCAAAGTGCGCTCTTTTTAAAGTTGCTGTTTTTATTGACCACGGGATCCGTGCGAAACTTTCACACTTTTACAGTTTTAAATAATGACGATATTTGCAAGAAGGGCAGTCCCTGTGATAAGGACAGTTGTGGGAATGGATAAAACACATCTTTAGAAATGAACCGAACGACATGATATTGTTGTTGTTGTTGTTGAGGTCTTCAGTCCTGAGACTGGTATGATGCAGCTCTCCATGCTACTCTATTCTGTGCAAGCTTCTTCATCCCCCAGTACCTACTGCAGCCTACATCCTTCTGAACCTGCTTAGTGCATTCATCGCTTGGTCTCCCTCTACGATTTGTACCCTCCACGCTGCCCTCCAATACTAAATTGGTGATCCCCCGATGTCTCAGAACATGTCCTACCAACCGATCCCTTCCTCTAGTCAAGTTGTGCCACAAGCTCCTCTTCTCCCCAATTCTATTCAATACCTCCTCATTTGTTATATGATCTACCCATCTAATCTTCAGCACTCTTCTGTAGCACCACATTTCAAAAGCTTCTATTCTCTTCTTGTCTAAACTATTTATCGTCCACGTTTCACTTCCATACATGGTACACTCCATACAAATACTTTCAGAAACGACTTCCTGACATTTAAATCTATACTTGAAAGCAGATGGCAGTTATAAGAGTCGAGGCGCATGAAAGGGAAGCAGTGGTTGGGAAGGGAGCGAGACAGGGTTGTAGCCTATCCCCGATGTTATTCAATCTGTATATTGAGCAAGCAATAAAGGAAACAAAAGAAAAGTTCGGAGTAGGTATTAAAATCCGCGGAGAAGAAATAAAAACTTTGAGGTTCGGCGATGACATTGTAATTCTGTCAGAGACATGATATTATATTCATGAATTTATGATACACCCTTACACATACATTTCCATGTGTCCACAAAGTGTTTTGCATACAGAATATTTGTCCCGGCTTTTCAGTACGGCTTCATAACCCATAACATTAACTCGACGTAAATTTACAATCACAGTTAGCACGTTATGCGGTAGTGCCAGTGGGTAAACCACAATGCACGATGAGAATGACAAATTCGCTTAGCGTTTCGGAACATACATTCGTTTAGAATAGTCAGTGTGTACAGTAGTCTGACCTAATGGTCTACTACATTGGTAACGGTTACTATCTATGACTATGCGGTATACAAATTGTGTAGTTAAGAAATACTTTAAAACAAACAAGATAGTAAGTGCAATAAAGTAAGATGAACAGAGACTCTGTTAATCGTGACTAATGCTGCTCCGTAAAATATAGTTGTGAAGCCGGGCATCCATTATGACGTGTTATTTATTATGGTTAAAAGTCTGTTTCATGTTAAAATTTTCCACAAATTGCACGTTTTAGTGCAAAATCGGTATGCAGTGTCAGGAGTCGGTTAGAAAACCTTTCGAATGATATTTTATTCATCCCTATACAATTAGTATATGTTGAGAAAAAGGAATGCTGGCTTGAGAAATAGCATATATATGGTGATGATGTTGATGATTCACGTCATCCACAGAATGAAGAACCATAAAACGAAATGCAGCAACCAATATAGAAAAACAATGTAGTTTATCCACTATCTATGATCAGCTTTAGTGTCATTTTTACCCTGTAAACTGAGTCCATAAGCAAAACCTTGTAAGACAAAATTATAGGAATGAGATTTTCACTCTGCAGCGGAGTGTACGCTGATATGAAACGTTCCTGGCAGATTAAAACTGTGTGCCCGACCGAGACTCGAACTCGGGACCTTTGCCTTTCGCGGGCAAGTGCTCTACCATCTGAGCAACCGAAGCACGACACACGCCGGGTCCTCACAGCTTTACTTCTGCCCGTATCCCGACTCCTACCTTCCAAACTTTACAGAAGCTCTCCTGCGCAGGAGAGTCGTGCTTCGGTAGCTATTTCGTATGCTCGTGTCTTCATTAACAGTCTGCAGCGGGTTACCGTGTCGAAAGCTGTTCGGAAATCTAGGAATAGGGAATGTGCTGTTGCCCTTCATCCACAGTCGTACTATATCACCTGAGAAAAGAGCAAGCTGGGTTTCGCACGAGCGATACTTTATAAAGCCGTGCTGATTCATAGACATGAGCATTTCGCTCTCTACGAAATTTATTACATTCGAACTCAGAATATGCTCCAGAATGCTGCAGCAAATCGATGTTGAGGGTTCCTTATACCCGGCAGGAGTGGCCGAGAGGTTCTAGGCGCTAAAGTCTGGAACCGCGCGACCGCTACGGTCGCAGGTTCGAATCCTGCTTCGGGCATGGCTGTGTGTGATGTCCTTAGGTTAGTTACGTTTAAGTAGTTCTAAGTTCTAGGGGACTGATGACCTCAGAAGTTAAGTCCCATAGTGCTCAGAGCAATTTTTATTCGATTCCTTACATGCTAAGGGTTGCTCACGGAGCAGCTAAATTGCATAAGAGGACAGGCAAGGCTACTATAAGCAGTTTAATAAGTGTACGTGCAGCATCACATAATGTTCGATAAAACAACATATTTGATCATTTCCACTGTAATATTGTCTGTATGATCGTTACATTTGAAGCTATCAATGACTGTAATCCCCTGATATGTAGCTGAATCGTCAATGTCTAACTTTGCGTCATTTATTATGTAGTAGAAGCTCAACAGTTTTCTTTCAGTTGCTGTATGAAAGACATCTTCCACTTGTCCTCGTGTTCAGATATCCTGTCCTAATCATTTTGTAATTCGCTTCGACCGTCTGTTGGCCTGACTAGTGTTAAATGACCCACGGATAATCACCCATGGAGAGTGAAATGACACGTCAGGACGACAGTAGATTTGTTCCATTAACTACTTTATTTTAATATTTTTCTTTAATCTTTTTTCTCTCATGCGAAACAATAGACATCTGGCATTGCTGACAGCGAAAAGAGTGAGCCAAGTAAGACGTCACTCTAATGCCAATATCAGCGAAGTTTCTGGTTGTGGCTACGATGACAGCGCAGCAGCACAGCTGACAATACCGCGGAGGTGGTCGTAACCTCCTTCCAGCTCTGGCGGCGGCTGCTCTCGTGGCTCAGGGCAGTTTGCCCTGTCCCATGATCGGAAAACGGACCGCGTACTGCATTCTGGGATGTTGCTCTAGGTGTCGCAGGCTCATGATGTAGGCTGTGATATTGGGATGACAATGGCTCCGTACTCACACACTCCAAACTTTGTTCATTTAAGGCTTAAGGCATGTACTCTAAATACGTCCATTGTGGTAAGTGAGGAAAAGCTTCTGTCCTTCTGCTAGCGCACTGCAGCAGCGGTTGTTGCTATACCTCAGCTCAGCAACGCATGTCGTCCATGTTTTGCTTCGCAGCATATAACACGCTTACCTGCCTGCGACTTGCCCTGTTGCACCTCACTTCCACTCTGGCATACCTTTTAACCGAATATAGTCGATACGCTACATTGCCGTCCTTCTTATCAAGACGCAGATCAACAGATCGACCAAACTAGATCATCCTGTACACTAGAGTTACTGACAACCTACCCTTCTGGCGCTGTTTCGCCTCTGATGAATGATTCTAATAATTGGTTTCTTTAACCCTATATCTGTAATCTTGCACATTTTTACATTTCTCCTTGCTCTACTCCTAGGCTTCTTGCACAATAACTTCTAAATCTCTATTCCAATCTTACAATCTCAAATGAATGAATGGTTCTTAATACTACCCCCTCTGTACGTTTATCTTCCTTCTGCTGCTTTTATGCCTGGGGTATCCAATCCAATGGAATCTCACTGACGGCTGGATCCCGGCTCAGTCATGTTCCTCGCCTTCTGCCTGCCAAAACAACGACTACATTCAGCCGGAAAGGGGTCGCTATTGTGGTCGGTATGACAATATTCAGTGTTTACTCTTTCCGGTACTGATTTTCCCGAAACAAATTTACATACTGCACCAAGATTTCCAGGAAGATACGTCCCTGCTGCTGGTTCGGAATCGTGTTTACATTAATTCTGGTCCTAGAATTTGATTTATGCTCGTTAGATTTGCGGTAGGTAGCACTTCCATGGGTTCCTCTGGTCAACGGAAACAAGGCTGTGAAATACTGAGGCGAGTTATCGCTGAAATGATGGTGGCAGGTAAAAAGCAGGAACCATTCTCTCGAATGCTGCTCCATTTAATAACAAACCATTCCCGTTTCATTTTAGGCTCTTTATTGATATAAGATACCCGTGTTTGAAACAATTAGCCACTAGTGCCGTCTTCTTAAAGGTACCGTACATCCACACATCCAACGCACCTCGACTTGCTGAAAGTACAATTCCGGCTCGATCACTTCTTTATTGCGTTCTCTTGCTTCCTTTTGTCCTACTAACAATTTAAATGACCAAGAATTGTACCATTCTCTTATTAACATATTCGGACCGACTGTGAATTCCCTCGCTAGCATTTTCGCATCTTCACTTAACTTTTTTCTACATGTCTTCCAATGACTCTTGCAATTAGTCACTGCCTTTTTACGCTTATCGATTTCTTCCAAATTCCCCGTTTGGCAGGATACACATGGCGTTAGTAGCACCAGTAACGTGCTTCTATCCATGCTACTGGTATAGAAACGGAAATGTAAACTTTTGCTCCACCAGTTCTCACAGATACTGTGAAAACCTTGAAATAAAAAGATAAAAGCAACCTAATTCCGGCAGTAGTTCCGTCTGCACTGTCCTTATACCCACAAAAGCTGCTCTGGTGACAACAAGTTTCTCCCTAACTGACCTCTTGCAACCTGCTGCATAGCCTCTTGTACTTCTGTTATTTTCCCTTGTGCTTCCCAAACAGTATTTTCTACGTACTGCAACCATTCTGTCATTATCATTTCCGTATCTAAGACTTCGACGTCGGTTTGTAGTTCTTCAGCATCATGATTAACTGCCTCTTTTGTATCTCTGGCACACCGCATTATTTCAGCTCTCAGTTGTCATAGTAGTAGTGGGCTATTCAATAAGTCCTTCTGTAAACTTGCAACCTGCGTAGTGTGCCAATCACTGACGGCCTTGTTCCCTTTTGCCCACTGCTTAACCTCTTCTACAGTGTTGTTCACCCTTCGAATGTCTACCTCATCAACAGTGCCAAATTTTCTTTCCATAAGCCGACCTCGAACCTCAATCCAACCCCTCTTCCTTCCCATACGCGGAATAACCCCCAGTATCTGCGTAATCCCACTCTCTAATTTCACATGCGCTCAGTGTACTCTCTCACATAGTCCGGCGCTTCCTTAGAGTATCCAGTTCCTTTCCGTTCCCTGACGGAATTTGTCGAATGCTTCTTCCCATCTTCTCACCTCATTAGGCATCTCTTATTTGATGAAAGCCACCTTTATAACCCAGCGATGACTGGCAGTCGCTAAGTCTTCCTGCTTGGTGAACATCACTCCCCCTGCCAGGCGCTGGTTCCGCAACACTTCCACCCTGACGAAGATCAGTAATCCCCTTATGAACCGCATATCTCGCCTTCTCTGTACCACACCTACGGGCAGGAATACTTCTAATTCATTGATACTCAACACCTGCTTTTACTGATTACACTAAATTTGTACCTAACCTAAAAAAAAATATTAAATGACTATCTGCCACGCCTTACATCACACGGGTTTCTCGTTACCGTTTCATTCAATACCTCTTGTCTTTCTTCCGATACCTTTCTTCTCACTCTCCTTTTCCGTCCATTCAATAAAATACTTCCAGGGAATAAGCATGTAATCACAATCATATATCATTTTTCAAGATAAGTAGAACATTTACGTAATCCCTAGTGAATAATTGGATACCGAAGTTTCGACTGCGTGAAACAATAGTAACAGACTAGGGAACTTCATATCAGATCTATTGAAAGAATTGTGTAATTTTTTGGATGTGAAGAAGTTAAGTACCATTCCTGTCTATCCACAAGCCAATGGAAGGACTGAAAGAGTGCATAGGAAAATCACGAAGATGCTCGGATACTACATTGACTTTCATCATACGAACTGGGATGTCTATTTAAAGTATCTCCGATTCCTGGAATAGCTTTCGGACTCCCCTAACAAAGGTTTCAACCGCCCTACAGTCACAGTTGTCTTTCATGTCCGCAACTGAATCTTGACATTTACTGCTGACGTAGTCTGTATCACTTGTTCTTGTCCTGACTCTTTGCAGAAACATCGTTGTCTTTCCCTTCGGCGTTTACGAAGTTGATAACACTACCCACTGATTAGATTTATACTGTGGCGTTCTTGTCGTATGACCCACTGCTTCTTCCTCTTTCTCCAGCGCTCTTGTATTTGCCGTCCATACTCTATTGGAGATTTCCCTAATCACTTTGACAACTTCCTTAACCGACTCTCCATTTATCCCTTTCTTCGTTTTCAATATGTCTAACGGTGATGGTATTTTACAACCATATACTACCTCGTATGGCGACAATCCTGTATTCGTACGCTGTTTCGAGTTGTAATCGGAAACGACATAGCCTACTTCAAATAGACATCCTAGTTGATATGATAGGTCAGTCTAGTATCCGAGCATCTTCCTGATTGCCCTGTGCACTCTTTCAGTTCTTCCATTGACTTGTGGATGGAGAGGACTCGTCCTTAACTTCTTCACATTCAATAACTTACACATTTCCTTCAATAGATCTGACATGAAGTTCCCTAAACTGTTACTATTTTTCAGGCAGTCCAAACTTCAGTATCCAATTATTAACAAGTGCTTATCTGACTGTTCTACCCATCTTGAAAAATGATCCATGATTGAGATTACATACTTATTCCCTGCAGGTATATGGGTAGCTGGTAACGACCATTTTGAAAAAAATAAATCCTTAAATTCCAAAAGCAGTTTTTTCATTCGTTCCCAACTGCTTCCCTCTAGGTGCTTGACTCTTCCTCGTAATGCAGTTTAAATGGTGTCCGGCGATTGATTGGCTGACACTTCTAGTATCCCATTCTTCTTCCTCAAGGATATCCATATTAGTAATTAACAAGGCCGTTGTTAATCCTGTGTTGTTGAATGGACCTAAAACATCAGTCGTCAGAAATTCGAATGGAGCTAATGCTTCCGGTAACCTCTGCAATGGTACTCTTTTTGAACCCAAATCGGCTGTCTGTGTGCACTGTAAGCAATTCTGCACATAGTGGTTTACATCTGTCTGTCTATTCCTCCACCAGTGCCTTCCCGCTACTCCATTGTTGGTAGATATGCAACTTTTACCTCCCTCTGGTATATGATTACGAGCTTCTTGAAGCACTCTATTTCTTAGCTTTGCTGATACCACTACCCGCAGTTCCACATTGATTTCTCTGCATACCAACCTATCCCGCACACAAAAGTGTGACTGCTTAAAATACGGCTTACATTCGTCATCCGCCCTCTGTGCATTCCTTGTGGACATTACCCCCAACATGTAACGCTAATGAATTTCTACACATTACCGTGCTTCTCCCCAGGTTTATGTGTGACTTCGAAATCAAATTCATTTAGTCTTACTGCCCATTGTGTCAATCTACTAGAAAGATTCTTTAAACCCAACAACTATTTTAATGCCACATGATCTGTTTTTAATCTAAACTTTTTACTGTTTCTGAAATACGTAATTCCATAAATAGTGCTTAACATCTGTTTCTCCGTTGTGGAATAACTTCTTTCTTTAGAATTTTGTTATCTTGGTGTGTAAGCTACCGCATGGTCTAAGCTTTCTACCTCTTGTAAAAACATACAGCCGAGTGCATAGTTTGATGCATCACATGATAAAAAGGAATTCTCTTTTAAAATCAGGAAATACCTATATCAGACTCGATGCTAAAGCATCTCTTAGCTCTTCAAACTATGCTGGCACTCTTCTGACCACACAAATTTAGAACCCTTCTTTAACAACTGTGTCAACGATATGGCAATATCCACAAATCCTTTTACAGACTGGTGGTGATATTTTGTCACTTCTAAGAATGTTTGCAAGTCGTTTACAGATTTTGGTACAGGAATTCACGTACAGCTCTAATTAAACTTGGGTCTGTCTTAAACCCATCTTAACTTATGCTCTGTGTCTGTTACCTCTTCCATTACCAAATTACGCTTCTCGGAACTCAGTATTAAGTTCCCTGCTTCAACCTTATGATTTCTTCCCTTAATCGCCGTATACGGTGTTCTATATCTCTCTCATAGACGATTATGTCACCGATATACACTGAGCATTGCAGTGGTTTCAAACCTCTGAGTACTCTGTCCAACAATCTGTGAAACTCTCCTCGTGCAATTTTTAAATCCGATTGGCATTCATCTGAATTGTTAATGTTCCCGGGGTGCCTAAAACGCTTCTGTGTGTTAATCCTGCGGTTCAGCCAGTACATGGTGATAACATATTTTCAAACCCGTTGCTGAAAAATATTTGCCCAGCCCTAAATGGTCCAAGATTTTTGTGATGTTTGGCAAAGCGTAGGTATCCATTATGGTTTTCGCATATAGATATCTGCAGTCACAACAAAACCTGTATTTTCATGTTCCATCCATCGATTTTTTGCCATGACGACTAATCCTGCACCCATGCACTATTACTTTCTTTAGTTATTCTGTCTCTCAACTGTTGATCGGTAAAGTCCTCCAAAATAGCTTGTAAGTATCTAGGTAATCTGTTTGGTTTGTAGTAGACTGATGACTCATTTCCCTCTGGTATACGGTACTGTGTAATATGAGTAGCTGGAAAAGACCATTTTGAAAAAAAAAAAATCCTTTAATTCCAAAAGCAGTTTTTTCAATCGTTCCCAACTGCTTCCCTCTAGGTGCTTGACTTTTCCTCGTAATGCAGTTTCAATGGTGTCCGGCGATTGACTGGCTGACACTCCTCGTGTTCCATTCTTCTTCCTCAAGGATATCCATATTAGTAATTAAGAAGGCCGTTGTTAATACTGTGTCCTCTGTGCTAAAATTATCTATAAAAACAGATACCTCCTCTTCACCGTTTATGTCTTGCAGTCACACAGCATCTCTTTTAGCCCGGCAAGTCTCCCGATTTAATACTTCATTCTCTTCTAACAGCTCCACCACAAACAAAAATTCCTACTGATAAGCAGATTCAGCACTGGCACAATGTGATTTTCCAGTACCCTTAGGTACACAGTCGTGTGAATCAAGTCTTCGTGTGATCGTCCACGGATTATTTGTTTCTTCTTTCGTGACAGGCTGCTCTCGTTACATCGCTATCCTGGCAATGGCTTCACCTACCTGAAACATTTTCCGTCAAGTTCCCCCCTGTGTTGCCAAAGATAGCACACGCTGATATAAGAAATGTAATCCTACAATCATGTTGTATCCATCACTTACATGTGGCAAAATCTCTACACATTGTTGAAATTGAACCGTATCCAGACAAAAGCCTAAGTCCACTGATCCTAACGGTGTGACACTTTTAGCCCAGCTCCATGTTGTCTGTGTCGTGATGGGCTCCATTACATATGTTTCACCATATCACTACTGACGACTGACGGCCGCTGTGGCCGTGCGGTTCTAGGTGCTTCAGTCCGGAACCGCACTGCTGCTACGGTCGCAGGTGCGAATCCTGCCTCGGGCATGGATGTGTGTGATCTCTTTAGGTTAGTTAGGTTTAAGTAGTTCTAAGTTCTAGGGGACTGATGACCTCAGACGATAAGCGCCATAGTGCTTAGAGCCATTTGAACCGTTTGAACTACTGACGACTGACACATGCTTCTTTGTGTCCAATAATATTCTGAAATCCTTTTTTCCCACTATTCCTCGCACTGCACACTATGCCTCCGCATACGATTTCGTAACATTCAGAATTACTGAGAATGACAATAGGTGGACCTGCGGATCCATTGGTTTTTAACGCCTTATTCCTCCCCAGTCCTCTACTTATAAATCTATTACTTCCTCTTATTTTATTCACATTACCCTGAGGCTGGCGACAATGTCTCCTTACATGTCCCGTTGATCCACAACCGAAACACTTTATATTAGTTGCAAACATTGTCCTACGTTCCAGTCGACAAATCGATCTCATCAAGCTCTATAGCCATTCACATTGCTGTGCGCAAATCTGTCGGACTCCCTGTCCATACACGTCTTTAAATTTCTGTTTTCAACCTTCTTAAAGAAGTACTGAACGCCATCTGCTAAGCTTCTCGGAAAATAATTTAATTGACTGCAGCATCCTGCATTAATTCATAGACGCATCCATTAATTTTCGGTATCCTACCTGAAAATTGTTCCACAGTTTCCGTGTTTCTCTTAGTTGCAACCTCTAATTTTTCCCTATAGTATCTGGCATAATTTCCTTCCGTATATCTCTGAATTATAAATTCTCCGAATGTCATGGCTCCCTTCAGAGCTTCGGTAGCTACATAGGTTATAGCTTCTCCCGTTGGTTTCAGTTTTGCAACACTCAATCATTCCTTATCAGGCCAACCTTCCATCTCAGTCAGATTTACAAGGCCTCCCAAAAAAAGGAGCAGCTACACTTGCGAATGGGAAATCTACACCACACCGTGACGATTGCGATTCTAGCAATCAACACAGTTCTGCAATATGCGGTGCTAAGTGTGCCACCTTTTGTAGAAATACGTGTGCTGCTTCCGGCTCTGAAACACCTTGGATCTCTGATTTTGCCCAACACTCATTTTGAGAACTAACACTCACAAGACAAGAAAACAAAACACATTAATTTAATTTTTACGTCTAAATATGAGCCATCTCGATTTCCGGCATTGCCTAGCCATATACCCCTAACGATAACATGGATGACACTGTACTGGAACTGATTCTATCCATTGGGCTGAGTCGCCCTCAAGCCAACACCCTAAACTTCTAATCAAATGGTTCAAATGGCTCTGAGCACTACGGGACTTAACATGTATGGTCATCAGTCCCCTAGAACTTAGAACTACTTAAACCTAACTAACCTATGGACATCACGCAACACCCAGTCATCACGAGACAGAGAAAATCCCTGACCCCGCCGGGGATCGAACCCGGGAACCCGGGCGTGGGAAGCGAGAACGCTAAACAGATGCTAATCAATCGTGACTTCCATTACCTCTAAAACTAGACTAATCCGCTGGTTCTCTACTTGCAATAAAATCTGCTTTATAAAATTCACTACTGTCAAATCTTTTCTCTAAGATCAAAATAAATCAAAATTCTTTGGAGTGGTTCAGGTGTTGCTCTAATAAGGTGACGTCAATGATCTGAATGGTTCAAATGGCTGTGAGCACTATGGGACTTAACTTCTGAGGTCATCAGTCCCCTAGAACTTAGTACTACTTAAACCTAACTAACCTACGGACATCACACACATCCAGAGTGTAGCGCCTAGAACCGCTCGGCCACTCCGGCCGGCTCAACGATCTGACACCAGTGTTACACGACCCAAGGAATGTCAGCAGTGGGGAGTAAAATGAGACATCAGTACGACAGTAAATTTTTTTCATTAACTTGTTTATTCTGGCCTTCGGCCGTAGTATCTGAGGAACAACTTCGTGGAAGCGTCCACTTGCCTCTCCTGCGAAACAATAGATGTCTGGCACTGCTGACAGCGCAAAGTACAGACCGAGCATGGCGTCACTCGAATGTCGCCGTCAGCGACGTCTCCGGCTGCGAACATGATGACAGCGCAGCTGACTTCACCGCAGAGGCAATGGTGACCTCCTCCAGGTAGCGGACGACTCTCTGCTCCAGTGGCAGGCTGTGCCACTCCGTGATCGAACAGCGGACCCTTTACTGCATTCTGGGATGTTGCTCTGGCTGTCACAGGCACATGGCGTAGTGCATTACACTGAGACGAGAATATTTTAATACACGAATGGCTGAGTACTAATACACTTCCCTTTAGGGCTCAAAGCAAGTATGCTAAACATTTCCGTTGTGGCAAGTGGGAAAGGCTTCCGTCCTTCCACTAGGGTACTGCAGCGTCGGCTGTTGCTAAACAGCGCACAGCTGGCTCTGCTTCTCAACACCTCTCGGTGGTATATTGCTTCGCAACGTATAACACACTTACCGGCCTGTAGCTGGCTCTGTTGCCACTCACTTCCACTGTGGTGTATTTTATGACAGAATACTGTCGATACGCAACACAGTAAACGACGAGATGATCTGCAAACTATGTAACAGTGCTGTTCAGATAGTTTCCTCTATTATTCACGTAGCTCAGAATGTGCTCTCTATTAATCGAATAGGTAAACGGTAGGAAAGTACCAATGACACATCCTTGGGGAATGCTGGATAAAAGGATTCATTAGACAGATGAGCTCCCCTAAGATATACACAGAGCGACCTTTCTGACAGGATATTTATATCTCAGTCACAATGCTGATGCGATACATCATTTTAGTAGAAAACGTAGTAAAATACGTAGTTATCGATTACGTATCGAGAAGGCTTTCGACCCTTCCTGATAGTGAAGATAAGCGACATTGTAGAGTACTAGGACACAGAAAATGTTCATGATATGAGGGTGCTACAAATCCCCGTCTGGGGATTTGGATTTCCGTTTTCTGTCATTTCTCTAAATAGTTTAAGCTGAGTCCATTGTTAGTTCCTATGAAACAAACCTTCAGATTTCATTCTCTATTTTTGCCCCAAAGCTCGCTTGTATCCCGCCTTATTGTCAATGGGATGTTAAAACTTAAACTGATTTACATTCTTTCATGTCAGTAGGGACATACCAAAGTGATCTTGAATCCCTGGCGAAATTGCCAAAGCTGCGCTCCCTCCCGATACAAAGACACTTCTGCAATTGGAGCACTTGTCCGCGAAAGGAAACTATTTAGCATTCGAGCCCCGATCCGCCACACAGTTTTATTTCATCAGGAAGGTTCATACTCGCTCACACTCGGCCGCAGAGTGAAAACCTCACTCTGGAAACATCCCCCAAGACTGTGGTTAAGCCATATCTCTGCAATATCATTCCTTCCAGGAGAGCCGGCTGCGCAAATCAAGCAAGGGAACATGTGGGAAGTTTGGATGGTAGCAGACTAGGCACTAGCGGAAGTAAAGCTGGGAGGACGGTATGTGAGTCCCGCGGGGGTAGCTCAATTGGAATGGTCATCCTCTGGCTGCCGTGGTTAGGCAATATCCGACGTGTGTTGTGCGCTGTGGTCTGCTGCTGCTCGCTCGGTAAGTGAAAGCGGGGTAGTTAGCCGCGTTCTTTGTGATTACTGATGGGTTCGTAGTAGATACAGCGATGAGTCAGCCAAATAAGAGGGACATACTGAAATTTACATTTGACCAGACCATTCTGAGAACGAATTCGGGACGTGGCTTGTGGAAACTGCGGAAATTTCTTTCTAAAATACTATAGGTATCCTTCTGTCAGATGTGAGCTGTACAAAGTATTTAAAGCTTAAAAACACTGAAATGTGTGAGAAAATTGTAGAATCCAGTGGTGGAACTTTTAAGTATGAACGTCATGGGTGAAGTTTCCGTCACGAATTAGGATTGCTCGTATCTTTGAGCTGTCTTTCAGAATCACTGTTGCACAGTGATGGCTCGTTACGGAAGCGTAGTCAGTAATTTTGAAGAAAAATGGCCTCCTGTTCACAATTTTCCTCTTCTGAATGAAATTATGCAGTTGCGTGTATATTTAGAAAGGCATAAGCTTCATACAACAATGTTTGCAGTTATCACGGTACAGTTAGAATGATGGGCAGCCAAGAACATGCCCAAGTCCGCTTACAATGTCTACAACGCAGGATGACGCAGCTTACCTGCCAGCATAGCTTTGAAACCGATGACTGTCAGCACTGCTACCCCCACCGGACAAAGCCTTTGCCTCAAGCTCGTGAAGTTCCCCAGCATAACAGCTCGTGACAATGAAATAGTAATTGGCGCTACTGACGCGACAGTGACAACACAACAGAAGCGCCAAGAACAAGAACGGAGTGTAACTGCAAAAACGGAAGCAACCACAAAATCAGAAGTCGTTCCTCAGTCCGAACTCACCCCTCAAGAATAGAACGCACCCGAGGCTTCACCTGCTGACGAACTTAACCGTTGCAGGAGACAAATATTGTAAGATGAGAAGCCGAAACACCTGGCAGAGACATTCGTCCAAGAGCATAAAAGGGAAGACTGGCTCACAAGGGCCCTGAACCACAAGCACCGATTTTGTGAAAGAAAGAGAATAAAATCGGCAACAAGGTATCTGAGGAAATACGTGGAAGTTTGGTTTTAAACATTCATGCAGCTGATTCAATGCAAGCTGAAACAAGTACATCGAGCCCCATGTCACTGGATCATTTGTTTTCCGAAACACTGCTACCGGGAGCCACCAAAACATAGAGAAAGTACTTCTTGAAAGTGAACAAGCAGGACGGATGAATCCACGAGACGAACCAAGATGAAGCACTGGTTGAAATTCGAGGAACGGGGAATATCCACGGACGGCAAGAAATTTTGTCCGAGCAAGACAGAAAAATCTTTGCAGGAACGGACATGTGGAACAGATATGCTTCAGACAGCACTTCTAACGACGAATATTAAAAATGACAATGAATAAGAAACTACGAACCCAGTACAAGTGTACAAGGTAGCCACATTGAACAATGATAAGATCCTCCCATCCTTGCAATACGTCTTGGAATCAGCCAACGTTGAAACCCTATTTTTACAATAAGTAGCACATTCGATTAGAGAAGTTAAGTGTGTATAGCGGCGCAAACATTTCTGGTACCATTTCTGGTGGTGGGACAGAGCTGGAAACTGCCATCGAAGGCATTCATGCCACTCAAATAAAAAAGTTGAAAAGTATCAGAGGAATTGGGACAAGTGTCAATAACGCCCGAATCATCAACCCTGACGTCCTGTCTGGTAACAATAATAGGCACGCTAGAGCTTCATTTTTTAAAAGTGACATCATTCTTCTTGTCGGAAATCATCAAGATCACATAATCTTAGCCGGTCACTTTAATTCTGTTCCCAGTCCGAAAGATCTCACAGCAAATTTCAATAAATTTATAGAACTGGAGTGCTTAGTCCACAGCTGCAGTTGACTGTCACTTGGGAACACACCCACGGTACAGCACAAGGTTTTAAGTCCACTGAGGTGACAAATGTTATGGGATGCCTGTTAATATCGTGCCAGACCTCTTTTTGCTGGGCGTAGTGCAGCACCTCGACGTGCCATGGACTTAACAAGTCGTTGGAAGTCCTATGCAGAAACATAGAGCCATCCATAACCGCGACAGCGTTGCCGGTAGAGGATTAAGTGTACAGACTGATTTCTCGATTATGTCACATAACTGTTCGATGGGATTCGTATCAGGAGATCTGGGTGGCCTAATTATTCGCTCGATCTGTTCAGAATGTTCTTAAAATCAGTCGCGAACATTTGTGTCCTGGTGACATGTCACATTGTCATCCATAAAAATCCCATCTTTTTTGTAAACATTAACTCCATGAATGTCTGCAAATGGCCTACAAGCAGCCGAACATAACCATTTCAAGTCAACGATCGTTCAGTCTGACCAGAGTATCTAGTTAATTACGAGTAAACACAGCTCACACTATACGGAAGCATCGCCAACTTGCACGATGCCTTGTTGACAACCTGGCCCCATGGTTCGTGGGGTCTCTGCAATACTCTACCATCAGCTCATATCAACTGAATAGAGAGTCATCTGGCCAGGCCACGGTCTTTCAGTCGTCCAGGGCCCAGCCGATATGGTCACGAACCCTGGAGAGGTGCTGCAGGTGATGTCATGCCATTAGCAAAGGCATTCGCGTTGTTCGTCTGCTCCCATAGTCCATTAACGCCCAAATCCACCGCACTGTCGTAACGGAAAAACTTTAATGCCAAAAGTTCGTTTTTTTCTTTTTCTAAAAACACTTATTGATCTCTAGTAGGTCGAATTACACCAAAGTCCTCCTGTCCTTCGATTACGACAGACAGTGTAGCACACGTCACAACATGAGATACTGCAGCTCTTACCAGTACCAGCAGCAGTCTCAGGATGGGAGTGTGTAGCTATATGCCCAAGCAAAGTCGTTATTTCAGGCGATTTTAATCATTATTAACTGCGCGTATTAATGCATGTAGGTTCTCGAAACAATACGGCAAAAGTAGTACCTATAGTGGATACATTTTGAAATGAATATTGTAACCTCCCCACAAAAATTCTTTAAAAAATATTAATAATATTATTCACATTTAGTGTAACCTCTCTACAAAATTCGTTCACATTTAACCTTCCCACAAAATCATTTTCTCATTTAATGTAAGCTCAAAACATAAAAATTCCTAAATCTCTCAACAGTAAAAAATTATAATTATGTCGTTCACATTCAGTGTAACGTCCCAACAAAAAAAAAAAAGATTCCGTAACCTGGTAATAATACAATGTAACTAACCTCTCAATTAAATTGTCGCTCTCTTATAACTTTTCAATAATTGACTGTGAATTTAACCTGGTAAATTTTGGACGTCAGCAGTGCTGCGTCATGACCCTGAAAGATCATTTTGAATAAAAAAGAGAAAAATTGTTACCCCAATGAAGTCGCCGGATAACGCATATATATCTGCTCTTAAAATAATGTTTTCTGGCACAGCCCTGTGCAATGCTGACCGATAGATTTGTCATTTATGAAAGGAAACAACAGATTTTTCTTTTGCAACAATCGGGATGATCATGGATGGGAGAAATTAGTAAATTCTTTAAATTGAAATGAATGGCTGTTAAAAGCTACTTTTATGAGAAAGATTATTATTACGAGATTTTTAAAACATTTACATGGGATTTGAGATGACATTACTACATATGCGCGAGGCTGCTTTTTACCTTATACAATAATACGCTACGGCATCGCTGCGCCGCGACCGGCCCAGCCAACGTGATACACCAGACCAGACGAGAGCAGACAGCAGACTAGCAACAACTTACTGCTACAGCTACATAGTTCCTACTGCAGTCAACACTGCTCTCTGGTCAGGGATTCTCTTATGCCTTGCATATCGTAGACAGCGCATGAGCAATACATCGAAATTACATCTGCTCGGACCTCTTACAATAATGATTTCCCGTCACGTGGAGTGGCCGAGCGGTTAGAGGCGTCATGTTACCAACTGTTCACCCACTCCCACCGGAGGTTCGAGTTATCCTTCAGGCATGGGTGTGTGTGTTGTTCTTAGCATAAGTTAGTTTAAGTTAGTTGAGGTAGTGTGTAAGTCTAGGGACCGATGACCTCAGCAGTTTGGTCTCTTAGGAATTTACACACATTTAAAGAGTTTTTTTTTTTTTTTCCGCGGACCCTGCACGGAGCCGAGCATTCGCTGAGTGTGGCGGACAGGCCTACTAGTGTGACGTCACAAGTTCGTTGCAGGGCCGTATATCTTGTTGGCCTTACACAGTCCTATGGTTACGTCATAATATGATGTCACCTGCAGAAGATACTACAGGTGCATGAGCTACGCTCAGTAGTTGCACTTTTATGCATTACACATGTATCCAGTCATGTGTCTTCACTACTGATCAAAGTGCAGCAGACTTCACTCCAAAAATAAGTTAATTCTCCAATTTACAAGGAGACTGACCCTTAAATAGATCATCTCAACAGTAATACATTAGTTCACATTCGGTCTTCCAACGGAGAAGTGCCTTACTTTCATATAAAACATAGTAAACAGCTTTCTGTGCAGTGACTAACAACTACATTTGATTATAATAACCGAAGGCCACAATGCGTAGCATTATGCTCAAACACTAAAAATTAGAATCAAACAATCAGCATGCAATACATGGTATATGCTGGTTGTTTGCTAATCAAAGGCTGCGTTTTATTTTCAGGTCACAGATCTAGTAAACAGACTGACTCTACTACGCTTGTCCGTCCTCTTTTAGAATACTCCAGCGCGGTGTAGAATTCCTACTAGACAGCACTGACGGATTACATCGAGAAAGTCCACAGAAGGGCACCATGTTTAGCATTATCGCAAAATAGGGGACAGAGTGTCACTGAATTGATACAGGATTTGGATAGTGGGAATTACGTCGACTTCCGCTCCTTATTTATGGCTCTCCGTGTGATGGGGAAGTGGTTCTTTTGCGCTTGTGTGCTTTCTGTTCTACGTCTTCGGCCAGCTCTCTCTGAGCGGTAAGGAGTGTGTTGTTGCAAAGTGTTGTGTCTTCGTTTATTAAACTTTTCCCTTCGTTTATAGCCTGTTGTATGTAGTAAATTTCTTCTATTTTTAGTTGTCGGTACACTCACAAATCCACTTCAGATTGGAAACGGAAAAAAACAAGAAACTAAATTTCTTGGATCTTACAATCATAAGAAACAACCATCAAAATGAATGTCCATCTACAGAAAACCCACATACACAAGTACTGTTATCCACAGCTCATCCAACCACCCGACAGTGCATAAATAATCCAGTTTCACACACATGCTCCACAGGATACACGGAACACCTCTCAAACCAGAAAACTGCGGACAGGAACTAAATATAATCAAACTGCTGTTCATAACGCCTACAAAACAGACATCATAAAGAAACTCAACAACAACGTAGAAATGAAACACGCATTACACACGCATAACGCAGCAGACCACACCACATCAGGAAAAAGTACAGATGGTACGCACTAACATACAATACCAAAATATCACATAGAACTGGAAACATCTTGAACTATCAAGGGTTCCCAGTAACATTCAGAACAAACAATACAGTTCAGAAAAGGTTAAGACCAGTCAGAAAAATCTTAGACAAATTCATCAATGTCAAGTCACACACAACTCCTGCCAGACACAATACATACGACGAACCAGCAGAAACGTCCGAACGAGATACACAGAGTACGTTACAGCTCTAATGAGTGGCAGCACACATTCAAATTTTACAGAACATCTAACGAACAAAAACCATAACCCCACTAATATCGAAAACGGTCTACACACCCTGTGTATAGAATCGGCTACATGCTGTCCAACGAACGTGAGTACACGAATAACTAAGTAACAGCCGAATACACACCAAAAAACTGATTCCACAACACTACCGCAACCCCAAGTGTATATTGTTGAAATAAAAAGTTCACCTTTTCGAATTTGTTTGCTAACAGCCGTTCACACAGTGGCGAATGACATGATGTTCGCTGAGGAAAAACGGCAACAGAAAAAAGCACAGACAATAATTCTCAAAAACATGCCATAACGTACAATAAATAAGGTAGCATGAAAGTATCTGTAGAAAACTATATCTCATAAAACGAATAGTAAAAATAGTAGTGTTACTCTGTTCGTATAACTATGCTATTTTCTTCATGTTTTAGATTTAAAAAGAAGACCACTGATGGTAATTTTTGTCGCCAAAAATAGTTTGGGAAATAAGCAAGTAAACAAATAACAAGGTGATGTGAATCAAGGCAGTCTCAATTTCTGATAATGTTGTTTTTCTACGAAAGCACGCACCAAATCGAAGAGCCCCAAGTTAAAGTTATCTGGGCTTGTCTATGGGTGATTTACTGTATGCTAGTTATTTGATTCTTCTTTTTAGTTTCTGAGCATGAGTTCACACGTTGTGGCTTTAGGTTATTATTATGAGATGTAAGTTTTGGTCCCTGAAGGTAAAACTATTTTGATGTGTCTTATATGAAAGTAAGGCACTTCACTTCTCCGTTAGAGGAATGAATATAAACTAATATATTACTGTTGAGAAGATCTACTTAAGGGGTAGTCTTCTCGTAAATTGCCATAGCAATCAATTTTTGGAGCACAGGCTGCCACATTTTTCTGTACTGAGTTGTAGTAAAGACATGTAACTTTCCTGGAACTGGATATCAATTATATGTAAAGCTTAATCCATTTTATCCCACTGTTCCATTTTTGGAAGAAAAGTTTGTAATTTTTGTCTGCACAGTTATTTTAGATCTTGGTAAGTCTGTCACACTGCTGGCCTTCTACATGCTCCTTTGTTTTACACAAAACTGCCAGTTGCGCTATGAGCGTCTGCATAGCCACATTTTTGGTGCTGTAGTAATTGCTGTTTATGGAAAAATGACTACAAGAAAAGTGTAAGTAATTTTTACTATATAAGACAGTGGATAACGATATTATAATTTCTAAATATGACGTATAATTTCAAGAACGATAGTGTTTGTATGTTATTTGTTCATATCTGTTCTCCACAGTGGGCTATAATGCATTACAGCTGAGTGTTCCATTTTTGGAACAATGGGATTGAATGGGTGCATTGAAATAAAAATAAAGCACTTGCATCTTAGGTCGACTGCCGACGAAATTATAGGATTGTTGGTAGAGGATATTGATTTTTCTGATGCTGATTTGTACATAAATCCCCCTGTTGACCAATGGCGGTCAGATGAAGATTCAGGTGACGAGTGTGAAAGTGATATAAATCATCTAAGTGGCAACCAGCTAAGATCTGTTGTAGAAGCCAAACATACAAAATATTGCGATGCGGAAATTGTTACCCAGGAGATAAATATTAGACAGTGCTATGAATTGAAGAATTTGATTAGGAAATATGCTTATCAGAATCCTCTAAATTATTTATCTGTAACTAAATAAGTATTATTTATAGATTCTAGAATGTTGATGTTTTATGTTATAGATGGGTCCTAGGGAGTATAATGAGCCACCATGTTCAACTTCTGGTGCTGCCCATATTGATAGTGTTTTCAGTCCCGAATGTACTACATCAAATGCTATTCCCGTTACCGGCAGAAGAAAGAATGCTGACAGGAGATGGACCCAGAATGATATAAATGAAGTGCAGAAGAAGACATGGACACTTCCGGAAATTTTGGCGGAAGGAATATCACCAGCACAGCTATTTGAACTGCTTTATGATGGCATTATTGTGGCCATACTAGACAATTACACAAATATTTTCACACATCAGCAGGGAGATGCAACATTCAAAGTGTCAAGTGCAAAAATAAGACTATTTCTTCTCACAGGTTACAACCCTTTACCACGATATAGAATGAACTGGAAAATGAACAAGGATTGCCATAGTCTAGCTGTGTCAAAAGCAATGTCAAGTCGAATATTTGAAAAAAAATGTGAAACATATACACGTCTGTGATAACATCAGCTTATCCAAAGATATTACAGGTAAACCGATTAGTTTTGGTTATAGAATTTGGTGTCTTTGCACAAGACTGGGGTACCTAGTTCAAGCTGAACCACACCAGGGTGCTGCAAAACGTAACACAAGACCTGAGCTTGGTGTAGATGGTTCAGTTGTGTTAGACCCAGTATCGAAACTTCCATTTGAGAATGAACAGATACGATTTCTTTTTTGATAATTTTTTACTTCATTACCACTTCTGGATTCACTAAAAGAAATGGGATGCACTGGAACAGGGACAATTCGCTCAAATTCTGGATTTCTGTAAGGCTTTGGACACTAATACACAAGTGGCTTGTAGTGAAATTGCGTGCTTATGGCATGTCGCCTCAGTTATGTGACTGGATTTGTGACTCCCTGTCAGAGATGTCCCATTTCGTATTCACTGACGGAAAGTCATCGAGTAAAACAGAAGTGATTTCTGGCATTCCTGCAAGGTAGTGTTACAGGCCCTTTGCTGTTCTTTATCTAAATAATCGATGCGAGAGACAATCTGAGCAGCCGTATTAGGTTGTTTGCAGATGACACTGTCGTTTATCGACTTATAAAGTCATCAGAAGATCAAAATAAATTGCAAAACAGATTAGAAAAGATATGTGAATGGTGTTAAAATAGGCAGTTGACCCTAAATAACGAAAAGTGTGAGGTTGTCCACATAAGTGCTAAAAGGATTCGTTAAACTTCGGTGACACTGTAAATCAGTCAAATACAAAGGCCGTAAATTCAACTAAGTACCCATGATTTACAATTTAGAACAACTTAAATTGGAAGGAACACATAGAAAATGTTGAAAGAAAGGCGTTTACCGTTGCGACGGAATCTTCTCACGAAATTTCAGTCACCAACTTTCTCCTCCGAATCCGGAACATTCTGTTGACACCGACCAACATAGGGAGAAACGATCACCACGACAAAATTAGGGATATCAGAGCTCGTACGGAAAGATATAGGCGTTAGTTCTTTCCTCGCGTTAGACAAGATTGGAATAGTAGAGAATTGTGAAGGTGGTCCGATGAACCCTCTTCTAGTCACTTAAATGTGATTTACAGTGTATCCATGTAGATGCAGATGTAGATGTAGATATCATACAAGTTATGTGTCTCATTGTGTGCTATCGTTTGAAAAAACAGTGTACTGAATCCCTTATGAATATGACGATAGTTATGATCACATGTTTCGTAAGTCCCAGGACGTGAAAGGTGAATCGAGTTCGTCTGTGCTTCGACTATAAAAACCAAAAACTCGAGAAACAAATGAGATATCCTTCTTCTCCCAATTTTAAATAAAATTTCGATATCTTGTCTACATTTATTCATTGCTATCTGTCAGCGAAAATCAACTATACGCCAAGTTTATGTACTGCATTTCTACCTCCGCACAATCTTTACAATTTCGTGCGTCTTTTAATTTGATGAAACCCAGTCCTTTATCAAACGAAGATATTAGACTGTAAGATGCGCAAGATCAAATTTTTTCACCAAACAGTTTTCTTAAAACCGTATTTCATAGCAGCCAGTCCACACTAATGGTACTGGGCACGTCGCTCTCGACCGTCCTTCAAATAACTCGAGAGGTAATGAGATAGTGTTATGTTCTCAGTTTTAAATAACATTTCTGAATGTTGTCTGCAACTTAACCTTTGCAATGTATGAAATATATCAGACATATGCAAACTTTACTCAATGCGTTTTTGCCTCTGAGAACTCCTTAATGGCGCAGTAAATATGACTGACAATGAAAATTAATCGATTTGTTTGTCGACTGAAGATATCAGACTGTAATACGCAAAAAAATCAAATTCTTTCACCTAATATTTTCCGTAAAATCTAATGATAAATATTTAATATCGGCTGGCACGCCTTCTCTCAGTATATGGACCAGAATTTATCTAGCAGTACAGCCATACCAAAAGTCGCCTGCGTACGGAATGCAAAGCGCACGTCTGTAGCAGCAAGGAGCTAAAGAAAATAAATGAGAGAGAACAAGCCAACATAACTGTAATTTCATATACACATGAAAGGACTGGAAGACGTTTTAAAATGCCTTAAAGTACTATACCCAATACTCAGCGTCGGTAAGTGCCATTTCGCTCCAGCAGAAGTAAACTATGTAGTGCTTGTAGTTAGCCAGAAAGGAGTAGGAACTGGTCCGTGGCTGATATCAGTGTTTCATGTTTTCGTACCACCACAGACTACAATGCAGTTACAGTCCTCCTTGGGCCGCTGTAATTAATATAGAACGTCTATAAGGGATTTTGTACAAATTACAGTGTCTATTAATAAAAGGAGTGAAATTCTAACGATCAGCAGAGTTCAAGCCACATCTTGGAAATTCTTTGGTTTCGATGGTATTTCCCAACTTCAAGCAAGAGCTCATCCTATCGTGTGATGTGAGCAATGCAGTAACTGGCTGTGTTTCGAGCCAAACTGTGGATAATATGAGACATACAGTGGCTTATGCATAAAGACTACTGAAAAAGGCGGAATACAACTAGTCAATGGCAGAAAAGAAATATAACTGCTATTTATGGTAATACCTGCGTTCTCTGTTAGTTATGTGGACAAACAATTGAGACGATTACCACTCATGCTTCCCATAAGTGGCTGTTCGGATTAAAAGACCCTTCCATAAGCCTTGGAAAAGAAACAATAATGCAGACACGCTAAATAGGAAAACTTGAGCTCTGCGAGCACTAGGCAAAACCTTGTCGGAGTGCAAAATGCACAAGTGGCTGACATAGACTGTAGGGCTCTTACGTCACAGCCACAACTCGTGACACACAATGGCTTACTGTGCAGAAGTGAGGACCACACATGTTGATTCCCTCATTGTTCAGAAATGATGTATTGCAACACCAACATCACCCCCAATTTACTGGTCACGGGGGACATGGAACGACGGATAAATGGACAGCCAAAAACTTTGTCGTTCAAATGGCTCTAAGCACTATGGGACTTAACTTCTTAGGTCATTAGTCCCATAGAATCTAGAACTACTTAAACCTAACTAACCTAAGGACATCATACACAGCCATGGCCAAGGTAGGATTCGAACCTGCGACAGTAGCAGCAGCAGGGTTCTGGACTGAAGCTCCTAGAACCTTTCGGTCACAGCGTCCGGCTAGAAACGTTGTGGTGGAGAAACAAGAAAACAAGGCACTGAACAATATGTGAGAGACTGTGTGCCACGTGTGCAAAGAGCAAATCATAATCACTAGCCGTTGTCATGAAAAAGGTTGCCAGAAACGACAATACCCCTTGAATTGCATGGTTTGGATATTCTTGGATCATCTAATTGGACAACAGCTGAAAATAAGTATATTTAAACAATAAAAAAACCACTTTTCTCGGTTAGTAGCAACAACAGCGATTCCAGACAAGTGAGCGGGTACAGTCGTAATTGTGATGGTTGTAATTTTAGCCTAATATTTGGCGTTTGTGATACAATAATTGAAGCTTAAGGTTCAAGTTTTATGTTGAACCATTTATGTCACCTTGCAATGGCGTTGTTTATGTTTCTTCCTTCCTTCATAAATGCTCACTTACCTTCTGGTTATTTGTTCTTCTTCAGTCCGATCCTCACTCCTTCCCTATTCGAAAATGAACAATATATCTCAGCTGTAAAAGCTATAGTGGAATCACACTCTCAGTGTTTAAAGGATGCAACAAATATGTTTTGTATCTGGATTACTGAGCTACTAAACGACAGGTATTGATAGTCTCTTCGGGTATTCTGCCGGATCCTAAATCAACCTGATTGAGTATTTCAACGATCTAACTTTCTGCAATCTTCAGGGGAACTCTCCTGCTGAGTCCCACTGAGAACTGCTACTAAGGCTGCAGATTGTGCTCCAATATATGTGTCGCAAGCCTACATGGCACATGCGCCACCTATTGCAATTGCTGTCCTGCAAGAGTGGGCAGGGGACCCGCCCTTAGTGGAACACCGGCGACAACGATAGGCAGCACTCAAATACTTTCACACTCGGACTGGCTACATGGAAGAACGTTTCGTTTTGATGCTGGCTAATACAGTGTTTCATGTCCTGCTGAGAGGAGAGCCATTGTCTCTATTAATCAAGTTGTCTGTAACCTAATTTCACCTTTAGAAACACTGTCTCAAAAACTGGAAGTGTTGGCAGCTATCACCGTCTCGTCAAATTTCATTCTGTGTCCCTCGTTTAATAAATGTTCTGCTATGGCCGATTTTTCTGGCTGTTGTAGCCTTGTTTGGCGGCAATGTTCCATGTACTTGTCCTGAACTGTGCTAGTGGAAGGGCCAATGTAAGCCTTCCCACGCTGAAACAGAATTTTATATATGACAGGCTTCCTAAGCCCCAAATTATCTTTCACAAAGGTGGACGGAACCCACTCTTAATGTTAAAACTCATTAGAATTCTTCCAATATTAAACGATATGCCCCCAGCATAAGAGATAATTGCCACAGATCGGTGAGCCTTTCGTGCATTTCCAGGGATGGTCCAAACTACATAGCCCGACGAATTTGCTTATCAGAATATACATTTTTCTCATAAACAGCCATCAAATATACAAGTTCTTGGGTTAAACTGTCCACGTCAGAAATGGATAATTCTCTGTGTACCAGCATCCTAAGGATGCCACAGCATTGGTAGGGTGGATCTCAACTCATGGCATGCAGATACCGATCGGGGTGTGTGTGGGCTTGAGAGATTGCAGGGTACTCTCATTTCTGATTCAGTGTTATGCGACTACATGTTCTTAGGGAAGACGATCTTTATCACGATTTGGCTTCATACATCATGAGTCGGCCGTCTAAACGTTTGACATATTCTGTGACGCATAGTCGTGGCACGGAGTCAAATTGCTTTGGTAGACCAGTAAACGGGCCCACCTGCACACTGGAATCCACGGGGATTTCAGAGGCTCATAGGGAAGCAACTGCATTCCTAATTAACCGAACGCAAGACGTGTACTTGCATTTTTCGGGAGCGCATCTTTAATAACAGATTGCGGCCGTCCATGACATCAGTCGCCGAACGCATCGTGGTGTGATGTCCTGACCAGCAGAAGGGTAATGTATTAGTTGCTATGGCGCAGGTCTCCGATATATGTTTCTCAGCACCCTCTTCTTTCGAATCTTCTTTTTTTAACTGTAGAGTAGAGATGATTGATTGTGGGGTAGTTTTTGTGCCATACCCCGGATTCACGTGTATAAAGTCGGATAGAGTGATTAGTGTTCTGGTTAGTGTCGATCCCTAGCTGATCACTTTGTCCACCATAGACCTCATATTCGTGAAAGCGTTTGTGAAATGAAAATGTTTGTGTGATGTTTCTTTAGCCTGTTTTTTTTTTCTCTTGTGATGTTAAGAAAGAATAAATCTATTGTCATTTAGATCACAACCTCTCTCTGTGTTCTGATCAACATTACCTTGCCATTTTTATTAAATTCCTGATTTCAAAAGAAAGTAGTTAGCTTGCAGGTTGTCGATGAACTGTGGGACATAACTTATAATATCTAACCAAACCTGTTACCCGAAAAATTATAAAACGGACTGTCTGTGATAGAATGCTCGCTCAAATGTTCCCCTGTTCCTTTGTTCGATGCCTTTAGATCTCGGTCCCGACTTCCGTAATTCGCCACGCGGATTTTGGTTATTTAAAATGTCGCAGCTTACACATAAAACCCAGAATTTTACGTATTCGTTTTTCTCACTCATTTGCTGTGACTTCTCGGCACTCCACAGTCGAATTTAACCAATAATTCCGCAGAATTATCACCTCTATTCAGATTTCCTTATATACGCAATCTTAACATCATGAAAGGTGTGTAACGAATCTCACTTTACATCAAAAATCAATTCTTTAGCTCACAAAATACGTGCGAATGTAGTGCCTCCTGATTGCCTAATATATATCATGAATCGTACAACCCCGGGTCCTCTACTAGAAACTAGTCACAACATAATAGATTTCTATGAGAAGTTTTTTAAGAGAACAAATATATAAAACCCAAAAATATTGAAATAATTTCCTCTTCAAATAAATCCATAATCGTAGAACGTTTTCTGTTTCCCAGTAGCATAATCTGGCGAATTACACTTTACGAATTTTTCCTGAGTGTACGATACACTCTCTCTATACAGCCACAGTTCTCGCTGTAACGTATACTTAGTTAATAGATGTTATAATATTCGTTTATTTTAATACTTCACATTAACACTGCCAGCCGGTGTGGCCGAGCGGTTCTAGGCGCTACGGTCGCAGGTCAGAATCCTGCCCCGGGCATGGATGTGTGTGATGTCCTTAGTTTAGTTAGGTTTAAGTAGTTCTAAGTTCTAGGGGACTAATTACCTCAGCAGTTAAGTCCCATAGTGCTCAGAGCCATTTGAACCATTAACACTAATAATTAGAAAAAAAATAAGCATGAATTAATACAATAAATTTGTTTTCAAAACGTACTCTTTTGGCTACATATAATTTAAGCCCGTAAGATGCTGGTACTTTTCAGCCACAGTCGTAAGTATTAAGAACTGCTGCATCGTAAGACCACATCTATGGGGCTAGAACCATGATTCATGTATGAAGCTATTTGCTCGCCACTGTCTCACTTATATATAAGTGCGATACAGGGCGCTATGCCTCAGCCTGCCTCGTATGATTTTCCACTAATTCTTTTCGTCCACACACGAGTGGGCGTACCAAAAGGTTTCATAGCGTTATGCAGACACTCAGCGTCGTAACTGGGACAAATATGTATAATACGTCGTCTCAACGTACAGGCTTTTCACCATATGAATTGGTACACAGTAGAAAGATGACTCCTCCTTTTGGGGTTCTGAAATATAAAGTAGGTGCTAAAGGGAAATCAATAAGGAAGTTCACGAAACCGTTAAGAGAAGTTTAGCAGAGCGCCAAACGAGCAAATACGAGAGCACTATTCACGAAAAGGAAGAACAATAAAGCATGTCAATAAGCCAGTACTCAAAAGTGATAAGGGTTCACGCATCATACCATATCCGTTAAGACCATGTATTTAGTTTTCTTTTGTTCATTGTTTATATTATGACTTGTTGCTTCTGAGCCATTTGGGTTCATTTCATTTGGTTTCGCTTTTGTGGGTTTGTTTCTTGTATGTACCAGGTTGGATAAGGGTTTCATATTACTGTAGCATTCGGTGGTATTTTATTATGCACGAATGCTTTTGTAAGGAGGGAGGGAAACTGACGAGGAATTCCTTTCTCTTACGCTCCGTGCCAATTGGGCAGCTAGGAAGACTATGGTAATTCTGCTGGTTCTACATCTCGTCGAGAGGATAGTAGGTGGTGAATTGCGAACCCAGCCTCTTTAACCTGTTGTTTCTAAACAACTGACGTCATGTTAACAAATAGTCGGTGGACGCTTGGATTGACTCTCAATGTGCGAACGATGAGAAATGAGGTGCACAGGTTACAAGATATCTTCATGGATGCATAGAAGGATTTCATAAGTGTGTTACGGCATTTAGCGGAACCAACTGAGGGCCATTTGGCCTTGTTTTCCCATATGTCAGTAGTCGAAGCGGGGACAGATGGAGTGACTGCATGTGTCGATACGTTTAAGCTTCAATGTGAGTATAGTACACCCTTACCCGATGAAATGGGGAACAATACGAAAAGGGGTACCAGTACGCACTAGAAAAGTATTAATAATTTCACATAATGGGTGAACTTACGCTCTCATGTCCTTGGAAGAATTACAGGGTTGTCAACAGAAGAGTATCACGATCTGTCCAAATACTGTGGTCCGGACTGGCACACAGGCATGCGAGGTGAAATTGTTTCTGATAAAATCCGAAGTAACAGAGTTCCAGACGGAATTATTAACCCCCTATCCGCATATTCAAAGAATGTGCACTTTGGATTTGTTCCGTATACACTACAAAGGTAATAGCTCTGAACTGTTTCAAGAAAGGGGTGTCACAAATATGTTCAAGATGGAGCTAAGAGAAGTGTAATACTAGTAAATGGTACGGTTTGTGACATAGCTGGGACAATATGTCGCTTACCACCCATTTTTAGGGTTGTGATAATGTCGAGTTACTGTTTTGGCCAGAGAACTCGTTAGGGATACTGCCAGTCTGAAACGTAGCATTTACAAGTGATATCTTCAACATGGATGTCCTTCACTTATCAGACCAGCTAACAGCATCACAGAAGGGACAGATTTCCGCAGAACGGATGTTGCAACATATCCCTCAGTATCGTGAAAAGTAGCGTAACCAGATTATGAGCCGGCCGGAGTGGCCGAGCGGTTCTAGGCGCTACAGTCTGGAACCTCACGACCCCTACGGTCGCAGGTTCGAATCCTGCCTCGGGCATGGATGTATATGATGTCCTTAGGTTAGTTAGGTTTAAGTAGTTCTAAGTTCTATGGGACTGATGACCTCAGAAGTTAAGTCCCATAGCGCTCAGAGCCATTTGAACCATTCTGAGCCAGGTTATGAATGTAAATCTTTCAGCCACCAGTGCTGTACTGATTTTGATCGCCATTAGCATAATTTACGTTTATTACGAATGAAGAATTGAACAACACTGAGAATCATCTACGCGTCAATTATCTGATGCCTCGTTTATCAGTATGACACGGAATACGAATGAGTCATCGAGTCGAATCGTGGAGTTAACACTAGCAAGTAATTGTATAAATAATTGATTAGGAATTAGTGCAACTGTTTAAGGGGATTATACTTGTGTAATTAACTTTACTTTAAAAACAGAGATATCAAAATAACAGTGGATTAATGGAACGTGTATGCTAGTAAGTAGCTAGTAGCTAGTAGTGCAAAAATTATGGAAGAATTTTTTTAAAAAACTGGGGATTGGTGCACAGCAGAACAACGATTAAGTGAAGAATAAAATTAGTTCAATCTAAAAGGAGCACGCCCGACGAGTATGCAATGATGGCGTAACCGATGTCACCGGTTGGAAGAGCCGAAACACAAACAAGCAGGGAGATCATGAACTCAGACTGTGGAACAGAGAAAGTCAGGAACGCCTGATTTAGCACCTTGACAACAGTGCAGAGCAGACACAACGCACAACGCTATTCTGTCGACAGGGCTACGTGTAGTACCTACACATAACGACGAGATAAAAGTACCTTTCACGCTGAAAACTTCGCGCAGGAGAGCGCTCTGAAGCTTTGAGACCAAAAATTAGACCAGCCAAGAATGCTGACATGATACGAAAACAGTAGCAGATCTGGTCACCAATACGAGGGCGCCACATCATCGGCTGATATATAAGTCTCGCCTTCCTTACGCGCAATATTATTCAGGCCTCACCATCTGCCTCACGGATACTGATGGAAGACAAGTTCTAATAGTTGTAGGTTGACGCAATGAATACGACGAAGTGTTACCAGCTGCCACTAGCTTGGAGTCTACTACTACGAATCCACAGCTGTGCAGCTGTGAGGGAACTTTGCGAGCTGCATTCGTGTCGATCGCACCATGACAGTCTAAAGACGAGAGAGGTCTTATCGTCTGTGAATGACCGACCGTTCTGCCCATCCATGAGCTCTTCATCTTGATAGCAAGGCTCCTGTGCAGCCACTCCCGGACAGTTCAAGTACTTCCTTACCGTCTGTAGGCTGGGGCTGCCTCTCAGGCTGTCCTCCAAGTCACAGTTAGGTCTTCCGCCCACAAGCCATTACAACAACCAACAACAAGTAACGTAAATTTCTGGGAGCGAGTCTACGTACAGTTGTACTGCAAGAGAGAGCTGAGGTTCCAGCAGAGTTCACAGCAATGTCAGGTTGCAGAAACGTGTTGGCCACAGCACGCTACTGTGACGGGGCTGCGGCACTGACCTCAAGATAGGTCACGGGCTGCATCCTCAGATTCTTCGCCGGGCTCTGACACACTACCCTGCGCTTCCATGCAGTGGGACACACCACAGCTGCTGCCAGGTTCTACTGAGAAAAAGAGAGTGATTGAAATATTCTCGGAAATTAATGACTGTTAATTGAATGATATCTTATTAGCGCATTGGGGACTACACGACACCTCTGATAGGCTATCTTACATAGACATAGGAGGCTGCATAAGTGGTGATAAAATAGTAATACATGATTACGCAGATGATATAGGGTTCCCATTCACGAATGGCGTAAGCTCTGCAGGTTGTCACCTCATACGATCTTGCATCTGATGCTCAGTTAATTGAAAGCAATTCCTGCATCTCGAATGCAGGTAGAGGGTTACGCGTGCACCATCAGAGAAACATAACATTAGTATCCTAACTGAGAAGATTTGGGAATTGAATTCAGGGCAAAATTCAACACACTATTACTGCTAACCACAAATAGCTACATCCTTACAAGCAAATACTCTGACGCAATTTCATGAGATTCATAAAACCACACTAATCAATATATAGCTAAATTATAAACTTAAGTATGTTGCACAAGCTTTACCTACACAGCCTAAAGAATCATTTCGGCAATTGGGGACTTCGTGAGCCATGAAATAGTTCCTGCCAGCCAACAACCAACAATAGAAGTACGCCACAAACCTAACGGACTTTATCTTTAAAAACTTGCAGTTGAATATGGTTATGTCTCCTCGAGAATACCAGAGCAAAAGATGCCAGTTATGAAAGATGTCTCAACTGAACAAATGGAAAACAAGGAAAGAAACATAGGTCAAGAAAATACCCCAACTATGACTGACCAACAATTTGGAAAAACGTTCACGATCGGAAGTTGGTTTCCATCGAGAATACTATATGGTATTTTGTTGTCAATAGAAAAGTACCGACCAATTGTAAACTGCATGATACACAAGTTGCAAATTCAGCTTTGTGCACATCATGCAGCCTTACTGATATAGAAGAACGTAGATTTTTATGTGCAGGCGCAAAACGACATTTGCAGTTGGTAAAGAGAAATTAGTGATTATTACCGTAAGTTCGTCCAAAGCCATCACACTTACACAATTTCTAAATCCAGATGTAGTACAAAAACCAGCAACAAAATAAAATGCTATGAACTAGATAAAAGGGTGCATTACATCTTGAAAGAAGCAAATAAGACTACAGGACGTATCTCACTACTCAACAGCACAAAAAACTACAAAAAAGACAGTTTTCTTGTATTGAGTCACAACGTGAAACATTACAAATCACTTTTAATGGGAAAATATTGACCAGAGCTTCACAGAATTTAACTTGACATGAAATCGTCATGAATAGTTAACATGCGATATATTACTTTTCCCTTTTTCTCCTTTAAATATTTTATGAGAAGAGACATTTTATGTTCTCGTTCACCAGAAACAAAAGATAATGCTTTTTTATTTGATTTCAGAGACAAAAAGACATTTTACCACAACATTTCAAATTCTATGTGTGAGAAAGGGTTGTACATCCTCCTTAACGAAAAAAAAAGATGTAAATGCCGTGTGGCTAGGGCCTCCCGTCGGGTAGACCGTTCGCCTGGTGCAAGTCTTTCGAGATAACGCCACTTCGCCGCCTTTCGTGTCGATGGGGATGAAACGATGATGATAAGGACAACACAGCACCCACTTCCTGAGATGAGAAAATCCCCGACCCAGCCGGGAATCGAACCCGGAAAGTTAGGTATGACATTACGTCGCGCTGACCACTCAGCTACCAGGGGCAGACTTCTTTTTAACAGAGGATGAATGACTTCTCGATTAGTATATCTTTTCGGAATCTGGCTTCCAAATATTACGCAAGAACGTTGATTTTATTTGAGCAGCTACAAGAAGAAGCATTAAGACAACTTTTTTTTTTCATGATACAAGAAGATATCGTTGTTTAGCAAACAAAATCGAGGTTCACTAAAAAAAATTAGTCTTTTGAAGAAAAGAAAAAAACTTGATAAGGCAATGAGCGTTAATGGAGGATTCACAGTTTAAATAAATTATAAATAAATACTTGGTATAGCCGTTCCCTGCGAAAGGCAAATGTCTCTCGTTCGAGTGTCAATTCGGCACATGGTTTCGTTCTGTCTGAGAGTTTCAGATCAATGAAAACTACGGCAGTGCGAAAATTCGTTCTGGAAGCATCACCCAGGCTAAGGCTGAGCCGTGTGTCCGCAATATCCTTTCTTCCAGGCGTGCTAGTACCGCCAGTTACGCCGGAAATTCGCTGTGAAGTTTAGACTGTAGGACGTGAGATACCGGCGGAAGAAATGGACGGGTCGTAAGTGACGCTCGGGTAACTCAAGTGGTGGAGCATTTGCCCGCGGAGGGCAAAGACTTCTAGTTCGAGGCCCGGTCCGGCATACAGGATGTTTAGAAGGAATAAATGTTTATAAATAACGGGTATAGAAATGACCCTTGCCAGGAATTGTGTTGCGTTTTTGTGATTTAATAATGTCACTGAAATTAAATTCAGTAGCTGTGTCGCATTCTATGGAGAGCATAGCTAAATAATTTGACAGTCTGCTTTCACTCATATTTGACTTAAAGTAGATGTTATCCTCTTTAATCTGCTGGAACTGCGCTCACGAGATGTTATAGTCGCTGACATTGTCACAATTACTCACAAACTATTTCGGTACTTGGAAAACTATCTTCCGAGCCATACTTTGGAACTGCCCTGAAGAGGGTGTTTCTCTAAACAGATATTTTTCGACTCTGGGTGATTGGCCCGACTTCTTCGAGACTTTTTCTAGTATTTAAATAAAATAGATTTTACATATAAATAAGTATAAACAAGTGTTACGGCCAACCAAACGTTGTAGAGAGCACCTATCAAAAAGCATATCAGTAAAATTGAAGTAGAGCCTAAGGAATGTACCAAACATTGGTGATCGGCTACAGAACTGTTATCAATACGTAATTCCCGAATTGGAACGTGAGCGGATATTTCACCGAGCGGTGGTCACGTTACCACGGGCACTCCAACGTCAATCCGCACGCAGCTCTACGCTTTCCAGTTAACTTCCAGCTAATTTACGCACAAATGCGCTGTTACGCACTGATGCCCGCCGAACGTGCCCGAATAATTGTTTTTACATCTGCTGGACAACTCGCCGGCACACGGCCATCCGCCTGCTTTAATATTCAGAGGTCGGTGCTGCGTCAGGGAGCGTATCAATAACAGCCGATCGGGCAGTATTGCTAACAGACCATCCACAGTAAAGACCAACGGAGCACAACTCGCTAGCATCTGTCACGGAACGTGCGTCTGCATTTCTCAGACACACATTGAAACGTACGCAGTTCACTGATGTATAGCAAACCACTTTTCAGCTCGATACACAAAGGACCCAAATGAACTAACCCTTAATTGTTACAGGACTTACTACACTATGATTAAATGAGTTGATTTTACGAGGCGTAGTCATTAAGTTTTAATTAACGCGTCGTAAAAACGAAGCTCCATAATTAATTTTTTGTTTGTTCGCCGCTACATGTGTACAGACCTGATACACAATAAAATGTCAGCTCTACAGTTCCGTAGCATTTCGACAGAGAAGACGAAATAAAATCGCGCCGCTGTAACGTAACTTCTCCCTACTGGCAAAATAAAATTTGGAAATAAATATCTGGACATGATAAAAACGTAAGCTGAACATGTAAGAATGGTTGCCTCGGGAAGACGTACGATGACGCGATGGAGTTATAAATATTACATACATCGCATGAAGTTGAATTATTGCATTTAACATCACTCGATTAGATTTTGTCATACTATTACCATCGCAGTATGCATCATACCATGGTCGATATTGTACTTCTGATTGTACGAAAGCATTCTGCGACCGTGATGGCATTTTATTAATTTTCACGTAAGAAATTGTGGTGATAAGGATCAGTTCTGACTTCAATAAAAGATGTGGAAGTTCGACTTCCTATGTAAGCAATAGTTAAACGACACGACGTGATACAGCATTCGGTCGTTCTGCTCTCAAACAATGACTGCACAATCGTGATATATCCCTCTTGACCATAAATAAACTGAGACAACAAATTTATGTGAGCAAATGAATAATTCTACAAATAATTTGCGAACGCCTTTTACTTCTGAAATTAAGACTTGTTATTCACTAATAGTTACAAACTGCACAGAGCGATTACACGTACGTCTATTCGCTAAGGAAACAAAAGTAGAAGTGAAGATCAGAAGAGGAAGATGACGTTTACCTACTTTTGTTTCAAAAAATAAATAACATTCAAATATAGTCCTTGCTGGTTTTCGCTTTACACAATCAGTGAATTAAATCTATTCTCCTCTGAATGCTATTAAATTGATGTTCCAAATTTACAAAGAAAAGTGAGAACTTACATTCCCCTTATATGCTTCACAGCCCATGATTCGTTGCAGCGCTCGACCTGTCCCTGCAAAAAGACAAAGACACACCGCCCAAACACGCCTTGAAGATCCAAGTGTACCGACCGGCCGCCGTATCATCCTCAACCCTTAGGCGTCACCGGATGCGGATGTGTGGTCAGCACACCGCTCTCCTGGCCGATGTCAGTTTTCGTGACACGTGCCGCTACTTGTCAATCAAGCAGCTCCAGAATTGGTCTCACAAGGGCTGAATGCACCCCGCTAGCCAACAGCACTCGGAGACGCGGACGGTGACTCATACAGGTGCTAGCCAAAACCGAAAGCGCTTTCCTTCGATGATCTGGTGGGAAAACTGCGGCGAGACCGTTCGCCCTACTGCCCCCGCTACGTTGGTACAAATGTACATCAAGATTGCTCCAGCATCCGACAGTGGTCAGGTTGAGCACTGTTTCCACTGTAGTCAAACAGGTGCGAATAACGAAGAATGAAGTGGCAGACAACACCTCCTTTAAACGCCGAGATTCGCGAGACAAAAGACTGTGCTAGCACTTGACGACCCGCCGAACCGACTGCACTGTGATGATGCTGCAGTATTGTCAGGCCAATTCAGAGGACTGCTTTAGCCACCTAGTCACCATCAACGAGTGCTGAGTGTATCACTATGAACCCATAACAAAAGAGCAAAGCAAGTAGTGGAAAAGCGTGGATTCACCACAAAGGGCGATGTCCCATCATCGGGCAGGGTAATGCTGAATGTATTACATTGGTGCTTAAGTTTGCAGCATTTCAGTTTTGCGTGTTAGTATTCGGGTTTCTATGGACTTATTTAATGATTTCATCTGATGATAGTGAGTGGTCTTTTGGGCGCTAGAAAATGGAGTGCCAAATGGAGAAATCGGATTATTTCCGACATATTCTTCTGTTCAATAGAGATGACAGCAGCGGAGGCAGCAGGAATCTTTTGCGCTATGTGAATAATGTAACTGGATAGAGCAAGGCAAGAAAAAGATATTCTCTTTTTAAGGAGGACCGTTTGGACGTTAACTATTCCATAGCTTCAGATAGACGTTCGGGGATCGACGAAGACCGTTCAGACGCGTTAATGCATAATGATCCAAGTCAGTGCGCTTGAGAACTGGATAATGTGATGAAATGTGATCATTCCGCTTTCGTGTGACACATGCACGCAGTGGGGAAACTTCAAAACTGGGTACTGCATGCTCTAAGCCAAAATCACAAGAATCAGCGGTTGGCCTTATGTGCATCTCTGTTTGCTCGCCATCGATTGTTACATAAGCAACACCGACTGTTCGTATCCTGTATCATTACTGGTCACGAAAAATGGTGTCTTTACGCTAATATAAGGAAACGAAGACTTCTGGCAGAAGAAGTCACCCTCATTCTGCCAACGGCCTTTTCAAAGAGGGCGGAGGAGCGGACAGAGGTTCATGGCACTCTCTTGTCCCAGGGGTGGGAAGGTGGAAGAATTAGCAATGATCAACGGCATGAGGATGCCAAAGGCAATGGAAACCACTGCTTTAAAGACACAGGACAAGTGGCCTGTAATTGAAGAAGTGTCATGATCTCTCATTTAGCAAAAGATTCTGTAATAGTCCCCCATTCGGATCTTCAGGAGGACACTGCAAGGGGGAGGTTACCATGAGAAAAAGATTGAATAATCAACAAAATGGTGACGTTCTACGAGTCGGGTCGTGGAATGTCAGGAGCTTGAAAGTGATAGGGAAGCTAGAAAATCCAAAAGGTAAATGCAAAGGCTCAGTCCAGATTTAGCAGAGGTCAGCGAAGTGAAGTGAGAAAAAGTCAAGGATTTGTGGTCAGATTAGTATTGGGTAATATTAATAGCAGCAGAAAATGGTATAATTGGAGTAGGCTTAGTTTTCAATAGGAAGGTAGGACAGAGAGTGTGTTACTGTGGACAGTTCATTGATAGGGTTATTCTTAGCAGAATCGACAGCAAACCAACACAGATAACGATAGTTCAGATGTACAGGCCGAAATCGCAAGCTGAAGATGAAGAGAGAGAGAAATTGTATGAGGATAATGAAAGGGTAGTACAGTATGTAAAGGGAGATGAAAATCTAAAAGTCATGGGGAACTGGAATGCAGTTGTAGGGGAAGGAGAAAAAGAAAAGGTTACGGCAGAATATGGGCTTTGGAGAAGGAATGAGAGCGGAGAAATATTAACTTCAGCAAGTAATAGCAATACTCTGTTCAGGAATCACAAGATGAGGAGGTATACCTGGAAATGCCAGGTGATACGAGAAGATTTCAGTTAGATTACATCGTGGTCAGACAGAGAGTCCGAAATCACATGCTGGAATGTAAGGCATACCCAGGAGCAGATATAGACTCAGATCACAACATAGTAGCGATGAAAAGTATGCTGAAGTTCAAGACATTTGTCAGGAAGAATCAATAAGTGAAGAAATGGGATACGGAAGTATTAAGGAATGACGAGAAAGTCTTGAAGTTCTCTAAGGCTATAGATACATCAGTAGGGAGTAGCTCAATAGGCAGTACAGTTGAAGAGGAATGGACATCCCTAAAAAGGGCCATCACTGAAACTGGGAAAGTAAACATAGGTACAAAGAAGATAACTGCGAAGAAACCATGGGTAAGAGAAGAAATACTTCAATTTATTGATGAAAGGTGGAAGCACAAAAATGTTCCGGGAAACCCAGAAATACTGAAATACAAGTCGCTGAGGAATGAAATAAATAGAAAGGGCAGGGAAGCCAAGACGAAATGGCTGCAGGAAAAATGTGAAGACATTGTCGAAAGGATTGACTCAGCATACAGGAAAGTCAAAAGAACCTTCTGCTATACTACAAGCAAGGGTGACAACATTAAGAATGCAATGGGAATTCCACTGTTAAATGCAGACGAGAGCGTGGATACGTGGAAACAATATATTGGAAGCGTCTATGAGGGGGAAGATTTGTCTGATGTAATAGATGAAGAAACAGGAGTCGATTTAGAAGAGGTAGGAGAGCCGGTATTAGAATCAAAACATAAAAGAGCTTTGCAGGACTTAAGATCTAATAAGGAAGGAGAAATAGATAACATTCCATCAGAATTTCTAAAATAGTTGGGGAAAGTAGCAACAAAACGAGTATTCACATTGGTGTGTAGAATGTATGAGTCTGGCGACATACTATCTGATTTTCGGGAAAATATCTTTCACACAATTGCGAAGACAGAAAGAGCTGAAAAGTGCGAGAACTTTCGCAGAATCAGCTTAACAGCTCATGCATCCAAGTTGCTGAGAAGAATGATATACAGAAGAATGGAAAAGAAAATTGAGGATGCGCTAGATGACGATCAGTTTGGCTTTAATATAGGTAAAGGCATGAGAGACACAATTCTGACTTTGCGGTTAACAATGGACGCAAGCCGAAAGAAAAATAAAGACACGTTTAAAGGATTTGTCGACCTTAAAAAAGCGTTCGGCAATGTAAACTGGTGCAAGATGTTCGAAATTCTGAGAAAAATAGGGGTAAGCTATAGAAAGAGACGGAGCATATACAATATGTGAACAGCCGAGAGGGAATAATAAGAGTGGACGACCAAGAACGAAGAGCTCGTATTAAAAAGGATGTAAGACAAGGATGTAGTCTTTCAGTCCTACTGTTCAATCTATACTTAGAGGAAGCAATTATGGAAATAAAAGAAAGGTTCAGGAGTGGAATTAAAATTCAAGGTGAAAGGATATCAATGATACGATTCGCTGATGACATTAATATCTTGAGTGAAGGCGAAGAAGAATTATATGATCTGCTGAGTGGAATGAGCAGTCTAATGGTTCAAATGGCTCTGAGCACTTTGGGACTTAACATCTGAGGTAATCAGTCCCCTACAACTTAGAACTACTTAAACCTAACTAACCTAAGGACATCACACACATCCATGCCCGAGGCAGGATTCGAACCTGCGACCGTAGGGGTCGCGCGGTTCCAGACTGAAGCGCATAGAACCGCTCGGCCACACCGGCCGGCTGAACAGTCTAATGAGCACAGAGTATTGACTGAGAGTAGCTCGAAGAAAGACAGAGGTAACGACAAGAAGCAGAAATGAGAATAGGATTGATGGTCACGAAGTAGATGGAATTAAGGAATTCTGCTAACTACGCAGTAGAATAACCAATGACGGACGGAACAAGGACATCAAAAGCAGACTAGCAATGGCAAAAAGGCCATTCCTGGCCAAGAGAAGTCCACTAATATCAAATATCGGCCTTAATTTGAGGACGAAATTTCTGAAATTGTACATCTAGAGTACAGCACTGTATGGTAGCGAAACATGGACCGTGGGAAAACCGGAACAGAAGAGAATCGAAGCATTAGGGATGTGGTGCTACAGACGAATGTTGATAATTAGGTGGACTGATAAGGTAAGGAATGAGGAGGTTCTGTGCAGAATAGGAGCGGAAAGGAATACGTGAAAAACACTTACGAGGAGAAGGGACAGGATGATAGGTCATTTGTTAAGACATGAGGGAATGACTTTCATGGTACTAGAGGGAGTTGTAGAAAGCAAAAACTGTAGAGGAAGAGATACTAGAATACATCCAACAACTAATAGAGGACGTAGGAATTTGTAGCGGGCCGCATCAAACCAGTCATAACACAGGGAAAAACAACATCTCCCCGTACAAAGATCTGCGGGCATCCATAAAAGTTAAAGCTATGCTTCTGGCGGAACAGTGACGATTTGTTGTACTACGAACTGGTTTCCCGAGGTGTAATCATCACTGCTAACACATATTGGTAACAAATGAGAGGTCTTGCAGACGCAATCCAAGAAGAACGACCAGCAAGACTGCGTGAAGTGATGCTGATCCACGATAATCCCCGTTATCATGAGTTGACTTGGGAAGTCACTCCGCACCTTGTCTTGCGTACTCATATTTTTCACCTTTTCCGCTCTCTATCGAACAACTGTCAAGCAAATTCCTTCCCGGATGAAAATGCTCTCTGAACATGGCTGTACGATTCTTCGCTTCGAAAGCACCTGCTTTCTGCAGTCGTGGAATCGATAATTTACTCCAGCGTTGTCGGACTGTTTTAAATAGTGAAGAAGATTATATTACTGATGACTAAAGTGTGTATTATGTGTATCTATTGTGTTTACTAAACACGGAAGAGAGCTACGAACTTACGCACTAGCCTGATATTTTTTGGGCCTCTCATAGTGTGGTTTTAACGCAACAGGTTCGTAAGATGGGAACCCTTAAGGGGATATACTACGGAAATCTCTCGCGGTAACCAGCCAAGGCGAAGTGTTGCGGGAAGCCGCCGGAGACAGTGTTTACGCACCATGACAACAACGCAGCTCATTCTGTGCGGGAAATTGTCACACCTACTGCTTTCCACAATGACGACGAGTTTATTTCCAAAATGGAATTTTTTCTGCATTGTATTATTTAGAGACAAGGATAACGTGGATAACACAGAGCATAGGTACTCGTTAAGTAAATAACAATAATAATTATTATAATAACAGTAACAATAATAAAACAACTGTCAATTCATCACACACAGGTTACAACGTATTTTTTTCTTTTTAAAACCATACACCGAAGCTCTACAACTTGATCCTCTGTTTGAGCTCTACACCTCACTCGTAGTATAGAGGGATGGAGAGTCAATTTCTTAAGGAAGCAAATTTTCAGTGATGGTGTATAAATTGCAAACCACACATCATCAGAGCTCTGATGTCACCTGATAGTGTGTATCGCATGGGTAACGCAGCACTGTCTATGTACATTATTAAATAATTTTTGTTTACGAGAAACGGTATCAACAAAACGATTTTGTGCAGTATGGATAAACTGAACGAGGCTGTGCTGTTGAAGTCAGACTAGCCTTGTATTTGAGAGGATAATCAAGCCACCATGATTTAAGTTTTCCGAAGCTTCCTGTTACCTCAGGGAAATGGCAATATAGTTGGTACCACAATACAACAGTTGAATACCTCCCAATATTTGTTAAATTCGGCTTAAAGGTAAGTATATGCTTTTAAGTATGAATTTTGTTGTTGTTGTTAATCCCTAAGACCAAGAAATGCCCATTATTTTTGCAAAATCAAACTACGTAGGAATAAAACTGCTACTACTACTACTACTACTATAGTATATTCTGCGTAACAGAGATACAAAAAAATCATCATCCAAATTAGATGTTGATCTTAAGTACAACTTTCGGAACTTTCAAGCGTCCTCCACGTCTCCTTCCCGTGCAATAAAGCCGTAAAAATGTAGTGTATAAAACCGACAGATACGTGTTAAAATCTACCATTCCTGCACTCATTTCCTAAATTAATGGCCCTGCTGATAAAACGGCGGTGTAGCGTACTTCCGCTTAATGTTTACAACCCATAAAAATATTGTTTCTCGAGCACTTCTAGAATAAGTGCCGTTTGCACGTCGATGTGTTTACGAGCGTTCCACGTGGCTGGTTCTAATAAAGTTCTCGAGTATTTCCCATCAAGAACCGTGCGCGAGTCCATTCCTTGCCATTTTTTTGTTAGACTAAGAAGGCAAAGGGGATTTAGGACCAACATTTGACATGACGGCGGCAAACGCCTGATGTCATCAGTGATCTCTAACCTTCACCTCATGATGTTATCAAGATGATGTTGGCATGGAATTAAAAACTGTAAGATTGTGGTACTACCACAACTGTCCTAGTGGTAAATGAAAAAGGAATAAATGAAAGTAAAAAGTAAATTAATTAAATAAAAAAACCAAAAAGTAAAAACATCCTATGAAATCGAAAAAAAATCCAAGATAGTGGACTTGTACAGTTTTGCTAGCAGCCATTAGAATGCCAAATTGATTTTTATCCAAATCACACGAAATTTGCATTATCTTCAAAGATGTGTTTACATATTAGCAATACTGCTGTATTTCCACATCAGGAATAATTAGACGTCGCCAGAACCTTGTATAAATTAATGCTGTGTATTAAAAGTTTCGATTATTTATAAAAAAATATCTAAAGCAGTTGTCAGTACCATTGTAACTTCGCACTAGTGATCTAATTTAGAGTTTAAACACTCTATGTCAATGTCCATAGTTAGAGATTTGTACCAGAATCAGTGTAAGGATCAGTGGACTCATTGATTAAATATTTCAACCTCCAAGCTGTTCTATGAATTTCTTAATGCTTGTCAGATGTCCCAGTGTTATCTTCATGCATCCACCCACCCACCAGTATACACACACACACACAAATGTCCATCAAAACTGATGCCTAAAGAATGACTATGGATTTTCGTGTTAAGTGCTCCAATGACATTCCCAAGTACACATTTTTACAAAACAAGAGTGACTAAAAATAGCATCCTAAGCGGGCAGCTGGCGTTTCATTTTTATGCTTAAATGAGGTGATGTACCAAAACAATCGTGAACAAGTCTAAATCTGCACAAAACACCTGTTGGCTAAAATACTATGCTGACCATGCAAGAACCACCAACAAGTAGGTACTCTGAATAACTATGAGCCACTGAAGGAATGCAACTATTTTGAATCTTGGCCAAAATAAGAGTCTGAACGAAACCAAACCAGGGCAAGCGCCATTTTTGGGGAGAAGAACTCAACAGCACACGCACGATGTATTATAAGTTAAATGTTACAGTTTTTTCTCTCATTTGAAATATCTATTGGTTTAACTATTATTGTTTCTTATTATAATTGACCTGGATATACTGGGGGTTTTGTGCAGAAACAAATATTCGAGGAAGGCTGTAACATTTGCGGACTCGAACTATGGTGTTAAAGCCCTCTGAATCGTTCCCACAAGCAGCAACTAAATAACATACAAATATGATCACAACTGATCAAAATACAATATCTGAACACGCAAGGTAAAAAAAAGGAAACAAAGTGAGCAAAAACCATTTTAGGAGGGGAAGAAAGCGTCTTGACAAAATCTTTATTACGCTGTAGGGCTTAAATTACTTATATTTGTACTACACAAATTTAAATTGGTAATGCTCTGAATACATGCTGGAAACATGACCGAAGACAATGGCAGAGCAAGGCTCCACACAGATATGAAACTTCGACATTTATCAAAACCTCCATATTTATCAAAATACACATGGCCCGTCGGTATAGACTCTGAAACTGATCTAACTTACTGCTTAAGTGCAATTATTAATCAGAAATGTTAGATCTTTTACCAAAATAAACATATAAACAAGTTTCCACATACAGATATGCAACTTTGATACTTATCAACAGTTCGGTATTTATCAGAACTTCCCTGTAGAAGCTGCGTTGGTAAAGTACCGGAACTTGAAGCGCTGATAGAAAGCACCGAAGCTGAAATCGTTATAGGTACGGAAAGCTGGCTTAAGCCAGAGATAAATTCTGCCGAAATTTTTACAAAGGCACAGAAGGTGTTTGCAAAGAATAGATTGCAAGCAACCGGTGGTGGCGTGTTTCTCGTTGTTAGTAGTAGTTTATCCTGTAATGAAATAGAAGTGGATAGTTCCTGTCTATTATTATGGGTGGAGGTTATACTCAACAACCGAACTAGGTTAATAATTGGCTCCTTTTACCGACCTCCCGACTCAGCAGCATTAGTGGCAGAACAACTGAGAGAAAATCTGGAATACATTTCACATAAGTTTCCTCAGCATGTTATAGTCTTAGGTGGAGATTTCAATTTACCAGATATAGACTGGGACACTCAGATGTTTAGGACGAGTGGTAGGAACAGAGCATCGAGTGACATTATACTGAGTGCACTATCCGAAAATTGCCTCGAGCAATTAAACAGAGAACCGACTCGTGGAGATAACATCTTGGACCTACTGATAACAAACAGACCCGAACTTTTGGACTCTGTAAGCGCAGAACAGGGAATCAGTGATCATAAGGCCGTTGCAGCATCCCTGAATATGGAAGTATAAAGGAATATAAAAAAGGGAGGAAGGTTTATCTGCTTAGCAAGAGTAATAGGAGGCAGATTTCAGATTACCTAACAGATCAAAACGAATATTTCTGTTCCGACACTGACAATGTTGAGTGTTTGTGGAAAAAGTTCAAGTCAATCGTAAAATGCGTTTTAGACAGGTACGTGCCAAGTAAAACTGTGAGGGGCGGGAAAAACCCACCGTGGTTCAACAACAAAGTTAGGAAACTACTGCAAGCTTAAACGCAGCCACAACCTCTCAGACAAACAGAAGCTAAACGATGTCAAAGTTAGCGTAAGGAGGGCTATGCGTGAAGAGTTCAGTGAATTCGAAAGTAAAATTCTATGTACCGATTTGACAGAAAATCCTAGGAAGTTCTGGTCTTACGTTAGATCAGTAAGTGGATCTAAACAGCATATCCAGACACTCTGGGATGATGATGGCATTGAAACACAGGATGACACGCGTAAAGCTGAAATACTAAACACCTTTTTCCAGAGCTGTTTCACAGAGGAAGACCGCACTGCAGTTCCTTCTCTAAATCCTCGCACGAACGAAAAAATCGCTGACATCGAAATAAGAGTCCAAGGAATAGAAAAGTAACTGAAATCACTTAACAGAGGAAAGCCCACTGGACCTGACGGTATACCAATTCGATTCTACACAGAGTACGCGAAAGAACTTGCCCCCCTTCTGACAGCCGTGTACCCCAAGTCTCTAGAGGAACGGAAGGTTACAAATGATTGGAAAAGAGCACAGGTAGTCCCAGTTTTCAAGAAGGGTCGTCGAGCAGATGCGCAAAATTATAGGCCTATATCTCTGATATCGACTGTTGTAGAATATTAGGACTTTTTTGCTCGCGTATCATGTCATTTATGGAAACCCAGAATCCACTACGTAGAAATCACTATGGATTCCGGAAACAGCGATCGTGTGAGACCCAACTCGATTTATTTGTTCATGAGAGCCAGGAAATATTAGATACAGGCTCCCAGATAGATTCCATTTTCCTTGACTTCCGGAAGGCGTTCGATACAGTTCCGCACTGTCGCCTGATAAACAAAGTAAGAGCCTACGGAATATCAGACCAGCTGCGTGGCTGGATTGAAGAGTTTTTAGCAAACAGAACACAGCATGTTGTTCTCAACGGAGAAACATTTACAGACGTTAAATTAACCTCTGGCGTATCACAGGGGAGTGTTATGGGACCAATTGCTTTTCACAATGTATATAAATGCCCTAGTAGATAGTGTCGGCAGTTCCATGGGGCTTAGCTTGCTCTCCAGGTTTCGAGAGGATGCGTTTCTGGATGAGGTATCGAATATGTTGCTTCCCCCTACTTATACCTCCCGAGGAGATCACGAATGTAAAATTAGAGAGATTCGAGCGCGCACGGAGGCTTTCCGGGAGTCGTTCTTCCCGCGAACCACAAGCGAGTGGAACAGGAAAGGGATGTAATGACAGTGGCACGTAAAGTGCCCTTCGTTACACACCGTTGGGTGGCTTGCGGAGTATAAATGTAGATGTAGAGGCAGATAGACTGTACAGATGATCTAGCTTACAGCTTAAGTGCACTTATTAATCGGAAATTTTAGATCCTGTAGCAAAGTAAACAATATTATTCGTGAATGAGATTGTCACTCTGCAGCGGAGTGTGCGCTGATATGAAACTTCCTGGCAGATTGAAACTGTGTGCCCGACCGAGACTCGAACTCGGGACCTTTGCCTTTCGCGGGCAAGTGCTCTACCAACTGAGCTACCGAAGCACGACTCACGCCCGGTACTCACAGCTTTACTGTATATGTAACTTTGGCAAAAACTCGGTTCAGTTTGGGCAAAACCGATATCCAAGTCAGTCTAACTTTATAACAACACAATGGTGGATTGTTGACTTTAGCTTGCACTACAAATGTTTTTCATCTTCTGCTATCACCCAGTGGAGACTACCTGACACTTCGCCCCATACATAGCCATTTTACAGAAAAAATTACATCATCATGTTGAAGCAAAATTGTGGTAAATTGCTTCATGTTGCGGTAAAATCGTAACCTATTGCTCCATGCAGTGCCATATTACAGGAAAATTACTACTAATTCTCCTTATATCACCATGTTGCTGCAACAATGTCTAACTGCCACAGTACCATGTATATTACGAATATGAAAGGTTGTGTGTACGTTTCTTACTCCTACATACTGAAACAGCTGCACAGATTTGGAAGAGATTGCAATAGTATTAGCTTATATCCTGAATTAACACATGGGCTACTTTTAAAAGTGTGTAGTGCTTGTGGTGTCACCGCCAGACACCACACTTGCTAGGTGGTAGCCTTTAAATCGGCCGCGGTCCGTTAGTATACGTCGGACCCGCGTGTCGCCACTGTCAGTGATTTCAGACCGAGCGCCACCACACGGCAGGTCTAGAGGGACTTCCTAACACTCGCCCCAGTTGTACAGCCGACGTTCTTAGCAATGGTTCACTGACAAATACGCTCACTACAGTGCTAGATATTTATTGATCTCATTGTATAATGAGGAATGTAGAAAAATAATTACCTTAAGAAAAACTATATAATCTTTGACTTTTGAACTGTATTGTATTTGTGGAAATTACTTTCGTTGTTTAATGCCTCCTATGTTATACGATTCAACGTAATCAATATGATGTTTATACAATTCTCAAAAGAGTTAAATCCATACTTGCTTGTAAGCGCATTGCAATTTAGCCACTGAGCGTCAGGCATACCTTATAGCTTCTAATGTGCTTGAAGACTCACAATGACAGTGTCATTTAAATGCTTTGCAACAGATTACAGGAAGACTTGGTTATGATATGCAAGCGTATCAACTGCAAACAAGCTCACATGAGAAGGCAAGTGAGATTGTTACACATACAAATATTATAAAATTGGCACTGTACTGATTTAGAAAATGCTAAGTTTTTCTTCACCCAGTTAGTATGTTCGTTACTCCTTTACACCGAAGCGGCAGGACAGATTTTAGTGAAATATGAAATGGAGGTAGCTTATACTCTGAACCGAGACATAGGCTACATTTTACACCAAAAAAATCACGATTCCAGAGATATGGTCAACGTGACTACTCTCCCATACGATGGGTCACGTTATTCAAAAGTCATCCATGAAAGTTACCTATCAAATGACTGCGTTACGTTTAGCGTACAGATTAATTCTTAGCTGTTTGGAAAAATGAAATAAGTGGTAGACAGTTCCTATGGGACAAAAATGCTAAGGTCATCGATCATGAAATAAGTATTTACGTAAATCTATGAGAGCAGAAATATTCTTGTAGAATAAAATAATCACTAAACTCCGTATCAATGTAACATATGTGTATGAAACTATTTTCCTGCACAAAGACAATTTGATGCTTTCCATACAGTCACATAGAGTCATGAAAATATTTACTCCCTTCCCTGCACGCTTTGTAATTCATTATTCCAGCATGTAAAACGCTTTTTATTAAGTAAACAGGTGAGATCTCAGTGATACGTATTCTGTCAGCTTCACCCACTGTCTCAATATTTGGTGTTTTTTCCGATCTCACACGTTTGCCAGGCCACAAGAATCTTACATCCTAGTACCTTAAACAAATAACTTTTGTGATGGAACACACTCATGGTTAGTGAGTTTTGGTGGGAACACCATAGGATGCAATTAGTGTTACAATAATTATTAAACAAATTTTCCTATAGATCGCCATGTTACCGCAAAATTTAACCAGATACCCCACACTTTATCATGTTTGAGCAAACAATTCACTGCCCTCAAATGTTCTTTTTTCAATTAGGATGTGTAAATTGAATTGAAAGTGAAATTTATTGTAAAATGCATATTCATTTATTCATAAACATAATAACATAACAATATTGTTTATTTTTTAACATTTTTCGTATCTTTCTCCACATTTTTACTGAATGTGCTATAGTAGTAGTTATTTTATCTTCTCATACTTCTCTTAGTGTTGGTAAACTCCTGATGGCACAACACGGGGTACATACTCTCTTCTTGGTCTTTCTTAGGTAATATTCAATCTGGAGAGAGTAACTGTGCTTAGGCTTTTTTAAGTAATGTATTTATATCTCTTCAAGCACAATTCTGTCCACTTCTGGCCACTTTTCCCATGCTTGAATTAAGTTCGATCTTCAACTCTGCAACTAGTTTTTGGACATCTACTATCAGTTGACTTCAACTAATAGAGACTTCACTATTTTGACCCCCCAATATCTGATTAACCAACCAAGCTTCACTTTCTTGACCTAGCGCACAGGAGATATTTTTGTGTTTTTACTGGATATTTTTCAGAATTTTTATACTTCATATTCTTATATGGTCTTTGTTTTATTAGCACTAGCTGTAGTCACCCGATTTTTAAAGCTGCCAAAGCTTGGGTCATTGGCTTTTAAAGCTGCCAAAGCTTGGGTCATTGGCTGTTCTTTGTACGTGAGCCTGTTTTTCCTTTTCATTCACCATCCCAAGTAACAGTTGTAAAACTGAAAAAAAAGCTAAACAGGCAAAGCAGTGATAGCTGACACAAACAAATTGGCATTCAGAACTGAAACGTGATTCTAATACAGTTAATGATAGTTACTGGGTCTTAAAACTGTATTATAACTTTAGAATTTGACAGTGTTTATGTGTCGTAGGTACCAGCTGCTGGATCTTAAACAGTGTCTGAACACCAGATGCCAACAGTGTGCATATGCAGGAGAGAGAGCTGCCACCAACTAGGAGGATCATCTACATCTACATCTATACTCCGCGAGCCACCTTACGGTGTGTGGCGGAGGGTACTTATTGTACCACTATCTGATCCCCCCTTCCCTATTCCATTCACGAATTGTGCGTGGAAAGAACGACTGCTTGTAAGTCTCCGTATTTGCTCTAATTTCTCGGATCTTTTCGTTGTGATCATTACGCGAGATATATGTGGGCGGTAGTAATATGTTGCCCATCTCTTCCCGGAATGTGCTCTCTCGTAATTTCGATAATAAACCTCTCCGTATTGCGTAACGCCTTTCTTGAAGTGTCCGCCACTGGAGCTTGTTCAGCATCTCCGTAACGCTCTCGCGCTGACTAAATGTCCCCATGACGAATCGCGCTGCTTTTCGCTGGATCATGTCTATCTCTTCTATTAATCCAACCTGGTAAGGGTCCCATACTGATGAGCAATACTCAAGAATCGGACGAACAAGCGTTTTGTAAGCTACTTCTTTCGTCGATGAGTCACATTTTCTTAGAATTCTTCCTATGAATCTCAACCTGGCGCCTGCTTTTCCCACTATTTGTTTTATGTGATCATTCCACTTCAGATCGCTCCGGATAGTAACTCCTAAGTATTTTACGGTCGTTACCGCTTCCAATGATTTACCACCTATGGCATAATCGTACTGGAATGGATTTCTGCCCCTATGTATGCGCATTATATTACATTTATCTACGTTTAGGGAAAGCTGCCAGCTGTCGCACCATGCATTAATCCTCTGCAGGTCCTCCTGGAGTACGTACGAGTCTTCTGATGTTGCTACTTTCTTGTAGACAACCGTGTCATCTGCAAATAGCCTCACGGAGCTACCGATGTTGTCAACTAAGTCATTTATGTATATTGTAAACAATAAAGGTCCTATCACGCTTCCCTGCGGTACTCCCGAAATTACCTCAACATCTGCAGATTTTGAACCGTTAAGAATGACATGTTGTGTTCTTTCTTCTAGGAAATCCTGAATCCAGTCACAAACCTGGTCCGATATTCCGTAAGCTCGTATTTTTTTCACTAAACGTAAGTGCGGAACCGTATCAAATGCCTTCCTGAAGTCCAGGAATACGGCATCAATCTGCTCGCCCGTGTCTACGGCACTGTGAATTTCTTGGGCAAATAGGGCGAGCTGAGTTTCACATGATCTCTGTTTGCGGAATCCATGTTGGTTATGATGAAGGAGATTTGTATTATCTAAGAACGTCATAATACGAGAACACAAAACATGTTCCATTATTCTACAACAGATTGACGTAAGCGAAATAGGCCTATAATTATTCGCATCTGATTTATGACCCTTCTTGAAAATGGGAACGACCTGCGCTTTCTTCCAGTCGCTAGGTACTTTACGTTCTTCCAGCGATCTACGATAAATTGCTGATAGAAAGGGGGCAAGTTCTTTAGCATAATCACTGTAGAATCTTAAGGGTATCTCGTCTGGTCCGGATGCTTTTCCGCTACTAAGTGATAGCAGTTGTTTTTCAATTCCGATATCGTTTATTTCAATATTTTCCATTTTGGCGTCCGTGCGACGGCTGAAGTCAGGGACCGTGTTACGATTTTCCGCAGTGAAACAGTTTCGGAACACTGAATTCAGTATTTCTGCCTTTCTTCGGTCGTCCTCTGTTTCGGTGCCATCGTGGTCAACGAGTGACTGAATAGGGGATTTAGATCCGCTTACCGATTTTACATATGACCAAAACTTTTTAGGGTTCTTGTTTAGATTGATTGCCAATGTTTTATGTTCGAATTCGTTGAATGCTTCTCTCATTGCTCTCTTTACGCTCTTTTTCGCTTCGTTCAGCTTTTCCTTATCAGCTATGATTCGACTACTCTTAAACCTATGATGAAGCTTTCTTTGTTTCCGTAGTACCTTTCGTACATGATTGTTATACCACGGTGGATCTTTCCCCTCGCTTTGGACCTTAGTCGGTACGAACTTATCTAAGGCGTACTGGACGATGTTTCTGAATTTTTTCCATTTATGTTCCACATTCTTTTCCTCAGAAATGAACGTTTGATGGTGGTCACTCAGATATTCTGCGATTTGTGCCCTATCACTCTTGTTAAGCAAATATATTTTCCTTCCTTTCTTGGCATTTCTTATTACACTTGTAGTCATTGATGCAACCACTGACTTATGATCACTGATACCCTCTTCTACATTCACGGAGTCGAAAAGTTCCGGTCTATTTGTTGCTATGAGGTCTAAAACGTTAGCTTCACGAGTTGGTTCTCTAACTATCTGCTCGAAGTAATTCTCGGACAAGGCAGTCAGGATAATGTCACAAGAGTCTCTGTCCCTGGCTCCAGTTCTGATTGTGTGACTATCCCATTCTATACCTGGTAGATTGAAGTCTCCCCCTATTACAATAGTATGATCACGAAACTTCTTCACGACGTTCTGCAGGTTCTCTCTGAGGCGCTCAACTACTACGGTTGCTGATGCAGGTGGTCTATAGAAGCATCCGACTATCATATCTGACCCACCTTTGATACTTAACTTAACACAGATTATTTCACATTCGCATTCGCTAATAACTTCACTGGATATTATTGAATTCTTTACTGCTATAAATACTCCTCCACCATTGGCGTTTATCCTATCCTTGCGGTATATATTCCATTCTGTGTCTAGGATTTCGTTACTGTTCACTTCCGGTTTTAACCAACTTTCCGTTCCTAATACTATATGCGCACTATTTCCTTCAATAAGAGATACTAATTCAGGAACCTTGCCCTGGATACTCCTGCAGTTTACCAATATTACGTTAACTTTTCCTGTTTTTGGTCTCCGAGGACGGACATTCTTTATAAACGATGATAATGTCCTCTCTGGTAAGCCGTCAGGTATTTTATCGTTTCGCCCAAGGGGGGGTCCCTCTAACCTAAAAAACCCCCGTGTGCACGCCACACGTACTCTGCTACCCTAGTAGCTGCTTCCGGTGTGTAGTGCACGCCTGACCTGTCTAGGGGGGCCCTACAGTTCTCCACCCAATAACGGAGGTCGATGAATTTGCAACCATTATAGTCGCAGAGTCGTCTGAGCCTCTGGTTTAGACCCTCCACACGGCTCCAAACCAGAGGACCGCGATCGACTCTGGGCACTATGCTGCAGATATTAAGCTCAGCTTGCACTCCGCGTGCGATGCTGGTTGTCTTCACCAAATCAGCCAGCCGCCGGAAGGAACCAAGGATGGCCTCAGAACCCAAGCGGCAGGCGTCATTCGTTCCGACATGTGCTACTATCTGCAGCCGGTCACACCCAGTGCGTTCAATAGCTGCCGGAAGGGCCTCCTCCACATTACGGACGAGACCCCCCGGCAAGCACACCGAGTGCACACTGGCATTCTTCCCCGACCTACCCGCTATTTTCCTGAGGGGCTCCATAACCCGCCTAACGTTGGAGCTCCCTATAACTAATAGGCCCGCCCTCTGTGACTGTCGGGACCTTGCCGGAGAATCGGCCACTGGCCCAACAGGCGAGGCACCCTGTGGTGGCTCGGAAACGATGTCATCACCACTAGGAAGCACCCCGTACCTGTTGGAAAGGGGTAAGGCAGCTGCCACGCGGCCAGATCCCACCTTCGCCTTTCGGCCAGGCACGCGCGAGCCCACCACTGTCCGCCATTCACCCTGGAGTGATGGCTGACCGGTAAGATGCTCACTGCCGGAAGACGCAGCGACATCAGCCACTGGGTACCAGCTGGTATGGATGTAAGCTTCTGGTGGATGTCAGCTACTGGTTCTTACAACAGTATTGTCGCATGGGCAGAATACAGTGTGTATGTGCAGTGAGTGATTGCCATTACCCCACATGTATGGTTGCTACCAGTGTGGAGCAATGATGTTTAGTTTACAGATTGGGTCAATGATGGTCTGTCTACAAATTGGAGCAATGATGGTCATTTTGCAAGTTAACTACCACTGCCGCCCCCGCCCCCCCCCTGTAGCATATAGGGTAATGAAAGTGATGGTCAGTTGATATACTGACTGTCATTACCCCCCTCCCTCCCCTTCTTACATTTATCTCGACTTGGCAAAAGAAAGACATGCTTTGAGATTGCATCAGTGCACATGCTTGTACGTCATCATATTTAATAATGACGTTACTTCCTCTTGTTCCTCCTGAATTTAGAATTTGACTCTGTTCGTATGAGAACTTGTTGACCAAGAATTCATACACCTTGATTCGTTACTAAAAAGGTTCTGAAGCCAAGATCGCATAAACTTTTTTATTTAATACAAACGATTTCGACAGATTTTTCTGTCATCTTCAGGTCTTAAAAAAGTTTTTGTTGTGAAATGTGTTCATTCTAAATTGGACCTTTTGCCAAGTCGTCATGTGGATAAAAAACAGCACATTATGAAAGATTTGTCATCACTAACATATTTAAAAACATAAAGCACCTTGTGGAAATAGATATATCCATACATATACCGCTCATAGATGATTATTACGTCACAAAAACACAGTACACATTACACTGATATATTCTCCAGGTTATGTAAACGTATGTGCCATATATATATATATATATATATATATATATATATATATATATATATATATGTGTGTGTGTGTGTGTGTGTGTGTGTGTGTGTGTGTGTGTGTGGACATAGCAATTTGCACAAGGTGCTTTATGTTTTTAAATATTTTAGTTCTGACAAACCTTACATTATGTGGTGATTTTTATCCACGTCACCACTTTGCATGAAGTCGAACTTAAACTGAACACGCTCCATTGCAAAAATATTTTTAAGACCTGAAGATGAAAGCAAAGTCAGTCAGAATCTGTTGTTTTCAATAAGGAAATATTTATGTGATACTGGCTTTAGCATGTTTTTGGCAAATAAAACAGATCGCTCCTTCTGTCTTCTCAAATGAGAAAATTCAATGTCTTTGAATAGTCCTTTGTTCAATATTACTGAAAGACCAGCCAGTTACTAAGAAGTCCTTATGGAGGGGAGCTACCTCTCACGCACTCGTTTTGTTAAATAAATGACTACATTAATATGCAGGGTATTTTATAGGGCAAGAAAACACACACACATACACCCCTTACGAATTACTTTTTACTTGTAAACTACCAGATACAGCAGGATACATGAATAAGTTTAAGCATAATCACTGTTCCAGACCCACATCTGGTGTCGTGAAATCACACATGTTCTCGCACTTTGATGTAGAGCATTTACCAAGTTATTCGTTTGACATCTTCAGTAGGTTGTGTAGTTTGACACGAAAATTGAATTATCTTGGTCTTCAAGTTTCCTAAAAAACGGTAAACATACGTACGCCAGCATAGTTATTCATCTATAGATTTCTGTGAGGCATAGCCAGAGTTCATTAGGTTCTTCAATGTGCGTTTCTGCCGATGAGTGTACTCTACATTAACGAAAATTGTCACTGTTTGCTAGAAATCACTAGCACAAATTCTATGTTTATCCCCTTCCGCTGAGTACAGTTACGTATTTCTTTTGAACTTGGCAATGTTCAGCATTGGATTACCACATAAATACGTCACAGTATCCGGGATTTCCGAAGATCGTAACTGGGAATAACTCCAGATCGAACGTCATGCCCTAAAAGATGTTTGCTGTTACTGCCAGTGTCATTTAAACTTTATGATGTATTGAACAATAGTATTTTCTTCACTGAGGCTTCCAACGATGGTATGATTACAGGATATTCCATGAAATCACCCTCAACATAAAGAGAATAACTGACTGATCAAACACTCATTCACTGACGGTATATGTAATTTATGCCACTGTAATACTTGCAAGACAACGGTTTATCCTGTTGGTGGTATTGGTATGGTATTGTGCATCTCATGTTAACTGTTCAGCAATTATTACGCAATGGAAAATAAGTCGAGTCTTGTTCTAAATTTAGAAGGCATAACCAGAAGAGACATGACAATTAGACTTGCTGAAGCCTTCCCATCCTCACTGATGCAATATCAAAGCAAACATATTTCGCCAAGTGGGCAAAACGGACATGCAGATTACCGAAAGACATCATCTCAACAGGCCATCATTACCACTAGTCCCACTACTATTTGTTTGATCAACAGAAGTCACCCTGCCAACTGGGCGTCGTTGCCCCATCTCTAAATTTACCATCGCTGATTTTTAATGGGGTGACTCGATGAAGCTGGAATTGGAAGAGTTGCATGTATGCCAGAGTTGTGCAATTTACACTTTATTTTCAATCAGTTTCCGTCATAATGACAGTCTTCACAGGAAGACTAAAACGACAAAACCAAACATACAAGATGAAACAAATGAGTTGTCGAGTTGATCATGGTGAACATGTGGAAGATATTACATAAAAGCTGTACTTTCGATGGACATGCAACAGAACTCTTTATAGGATAACTTAAAAGCAATCAGTCACAAAACGTTTCTAGAACCACATGTAACAGGTAACAATTTCGGTACCAGCACAAAGCTGACTTAACTTTGATAAAACAGTACGATGATTATGACAGTAACACGAGAACTGGCTTCTGCTGATAGGAATACGTCAAAGAATATATGTATATATGAGAAACCTAGACAAGTTGCAATGCAAAGATCACATTTTAATAATCGATTTGTGTTCTGCACTAAGATGTAAATTATTAACATCAACATCTACATCTACATGGACACACAGAACATCACATTTAAGAGCCTGGCAGAGGGTTCATCAAACCACCTTTACAATATTCGATTATACCAATCTCGTATAGCACGCGGAAAGAAAGAAATCATATATCTCTTTGTACGAGCTCTTATTTCCCTTATTTTATCGTGGTGATAGTTTCTTCCTATGTAGGTCTGTATCAACAAAATATTTTTGCACTCGGAAGAGAAAGTTGGTGATCGGAACTTCGTGAGAGGATCCCGTCGCAATGAAAAACGCCTTTCTTTTAATGATGTCCTGCTCAAATCCTGTATCATTTTTGTGACACTGTCTCCCATATTTCGCGATAATACAAAACGATAATACAAAACGTGTGGCCTTTCTTTGAGCTTTTTCGATGTACTCTGTCAGTCCTATCTGGTAAGGATCCCACACCGCGCAGCAGTATTCTCAAAGAGGACGGACAAGCGCAGTGCAGGCAGTAGATCTGTTACATTTTTTAAGTGTCCTTCCAATAAAACTCAGTCTTCCCCACATCATTTTCTATAGGTTCTTACATTTTAAATTGTTCATAATTGCAATACGTAGATATTTAGTTGAATTTACGGCCTTTCGATTTGACTGATTTATCGTGTAAACGTAGTTTACCGAATTCCTTTTAGCACTCATGTGGATGACTTTACACCTTTCGTTATTTAGGCTAGCTGCTGATTTTCGCACCATTCAGATATCTTTTCTAAAGCGTTTTGCAATATGTTTTGGTCTTTTGATGACTTTATTAGTGCATAAACGACAGCGTCATCTGCACATAACCCAAGACGGCTGCTCAGATTGTCTCCCAAATAGTTTATATAGATACGAAACAGCAAAGGGCCTATAACACTACCTTGGGGAACGCCAGAAATCACTGACTTTCTGTTAATTACTATGAACTGCGACCTCTTTAACAGGTAGTCACCAATCCAGTCACATAACTGATACGATATTCCATAAGCACGCAGTTTCTCTACGAGCCGATTGAGTGGTACAGTGTCAAAGGCCTTCCAGAAATCCAGAAATACGGAATCAATTTGAAATCCCTTGGCAACAGCACCCAAAACTTTGAGGGAATAAAGAGATAGTTGTGTTTCACAAGAACGATGTTTTCTAAACCCATGTTGACTGTGTGTGAATAGACCGTTTTCTTCGAATTTATTCATAACATTCGAATACAATAAATGTTCCAGAATCCTGCTGTATATCGACGTTAATAATATGGGCCTGTAATTAATTGGATAACTCCTACTGCCTTTGTTGATTGGCGGGAAATTTGAATAGCTACCACCTTTCAGATGAAGAAACACGCCTACCAACTTTATATTATGTCGCACAACTCCTTCTTCGTGCTGCAGTTTTTTCCATCAGTCTATTTTTATCTGATACCCAAGGATTACGGCCTGTCACACTAAAAGACAGAAACTGCAACTGTAAAAAGTAGACCCCCACCTGTCCACTGAAATCCAGGTTTTGACTTTCTCTCTCATTACATTACAGCGAACAATTTGGAATACATATTTGGTCTCAGTATCGGCGATCACGTTTACATATACAATACTTAAATTTCTTCGTTCGCCTCACGCACGAAGTCCGATTTACGCGGTCATTTTGTGCAGTAGCAGCAGTTCCTCCCAACAGGGTAGTAAACAAATAACGTGCCTATGAACTACCATCTCAGTTGTGCGTTTGGATTCGTGAATTCCTGTCAGGTCGTAGTAATGAACGAAAAGTTGTCGAGTAAAACACAAAGTGATATCCGGCCTTCCCCAAGGAAGTGTTACAGATCCTCTGCTGTTCCTACCCTATGAATAAAATGTTTAACAGACAATTCAGCAGACCTCGTACATTGTTTGCAGACGATAGTATCTTTATCTTCTAGTAAAGTCTTCAGAAGATCAAAACCTACTGCAAAATGACTTAGACACGATGCTGTTGCTGTGAAATTTGTAGTTAACTCCAAATAAGAAAATTTGTGAAGTTATCCAAATGAGTGATGAAAGAAATATGTTAAACTTCAGTTAAATGATAAATCACACAAATATAAAAACTGTCTATTCAACTAAATACCTAGCAATTATCGTCACGAACAATTTAAATTCGAACGATCACATAGACAGTATTGTGGGGAAGGTAAATCAAAGACTGAGTTTTTTTAGCAGAACTCTTAGGAGATGGAACAGGTCTACTAAGCAGACTGCCTAAACAGCGCTTCCCTATCTTTTACTATAGTATTACTATGCGGTATAGGTTCCATATCAGACAGAATGAACGGAGGATATCGAAAAAGGCCAAAGAAGGGCAGCTCGTTTTGCGGTTGCGGAGAGATTGTCATGGATATCATAAGACGATTGGAGTGGTATTCATTAAAACAATGGCGTTTTACGTAGTTTCAATCGCCAACTTTTTCATCTGAATATGAAAATATTTTTGGTGACCCCCAGCCTGTGTATGTAGAAATGATTATTGTAACAAAATAAGAGAAACCACATTTAGTAGGAGAGATGTGAGAGAACATACTTCCAACACACCACTTGCGATTGGAATGGTAAAGAAATGGTCTGCTGGTGGTTCCATGAATCTGAGTGAGAATTGCAGGATAATAATGTAGATTTAGATGTAGGTGTGACATTTTCATATTGCTAATAATGAAATGAAGATTAATTATTGGTCAGTTATCGTTGTTTGTGCAATTTGATGCCACATAACAGTTAGATTATTTATGTTGCTTGTAAACTTGTGCTACTTCCAATTATGTGTAGCGTGCTTCATAAATCCTGTGGTTTCTCTGTTACTCTGAAGCACAAAGTCGTAGTAGTATGGTATTTGCTATCTACACTAAGTGGCCTCCGAGGTCTAACTGAGACATTGCCTGTGTTTTAGGTCATGAGGTTCCTGAAGTCGAGGATGTTTGAAACCCAAGATCCAGGTTATACAGTGCTTGCCGTCTCGGTGACGAGCGCTTTTGGTCTAGGTTGCGCTGTAGCAGTGGAGTATATGTTTTTCGTGTTCTTTGAAAGATAGGTATAACGTACAGTAATGGTAATGTTATACATTTATCCCATTTTATACACGTGTACATAAAATTTCTTATATTCAGCAAGCTTTCTAACATAATTCATTATTAACGTAACACCACAGCAAGTGGTTAATGGATGTGACGATTATCTTTGTGTGCAAAGGAGACCGATTACTAAAAGATGATATTTACAATGTGAAGTATCTTGATATCCCTATACATATAAGCACTGTGATGTACTGGTACCAACAGAGGTTAATTATTTGTGGGGTCTTATACTAGTAAATTAAATGTGGTATGGTAACATGTTCTCCACAAACGTCTGTAGACAGTCATTATAAGTTATGTAAAATTAAATAGGCAGCCAACCGGTTGCCCACAATTTTTAAAAAACACATTAACCAGGTTTCGGCAGGTCTAAGACTATCTTCACCAGAGTAGTAAAAGTTACTTAGAAAAATATGTAAGGTAGAGGTAATATACATGACACAGATACATACGTGAAAATTCTCAGCCGAAACTAGAAAACTTTTCTTACACGAAATCACATAACCACTTTCAAATTTCAGTAACAGTGCTCTCGTCAAATGTCATGAATGTGTTCCATGAGTCATGAATAAAAATCATAATAAAAAAGACAGACATTTATCACAGAATGATGAAACCATGGTTGCAATTGGCGGCACAAGTTAACTAATGTAGCCATCTAAGACCGGCACATACACAGTGCAGGAAGCATGGACTGGCTTGTAAGCCGACACAACCAAGAAATGAATACGAAGATTAGTAGTGCCCTCTAGTACCAAAACGGCAGACTTATAAATATCTACGTTAAGAGCGAAATTACACGGCCGTAGGTATACACTAGCAACATACAGTACCCAGATAATAGGCACTAAGAACAGAATTACCATTCTGGGCGTTTCCATTAATGACCGAAATGTTAAGAAAATTTTTGTTCCTATACCATTTGTTGAAACTGTCTCTTACAGCATACAGCGTCTTCTGCAAAACAAATATGGTTGCAAAGTAGCTTTGTCTACAAATAATTCTCTAAAAATTATCTTATTCACAATCTGGATTTGACACAGTCTTATTTGCAAATGTCTGAAGATTGTTGTTGTTGTTGTTGTTGTTGTCTTCAATCCTGAGACTGATTTGATGCAGCTCTCCATGCTACTTTATCCTGTGCAAGCTGCTTCATCTCCCAGTACCTACTGCACCCTACATCCTTCTGAATCTGCTTAGTGTATTCATCTCTTGGTCTGCCTCTACGATTTTTACCCTACACTCTGCCCTCCAATACTAAATTGGTGATCCCTTGATGCTTCAGAACATGTCCTACCAACCGATCCCTTCTTCTAGTCAAGTTGTGCCACAAACTCCTCTTTTCCCCAGTTCTATTCAGATTATAAAATCGTCTGTAACTCTTGTCCGGCCTATTACACAGTAAAAGCAGGGCGAGGTATAACTGTTGGTTTTGGACTGCATCTTCTAGGTATAAAGGGCATTAATATTCATAATTCATCCTTTTCCGGCCACTTGTTAATAACAGGGTACAAACCCAAAGAAATGCAAGATGTCAGTATACTACACACCGAGAGAAAAGCTCTCAGACTCGATAGCCTTGAAGAATTGGAAATTTTCAACCTCTCGCTTAAAGACGGTTTTATCCTTAACGAACAATAACAGTTGCGTAACAAAAACTCCTTTCAAGGTTTAGAGCCGTTACTTAGAATTGCCTGATTTTCGAATTTTTCCCCACAGTAGCTTCGGGAATGTCGGTTTCCCTTAGGCAACTGTCATTATCAGTTTTTTTTACTTTATTTAAAATTTCCTGTAAATAGACTGATTTACTATTTTTGCAAACTTTCATATTGCCTATTATGTGGGCACTATATGTTAGTAGCGTACACTTACAGCCATGTAATTTTGCTCTTAACGTAGATGTTCATAAGTTGGCGTTTTGTTACTAGATGGCACTACTAACCCTCGTGTCCATCTCATGGCAGTGTCGGCTTACAAGCCGTTTACTCTGATGCGTCCTGCGCTGTGTATGTACCGGTCTTAACCGGCTACAGCCGTTAACTTGTGCCGCCAACTGCAACCATGGTTTCATAATTCTGTGATAAATGTCTGTCTTTTTATTTTGGTTTTTATTGTTGACTCATGTCATTTGACGGGAGCACTCTTGCTGAAATTTTAAAGTGGTTATATGATTTCATGTAAGTGCAATTTTCTGTGGTTTTTTTTTTAAGGATTCTCACATATGTGTCTATTTTATGTATATTATCTATACCATATGTATTTCATTACTGAGGTGAAGATAGTGTTAGAACTGTCGAAACCTGGTTAATGCGGTATTTTTTTTAATTGGTGTAACTGGTTGGCGGACCATTACATTTTATGTAAGTACATACACGGTTGGTGAGCTCACAACTGCAAAATGTTTAAAATATCAACTGTATGTTAATATATTTTCATTGAGATATCTCCATGACTTGTTATTTAGGACTGCTGGTGGACGTACTGTTGTCTTTTGTTCTACAAGAATAATTAGACATAAGCGGCATCGGAACGTAAATTGTATGTTCTTCCAGAGACAGGATTTCATAGTTCACATTTTATTGATGGCTGGTAATAGATATCTTCTTATCTGACACAACTCCACTACTTAAAGATGATCTTTGCATAGTAACACATCTAGATTTCTTGTTAATGCGTAAGCTCTTTGATGTACTCATATCAACAGAGGTCAGTCCTTGTGTTACTGACTTACTGCTCGTTCTGTTTAGTCATTGTGAAGTAAGTTTTGTGTTGGTACCGAAACCATGACGTGTTTATACGTAGTGCAGTAACCATTCTATGACTATGATGATTCTGAATTTATCATATCGATAGCAGAGAGCATATCTATTTAGTGTACAGATTTTTTGTATTTGCTTCCACACGTTTACCTTGATCAACTTGACAACTGTTTTACCTTGTATACACATTGTTCGTTTGTTTTTGTAGGATTCTTCCTTCCAAGACGATCGATGCGACCGAATCCACTAGAAAATAGAGTATAACTTGTTACAGCTGATGGCTAACATGAAGTTCTTCAGATGACCATTATTGCTGCGCCCAATAAACTATCTTCATTGTCCCACACTAGCATCTACATTGCATTTGGGGCCACCAACTGCACATACACACTATCTGCAATAATGTTTTAAGAAGCAGTGACTAACACTTCCTGACCCTTCCCAAGTAGCTGACATGCCAAGTAGCTGACACCTCCAGGAGATGACATCTCCTGTAGCTGGCAGCTTACACCGTCAGTAGTTGACACCACCAGTAGTTGACGCACACACTAACAGACACTATCCTCCCCTACACGTACACAATATTACCTAGTGGTGTTAGAAAACTATTTAAGGTTCAGTGCCTCACACACACTGCACATACACATTGACAGCTCCTTGTATTGCATTACGTTTCAAAGATCCAGTAGCTGACAGTCATTGTCACTTATGAACGCTATTTGCTTTTGTTATCTACCACTGCTTGGCCTGCTTAGTATACTATTTTCTTTCAGTTTTCCAACTGTAACTTGAGATGATAAAAAAAGAGAAAAAGATTCTCAAGTATGAAGAACATCAGACGATCCGTGCTTTGGAAGCCATAAAAATGGGATGCCCATAGCAAGCGCTAGTACGTTATACAAAATGCTCAAAACAAATTGTATAAAATTTCGGGAAAATATCCAACTCAAAGACAGATCGGCCATTGCTGTACATTGGGAAAAAATGTAAGGCTTGGTTACTGAAGTGGATCTTCAAGAGTCAAAGAAATGGATTCCTATTAGTGGAAGTCATCTAACAGCTAATAGACTTTGTCCACTAGCAAATTGCAGAACTGAAGCTGAGTACTCCATTAAAAGATGGGATAACTGACAAGAAGTGGAATTAATTTTTTCCAAAGGCATTGAGACATGGCAAATGGAAATTTGGAGCCAAAGACTCCATCAAGATTCAGTGCTACTGACAAAACACGAAGTATGGAGTATGGACCATTGTCTTGATACTGATGGCTTACAAACGGGATCGTGAAATTGATAATTTACTACTACTTCAACTACGACTACTACTACAAGTGGTGTATTGTGTAAAAATGGAGACAACGTACAAGAAATACACAAAAGAAATAATGTTGTGCTTTTAGTTAAGTATAATTTTAAATCAAAAACTTGTCCAAGTACCCGTGAATATTAAAGCACTTCTCCTGGGACCAGGAGACTGCCGGCCACTTGTTGAATTCACGCGGCAGATTAACGATGATTGCGGTATGGTGGGCAATCTGGATGTGATTTTGGATGGTTCCCCACGTCCCACTAAGCGAATACAAGGCTGGTACCCACGTCCCACATCAGTTACACGATTCACAAAGATTTACGAAACTCTTTCTCGTGTTTGCATGGATAACACTACATGCAGACATTTGGGGTGCGCATATTCCGTCCCAGGGCGATGGGCTGGTGACAGAAAGGACAGCTGTCAAATATATTACATTTACCACGCCACATCAGTTTATAACAATGCTGACACTGTTCTAATGCAGGACAAATATGATGATGACAAGCATAAATCAATAACCCGTTTTTACAGCAAAACTTGTTTTTCTTCCCTTTATTTGAATTCGCTACTTGCATTCCAATAGGAAAAAGAAAAAGCGAAGGTTACAAACAGCATTAAACACTGTATATGGAATACATATGCATTTTGTAAATTTATAAATGTATGGGCTAAATTTTGTCAGTTTTGCTGTAATATGTTGATACATGAGGCAATTTGTTGCAGTTTTCCTCTAACAAGTCAATGTATGGGATAACTTGCTATAATTTTGCTGTTACTTAGCGAGATATCGGACATTTTATTACAACGTTCCTGTAAATGAGGCATTTCGACACAGTTTAGCTATAAGATGTTCTTGTATAGTGCGAGTTGTCACTTGGTCTGCAGTGTGCAATAGTAGAAGATAGTAAACGTTTGTACTGTAAGATAAAGTTAATACCTCAGTGTGAGGTTGCTGAAATGATTGATTGACTTCGAGTGTGGGTGGGTGGAAGCATACCTAGCCTCGTTACGTACCTGTAAGAATGTTTATTACTACCGTTTAGAATTCTTTTCCATTGAAGTGTCAGGTAGTCTCCACTGCGTCATAAGAGAAGATGAGAAACATTTGTAGTGTAATATAAAGTTGATACTCCAGCATGGTGTTGCTATAATGTTCGGCTGACTTTGATATCGATTTCATCCAAATTAACAGGAATTTAGATCGAATTAAACTGTGGAGATAGCATTGTTTACTTTGGTAGAAGTGTCAAACTATTCTCATTCGTAACTGCACTTGAAGCCGTACGTCGGATCAGTTGTAGTGCCCATGTGTGGTTTGTGATATTACAGAAGTAAGTGTTATATATTTTGATTTATTAAATGTGTGTTACAAAAATCGAATGAAACCCACTGCCTGGTCCATAATTAATTTCAGTAACCATAGTGAGTGATCTGTGTATTTTTGATATGCAATATAAACAATTTAGATGTGGAAATATTTAATCTAAGGTTTCATTCTGCTTACAAAGATGATATAATAACTGAACTTTAATTACCAGCAGCGTATCGTAACTGCTAACTTTTATTAGTGGTGCCAGTATGATGCCGATGTGTATCGCTCTCAGTCTTTTAGAGGAATGAAGTGACGGTCATAGTGCCATGTGTGTTTTGTGCTCGAAATCTTACATATTTTGAGGAAATTTTCAAGCTGGTGCAAAGAGCGAATTTTTGCAAGCGATCAGAAATGTGTAATTATACTTGTGTATTATGATCGAATTTATGTTCATGAACAGACCCCTGCAGGGTAAAGAGATATCGAAGTCTCGTATCTTTGTGTTTAATCTTGTTCCACCGTTGTGTTTCGTCAAGTTTCATTTCATATTGAGAACATTATGAAGTTATAAGAATGTATTATGAAAATATACAGTTTAAGTGTTACAACGCAATAAAAATCTCATAAAATCCCTTCTTTCCCACTTAAAGTGGTGTTTGGTCATTTTATTTGTCTTTGGCTATGTTGTGTGTTTAATGTACTTCGGAGCACTGTGATTAGATTTTGATATTGTTTAGAAGCTGATCGTGAAAATACAGTCTGAAACATTTTAGAGGGCCTTGGCACTATAGTTCTGCTCAATAAATGTTACAGCCTTCCTCACAATATAGGTTTTTGTACGGAACTTACAGTTCCCTTATAGTGAATATAATAAAAAGCAATAACAGCTTATTTCACAGATATTTTAAGTGGGAAACTGACTTGTGACACCTGTTTAGTATGTTCATCTACACATGTCTGATAATAGTTTACATACGGAAATACCATTTTGGCTTAGACTTAACAGTATACGATCACGTTATAGACTTCAGTTTTGACAGATGTGTGTGTGTGTGTGTGTGTGTGTGTGTGTGTGTGTGTGTGTGTGTGTGTGTGTCTGTGTGTGTGAAAATGAAATCGCGGTACTTAGCATAAACATTGCATTTTTGTGTTGCTGAAGTATTGTTGCAGACATTTTAAGTGAGCAATTAAATTCTGCACACAATCATTTGGGTTAGTCCAGGGCTCGATGAAGGGGCCTCGGATTTTCCTGAGCTCACAAAACGAGCGAATCCGTCGTTGGCTTACAGTTCTCTCCCACGCAACGGCCTTCCAATAGCTAGTATTGGGGGATTGCACCACTATTCGCAGCCGAGAAATATGGACGATCCCATTGCCTTCATACTGTTAATCAGTGCATCAGTGAGGATGACGACGCTTACTAGCCATGTCTAAGGCTCCTAGTATCTTGCACAATTACACTTTGCATCTATTATTCCTTAATTCACTGTTCATGAACGACGCTGATTTACTTATTCTCCACCGACCTACGTATAAAAAATAGTGCAGTCTGTTGTGACTTGCCGAGACAGCCAAGCCACTACGAGGTAGCCGAAAGGGCACGCTTTTAAGCTCACGCAGGCTGGCGTGAGGTCTGGAACAGTTAAAGGAGTTGAGTCTAGTAAAAAAAGTACGTAGCTTCTGGAATACTTAACTTTAATCCATAATTGGTGAACATCGGTCTGACGGTACATGCATCACAAGATAAATAGCAGTTGATAATGGCGCCTTGCTAGGTCGTAGCAAATGACGTAGCTGAAGGCTATGCTAACTATCGTCTCAGCAAATGAGAGCGTAATTTGTCAGTGAACCATCGCTAGCAAAGTCGGCTGTACAACTGGGGCGAGTGCTAGGACGTCTCTCTAGACCTGCCGTGTGGCGGCGCTCGGTCTGCAATCACTGATAGTGGCGACACGCGGGTCCGACGTATACTACCGGACCGCGGCCGATTTAAAGGCTACCACCTAGCAAGTGTGGTGTCTGGCGGTGACACCACACAGTCTATATAATGTCACGTACCTGTGGACATTACCGGCTCAAAATGCAGCATTATATCGTTTGTTGTCCCAAACCGTGCAGCCTCTGTCTCGTGATTCCTTTACCTGTTACCACTGTGTCTTGAAGGGGGTTGAACATTGAATTGCAGACAACTACCAAATACGTGGATCTGGTATTATTACATCACCAAAGTACAGACATTTCTTCTCCCGAATTTATTTGTAAGTTTAATACAAAGCGAAAAATGTAAAGTAAAATGATTTAACTAATAGTTTAATTGCTAATGGAGACCTCAATACGACCATGTTCCCTCATACGTCCGATACCTGAATCTAAAGTTGATATCATTGTAGCTCTGAAACGAATTTCGTACATGATAGTAATACCTCCTTTGTGGCCGATTTCACAATACGGTCACCGTTTATAAATTGTAGTAATTAAATTTGGGTTTTTAAATTGTTAACTTTTTAGCTTTTTTCATGTAGTTAGCCGTTGGGAGGGTGAGGCTACTGCATAAGTTACTATCAGCGCTTGAATGCACAGTGAAGTTATAGCGAAACTTTGGCTACTTGAGCCAGAGTACATGGAGAACTATTTACAGTGTAGGTACGCAACTTTATATGAATGATGTTCAGACTGTGCGCAGCAGGATTTGCGTTGTCAGTGGTGTTAGTGTCACGACTTGCCGTTAGGCACCGCTACTGGTCCATTTTTCTTTGCTAAACTCTAACCCAGAGGACCATGGACATGCAGCGCGAACGGCTCACTTTAGTATGTGTGCCTCGCCAACATATGATCCTTGCAACTTTTGTAACCTGGAACGTAAACGTGATACGCAATTAACGAATGTTACCATCTTATGTGGAAGTTAAAATGTGTTTCTTTCTACGGTTTATTCGTTCTATCTCTTCCATGTGCCCTTACAAATGGTTCCATAAAGTTTCGTTGTGCTACGATCAGTCGTTTTTCAGGGGGCCTCTGAATTAGCGCAAGTTAATTACAACCACCTTATACATTACCACCTTGGCCATGAGCTACCATACCCGCAATTACGTACAGCTGCAGTGGCAGGGGTAGCTCGTCCTATGCGTGATGCGTCACTTTCTGAATCGGCTTGCATGCGCTGAAGCTGACTTGACTGAGTGCAGTGACTTTTAACAAAAATGCTCGGGAAAGAACGTGTCGTTCGTGACTGAAACATCCCGCCGTACGTTACGAAATAAACATTAACTGAAACATATGGAATATACTGTGTTCCGCAGCAGCCCCATATTTTGTGGAAGTTATGTTAAAATACGCACCACGAAATCTGATTCTAAATTTACAACTTTGAAAGTCACGTATGAACGAAATTACAAAGCGAATCAATGTTCTTCGCGACCTTGTAGATGGAAATTGACGGTGCAATAGAGCTATTCACTTAGCAGCTATCGGTGTGCTTTGCAACATGACTTTCGTTAACTTAAACCATTCTCAATGAAAAGTGAATTATTCTATCGTTTATCTAGCAGTGCATGTCCCTAGTGCTGTTTACAGTTGTCACTCGCGTCTGAAGTCTGAGCTTGTAACGGACGCTACTGCGTTCGTGTTAGACCAGATGTACGGTAGTACGTTCTAATGCTGCTGATGGAAGAAAATTCAGTTGCCATTATTTTGCAGAGAAGATGATGTGAAACGAGAACCTGAAGTTAATAATCACCGTCCTGAGCGTCATAGCTAGGGGGTAGATCCCACATCCCCGATGCCAGATGGACTGAGGGCGTGGGGCACCAAGTATGACGCTCTACCCATTCGACACAGGGCAGCATGTCGAGCAGGGAGCGACGGGGGGGTGGGGATTTTATGTGGTTGTTAAATAACATGTTTAAGACAAAACATGCGTTACTTATTTATTCACGAATTTATTATAACCTACTTGGTTAGTTTCTCAGGCGTGTCCTACATTTATACAAACATCGTTACAGAGTGTATATTCCACGCGTGATAATATCGATAAACTGTCAACAATACGTACAAGCCAAACATATTCATCTAATACGACCAACAAACACATACCGAGAACGAAACCTTTTCTGACGGCACTGCTTTATTAAACATTCTCGAACTTCTTGCCGCGTCAGTTCGTCATAAAAGCTGGAGCCTTCGACGATTACCTCCATCGTCTTCGTCAGGAGCAACTGCTTGTCAAAACTCATGCTGTAGTGGCCTTGCGTGGTCCAAAAAGGCTTCTGATTGATCAGTAAATATATATGCTGTCGCTGCACCGACCAATCAGAAGCCGTCTATGGACCATTTATGGCCACAACAGCATCAGTTTTTGCAGTCAGTTGCTCCTGACGAAGACGATGGATTTAATCACCGAAAGTTGAGGTTTTACCATTAATTGATGCTGTCAGAAGTCCGATAATATTTTATACAAACACATACTGTGCGAATGGTTTGCGGCTAACAAACTTGACACCGTGGAACTCGTAAGTTGTCACCACCCACACTTACGTCTGCCATGCTATTGTTTCAAACGTGTCAGAAAGAGTCGGAGTGTTTTTTACACATTTTAGTTTTAATTATTTTTACAGTCGCTGTGAAGAGCTAGTCGTGCTTCGCTGCAAGTGTTACATCAATCAAAAACTAGTTCCCTTTTGGCATGACAATGGTACTGCAAAGTCCAGGATTTTATTTCCTAGCCCTGTGCAATTCGCATGCAGTCCAGCCAACATTAAATGTCATGAAGCAAATCCTGTACTATTATTTTTAAAGAAAAGTAACTTAAAACTATCGCCTTAGTACTTCAAAATTCCCTTTCTTTGGAAAGCAACGGTACCACATGGTGGTGAAATCTCGTGGGAAACGAGAAATCAGCTACATAAACACACCACTAGACGTTTCAACTGCCATATGAAAGTACTCCATGGATGTTCAGAATAATTCGAAGATCAGTGATAGGAACAGAACTTTTAATTCTGACATGAACTCCGTACTATGAAAATCTACTCGTTACATACATTATTTTGAAAGAAGTCTAGTAAACAGCTGAATAGGTCGTAAATACTGTTCAAGAAATAGTCAAATTGTAAAAGATAAACGCTTTCAGGTAATTATGGTTAGCATTTTAGTTAAAGAAAAAAAGAAACTCTTTCATACTTCAGTTGAGGGCTTTTCCTTTGAAACTTCGGCTTTGCTTATTTTTTCACATGAAAATCCTGGAAAGACGTTAATGGTGACTGATCGCTCGGTTAATTATTAGATTAAAAGTGTTACCCATTTAAAACAAATTGAGGAAACTTCACTTTACTTGTCATGTTTAAATGACACTACTGATTCAAATCATTATTATGATAAGAGTTGCATTTTACTGTCCACATGACAAAAAAGTCTTAACTGTTCACAGTTGCTTGAGGTGCTTCAAATCACTAATCACTGTGGCTATATTTATCAGAATAAAAAAATATAAAAAAGACCTTTGGAAGAGAAAGCAAATACTTCAAGACTGTGAGATCATCTTTATATAGTCCCGACGTTTAGCAATATACACGTACCCTTTAGAATCACTTACAAGACAACTGAAACCGACGGATAGATAAAAGTAAGCCTCTTCAAAACTACAGTTCTCAGCATTATTACAGAGAATGGAGGTTGTCGCCTCTAATTGTAACCTGACATTTAATAATTGTGATATTTATATTGAATTTTGTACTTAGATGGTGTGCTAGTATTTTCAGTCTCATAGTGTAGGATCGTTGCTGTGTAGCAGCTGCATCTGGGTGTAAAATGAGTAAAAGTAATTCGACTGTTCTCTGACAGATGCGACTAAGGACAATACATCTCTCCATAAATGCAGCAGTGCGAAAAGGAAGAAGAAAATGATTTTCATACCGAATCATTAGCTCAAATACACTCTAAATTAATAGCAACATTATTAAATAAAGTTAAATAAACTATCTGATGCCATATTCTCCAAATATATTCGTCAGAATACGAGCAGGGCCGGTTGTAGAACATTTTTCCACTGAAGTAACATATCACTCGACGCTTTTCCCCGTATTCCCTCCCACCCACCACCTCCATCGTATATTTTTACATTGTAATTGAAAAAGAAAAAACAGATTTGTTTGCGATACGAAAGATATATATTCAATCAGTAAAGCTATATACTGTTCCTTTCGTGGTTTAGTATGGCTGTTTTCAGCTTGGGTAAAAACGTCATTGTGAATTTCTTTAGCTTTTAACTCACTAAATGTTTCAAAATAGAATTTCAATGTACGATCCTGATGGCATCGCTTTCAATTGCCAAAGTGTACAGTCCGCACAAGGTATGCCTTTATCAACATAAGTTTTGAATGACTCCTTTCACTACCAGAGGTAAAGTGAGGAGCATTCGAAACTTACAAAAGTTTTGGGAACACTGACAATAAAGTACAATGAAATTGCTTTTTGAAATATAAGCTTTGAGGAGAACTTCCAAAAGTAAGAACGCACGAATATCGGATAGGTAGCTGAAGCTCTTACTATAAAGAGTACATTAGTTAAAATCTGTCTTTTATTGAATAGATAGATGTATCGACAATAAGGTAGAAAAAATGGGTCTTAAAAGAGCGTTGTTCTTAGCCTTTGTCAAAAGGTTCATCGTTAGTCATCTTTAAATTGTTTCTTCATTCCAATGGGACGAATTTTTTTTTTTACGAATTCAAAGTAAGTACCCAGTATGAAAAAACTTTTAGCTTTCGTTACCACAGTATGAAGAATTAATCTGACCCCATCTTTCTTGAAGAAACTGCCAACACTTTCAACTAGATCAGCAGCACTTTTTAGGTTTGCGGTAACTCTACTGAAAACTTTGCTCCTTGATCCTAAACATAACTTCATACTAAACTACCGTACAACAAAGAAATATGAATTCTTGTAGGATCCTTGCCATACATTCTTAATTATCTACAAAAAACTCGTTTGTGGAGCCATGTTAACTCTAAAGGCTTTTGATTTTGCTATAGCTTTTTAGTTATCGCTACTAATTATGATACACGCCATACATTGCACCTGAACACCTCCGCCACATCTCACAGTGAAGCATCCCAAGCGTCCGTTTGTGTAACTTTGGCTTTAAACCAGCCCTGCATAAGAGAGAAAAGGAAATGATAATAATGTAATGAAAGCCAACACGCTTTTCTGTAGTTAATGCACTAACTAACGTCTGCATGTACTATTTATCTCCTGCAGATTAGTTCATCACAACATCAGCCAACTGCTAATATATGTAGGGCCAAAATAGATTACAGCTGTGAATAATCTATGTTATGATGGACAGATACCTGAGGTTCAGTTCCACACATAAATGTAAACAATCTCTCATACTTGGTCCTCAAAAAGTAAATAAAAAGTTAGCCAATGTTCGTGACTATTCGATCATCCTGTACAGCTCTCACTCAGTTCCCTGTGATAGGAAGATTGTTGACAATGCGCATCAGGAGAAATTTAAATACAAAGGGCTGAGCATTTAGGTCATTCGAATTTGCAAAGTTAAAACTCGTGTAATCGCTGTGATCCTTGGTACCTTGACATAAAAAAAAAAGAAGACATGAAGAGTGTTCCGCCTAGAGCCTCAAGGTGCAGTACTATATTGAAATGGCAGATATTCTCCTGGAATAGCTCATAGCTTGCCTAAACTATTGCAAAGTCCTTCTGAGCGTTGTAGCTCGTCATTGCATGAAATACTGTAACAATCAACAGTAAAACCAACGGTTCTGCCGTGCTACGAGGTACTTCCTTAGGGAAAGCTGGTTTTGGTGGAGGAAAGATGTCTCTACTTACTGAAAACGATCGGTGACAAAACGTAATATTTGTGGAGATCTAAGTAGACGACACATTTGTTATCTGGCCACTCGTGGAGATGGAGTTTGGAAGCTTCCTTCAGCATTTCAACAGCCTGCATAAGATGATAAAGTTCACTCACGAAACTGAAAATAACGGTGCAGTACCATTTTTGGACGTGTAAGGCATGTAGAACTGCGGATGGTGGATTGAAAAGATCATAAATTTTACCGCAAGTCAACCCATACAAATCAATACCCGCACATGTAAGGTCAGCATCACCCGGATCAGAAGTATTCATCTCTTCTCGAGATGATTGCCAGTGCCTATAGGATAAGTGACTCTAACAACGTTAAAGAAGAATTGAGAAAGCTACACCACACTTTTCCCGCGTATGATTGTGACAGCAACACTATAAGAATTGGAACCAAGGCGAATCCACATAAACAAGAGAAGGAGTGCAACCTTCCGCATGTGCACTTAATATATGTGAGGTGCCCCAGCGATCAACTAGGCAACGAGCTCCGCCGACGAGGTTTTAAACTGATTTTTCTCCGCAGCCACAGGATCCGGAGCGTGGTAGGTTTCACTAACGATGCGGTCAACAAACTAAATGCTACAGGAGTAAATGCACCACGTTGTGAATGAGATGCTGCCTACATAAGGGACGCGGAGAGACCAGTTAGCGCACGAGCAGCAGACCATGAACGCTTTGTGCGATCAGCACAGCGTAATAAATCGGCGATAGCGGGAAAACACCGTGACTTCTCCCTGGAACACCGTGCCCTGGGGAAAGTGTCGTGGACGCACGAACGTAAAATTGGAGAGGCGACTGAAATTATCAACAGGGAGGACGGCTACAAACTTCTGGCGACCTGGCTGTCGGCTATCCCTGTCCAAAGGCCTGCGAGGGGCAGCGGGGCAGAAGCGTTACTGGGCACGGACGCAACAGCCTAGACAAACAGCTATAGAGGAACTATTAGTGTACGTCCGCACAAGCCAGGAAGAAAATGTGCCCACGGAAACCAAGCAGAGAGATCTAAACTGTCGCCAACCACTGACAAGCCAGCTATCCCAGTAGTAACTTCTTTCCTACTCCCTCCTTTCAGTCGTGATTAGGCTGTTACATTCTAGGATCAATAAAGTTTCACAAATATGACGTATTGACACCGACCGTCTGCAATAGATGAACCTCTTTTCACCAAAACCAGTCTTTTCCTCAGCAAGGCCTCTGTACTAGGATCGAAACGTTGGTTTTACAGTTCGTAATTAAAGTATTTTGTACATCGACGAGGTACAACAACCAGAAGAACTTTTATAATTATTGTAAACTTACTTGAATCAAAGCTTACTTCTGAGAAAGTGGAAGAACTTAGAGTAAACTTAAAAAGTAGTTTATGGGGTGAAAATTAAGGTAATAAAAGTAGTTACAGAAATAAGTATAGGTATTACATTAATGTCAGTCTTATTAACATTATGTTAAGTAGTTTTCAAATATCATGAAATTCCTGTTGTATAGAAGTGCACTGGTATTGACGGAATTAGATGGTAGCAGTGCAAAGAAATCAAATCTGGCGAAAAAATGACTTTCCGGGGAAAAGCGAGAAATACTCGCACCAGGGAAGATATCGAGAGAGGTTATAAAACGGAAGGCAGAAATAGGAACGAAGAGATCATCGACATGTTGACAATGCGACAAACGTACTGGTTCGCTGATAGCATGAATGTTGCTAGGATGTCGCGAGAGGCAAGCAATGCCAATCATAACACATATGGCTTTAGTTTCCTCCTGAGTGCAGGGTGGTTGTGGATCACTCGTAAGCTACAAACTAAGTTCTTCTAGTGTGTCAGGGTTGATATGTAGAGGAAGCCACATAGGTACACACTAGCTGCTGGTCACATTGGAACTTTTACTGCAGTTGTGGAAAGAAGGTAGCAAGTAGATATTTGAGGAAAGCTATTCACGACACCGGTATCTAAGGAACAGATGAAGATTTTGGGGACTACAATTAATAAGGAAGCGATGAAAAGAACAGAGTGTGAAGGTTACATCCCACTCAGTGCCATACACTATAAAAGATGATTAGGAGTACTGGTGTCATATTTTAGACACATATATTACGAAAACGTTCCTGTCTAGCTTGAGTCGTCTTTTGTTAGTGGCGATGTGTTAAAGTATTGCGATGAGAAACGCTGAATATAGAGCATTCGAGATAACGAATTTAAGCCACAGGCTTGCAGCTGAGTTTATAAAACTTTTGTGGCAAGTTGGTATAGAAATTTTTTAGGTCTGGTCGTTTCTGTGTGTAAATGGGTGTGAGATATTTCCAGTTCTGAAAGCTGCAAGGGACCGCTATTTTACCGAATGTCATTTGCTATGCTGTATAGACTGGTCAAAGTACTCAGCGGCTCGAGCAGAAACATAAGCAGCCAAGCTGGGGCCGCTACAAGGGCTTAACCAGCAGGCACTGACGTGCTTTCACTGCTGTACGGATGGAACTCTCACCACGAGTGACTAAGGTGGAAATTCCACCAAATCTAGTCTTACAAAAATTTTATACAAGCACCACAACATGAAAAGCTTGGTCATCTTATTTCTAAACATCCACATCCTTAATGAATATAAAGAAGTGTAGACTATTTATATCTTAGTTTAACAACAAAATATTCATCTTAATGTTTTATGACAGGCTGTCCGTTTTAAACATATAGTGGTTTACATAATTTTGATCTGCATTTGAGCGAAATTTATTATTAAGCCCTTTTAATTAACGTTGGCCAGTTGGTTAAAACATTATATTAAAGTGTAACGTAATGTCAGTAGGACGGAGTGTCATCGTGAAAAAGGGACTATAGCGGCAGCGAATAGGAAACAAACTGAAAGAAGTAGTGGGGGACACTCGTGTTAAACTGATTTTGGGTATCGAGGCCCAGAGTAACACGAATTTTAGAGTAAACCGAGTGTGGGGTTCCGGTTTCAGAACGCGAGTTTGTAACATTTGTGTGACGTGATTTCTGGGTCGTAAGTGGCTGTGTAGTGCAACTGTTGAGGCTTCGATTATTTCAAGAGTCCAGTTCATACAACGTTTTACGATTATTCCGTAAGTGAGGCCACAGAGGAACTTTAAAGCTTTTATACGAAGCGTGTTGATACACATTGTTGAATTAACAGTTTCATTATTTATTTAGACATGTGAGGGACGCTCAGTCTGACACTGTGAATTTGCCTGTCTCACAGACTTGCTGAGGTAACTTGTGGCGATACACCAGATATATATATTTTAGTGAATGAACTTATGAAATCTGAAGTAACTCCTAGTGTAGCCTAACTCATTTGATTAAACCATTCATTTTCATATACTGCAGTTATAAAATCCGCAAAGAACTTAAAAATTTGGAATTTAAAATAAAATAAGAATTGTAGCGCAGCAATTAGTGATCGATCTCTGGACTACAACTGGTAGACCAAAATCAATTTTAAATTGCATTTATGGTCCTCTTCTAAGACACGATTACCAAAACAGGACGGTAGCAAGGAAATTGGTGTTTTGGACCGACATTCCTTGAAATTTGGTAAGCAGATCCGTTGATAGCAGTTCGCAGCGCTAGAACGGCTTAAGAAATAAACCAAGAGATGGTAGTTACCTATTGGTGCTTTACACACCGCAGTGCTTCCTACACGTATCGGCTGTCTCAAAATTTGCATTGCTGCAGTCATCATTTCGCCAGTATGGGACAGCGCTTCGCTGTAGACAGGAATCTGAGATTTCACGTCATTTCCGGTCTACAGTGTCGGTCGCAGACGTACAGTTGCATAGAAGCAGCAGGACGTAGCTGGGCACAGACACCACACCACGACCATATTAACGTGCGAGTTCGAAGATTTGTGTCGGCACACGCTGCAAGTGACCTCGAGATCGTCTGGCTAAGTTAAGTACAGATGCTACAGCATATTTGTGTATTGTGAGTTCTTGTGTCACCCACGGCAGTCTAGATGAATAAATCACTGAGACTTGGAACAAGGAGTTGGCGAGCCAATGACCCATACGTTGGGAGTGCACATGCCAGTAAATCAAAATCAGTGATATCTCATTTTCAGCAAAATTAGGGACTTAAACTCTCACTTTGAAAGTAAATTTCGATATTTAGATTCCAAATTATAAAAATTTATTGGAAGAGTTCAATTCTTAATTTGGAGATTTAAACTCACAACATGGGTATTTGAATTCCGATTTTGCAAATAAATTCGGAAAATAAATATGCACTCTTACAAGACGTTTACCTGTACCACTCCGGCGGGATTTAACTCACATTCCTAATGCTAGAACTGGATCGTTGGAGTATGTGGAAAACAGGGGCACAATATCTTGGCGATGAGACGCGTTGCCAACGCCAGGTGAACTTACGAAGTGACCTGCTACGAGTACACTGCCTGTTTATATTCCTACTCGAGGACCGCTGGGTATGTGAACGCGCCCGACGGCGCGTGTTGCTGGCCGAAGAGGCGACTCCGCTGGCGTCTGTGGTCAGCGATGCCCGGCGAAGTCCCCCGGCTACAGCATGTGTGGAGTGGGTGCAGGAGCCAACTCGCTCGTTTCCCCTGAGTGTCTTCCTGATTAGACTCAGTGCTGCTTCCCAGGCCTTGCTGAGATTAGAGGCACAGTCTCAGTTGATGAGATTGCCTTAGTGCATATTTCGAAACACGAAGTAAGATCAGTCTTTTGCGTCTCTAGTAAAACACGGGCATTATTGGCGACAGTCAAAGATGACCTCAGTTTACGGAAGGCTTACCACATTCCGTGCCAATGTGGCAAGAAATGTCCAGGAAGTTTCAAAGATGTTTGGTTTGTGGGGGCGCTCAACTGCGCGGTCATCAGCGCCCACACAAAGTCCAAATTTTTTCGCAGTCTAATGTAACCACAGTCGCGAATGATGAGGATGACGATGAAATGATGAAGACAACACAAACACCCAGTCCCTGGTCTGAGAAAATCCCCAACCTGGCCGGTAATCGAACCCGGGACCTCATGATCCAGAGGTAGCAACGCTAGCCACTAGACCACGAGCTGCGAACCTGTGGACACGGGTAGCATACACAACATTACAATAACCTAGGTCGTAATAATTGTTCAAAGTGGCGACCGACAGTCCCATTCCATGTATTGCAAACGACGCATGTTGTTCTACTGAAACACTGCAAAGATCCCAGTTTTCTGTTGTACACTGGAGACGGTATCGGCTAATAAACAACGTTCACCCCGGAGCACCATACAGACGGCGCATTTACTTCTGCCACATGCACAACACTATCCCTGGTGTCAGTTGTCCATTGCGTCAGATAGCTTGTGAAGTTCCATGGTGAGGTGTCTTACCGTGTACAGTGCGTGACGTGTGGTCAAAGATGGACCGTTATTCGTCACGAGAGTTGGCGGACATGCATTTAACGTACGGCGCGGTAGGATGTACTGCCTGTAAGGCAGCACGAACGTTTTTTCAACAGGAGTCCCTTAGCTGGAAGAAGTTTATCTCTATGGATACCAGCTTACGAAAGAGGTGACCTTCACGCCACAGAGACCCGGCTAGCTTTCCTACCAAAGACATGTCCGAATACCAGACTTTGAGGAGTTGGTGGTGAATCGTGTGGCCGACTGTCTTACCTCTAAAGCAGCAAAAGAGGAACGCATTATATTCTGGTCTCTCACGAAAAAAAATGCTAGCTAGAGGCTCAGCGGTGTATAATGCTGGCCGAAATACTTTGTAGTGTACGTGGCGTTCTTTCAGCTGATAAATAAAAACATTTAAGAACTATTCATTATCTTTGAAAAATGTATGAGCTGGACAGGGAGGCGGTACTGATTTGGATTAATTAACACTGACTTTTTCGATAGTAAAATTGTTTCGAAGTTAAGTTTTGCTTTTCAAAACATCTGACAATTGAAATTAAATTACTCAGAAAAATTATATACTTTTTAGTAATTGAGTCACAGTAATGAGATTTATACAGCAAGAATTATCTAACCTCACTAAAAAAGCATAAATACAAATCATCTAGTTACATATACCTGTGTTAACAATTTTAGAACCATTACAAAATGAAAATAACGAACTACTCTTTATATCATATACTTTTACGTACGTTCTGGGGATGCGCAACAATTGTAAATCATCAGCCAACTCATCCACACTAATGCACTGACAAAACGATGATCTTTACCTTGCATGAGAGAAGAGTTCTGCTTCCAAGTTTCTATTTCCAATAACACGTGTACTCTAATTCCTACACTATAACCTAACACTTGGTGGTCTCACAGAACACTCCACAACAACTGCGTACTCAATCGTCTTTCGGTCACAGGCAGCTATCCACCACTGTGAGCCACGTGCTCTCTTACTCCAACACTACAATCCCAGACCAGAAGTAGTATCTTTCGCTCTGCGGTCGTGCACAGTCAGCGATCCACTTTTAAAGCCTATCAGAGACATACGTCGTTACACTAGTGTTATTATCATAATCAGGTGCGACATAAAAGTGTACCCCACTAGACTCCTTTCAACGTACCCTTGAAAACCACACAGAACAGGTACGAATGCATTGCAAAACGACTGGGGATAGTTTTGAATGCCAAAGGTTTTCCTAAGCCGTATTAGACTTGGTAATGTGTTGCATTTCAGGCGTTTCCATTTTTTGTCCACCGTCTTTAAATGACTCAAGATCATTGTGTATATGATTCATATTTCTAGATTTTCGTTGCGTAAACTGAGCTGTATGTTCGAGAAAGAGATAATTATTACTGAACATTTCATTAAGTGATAAACATGTTAGGAGGCATTAGTCAGTATCTTCAGTTCCCTGAGCAGGTTCGTGCAGGATAGGTATTCCTGAAATCACAAGAAAGTGTGATTCAGTAGTTATGTGGTATCCATCTAACAGTTGAAGTTATTGTAATCACAGCAAAATAAAGGTTCAGAAGATAATCTAGACCAGTGGTTCTCAAATGCCATGGCGTGATCCACAGGGGAAAGGTGGGTGGGGGGCGGCGGAACGACGGGAATGGCGTACAAAGTAGGTGCGGTATACAGGGTGAATCGCCTAACATTTGCACCAAAAACTGCATAAATGGAACGTGCTACTGATGTACAGTTCTATAGAATGGATTGGCAGTAAGGGGTGGTATCGTTAGGCAGTAAAGAGATTGTAATAATCAGTTGAACCGTCCGGGCTGAGAGGCCGCGGTCGATATATAAAATTTCCACCGAACTTTAGGTGGAAATTTCATACGTCGACCACGGCCTCTCAGCCCAGAAGTTTCAACTGAAGACAACATCGGCCGCGAAAGCCTACATTGTAAGATTGTATAATATTTATAACGTGTATTTTTGTGCAAACATACTTTTTTAAATGGAACAATGCCTACTGACATTAAGAGACTAAAAGTAAAATTAAAATGTCGATGGTGTATGTTACTGGAATCTGGAGCGATTTGTGTACGAGATATCGTAGTTTGAAAAGTTTCCACGCCGTCGTTTCTTTGCGGCATTAAACCTGTGTAGATGATAAGTACTATGTTATGTTTGCTTACGTGCTTGTGTGTTCGTTCAAAAATGGTTCAAATGGCTCTGAGCACTATGGGACTTAACAACTGAGGTCATCAGTCCCCTAGAACTTAGAGCTACTTAAACCTAACAAAACTAAGGACAACGCACACATCCATGTCCGAGGCAGGATTCGAACCTGTAACCGTAGCGGTCGCGCGGTTCCAGACTGTAGCGGCTAGAACCGCTCGTCCACTCCGGCCGGCGTGTGTTAGTTGAGTGGTTTTCGAGTTGCTCGTCAGCTGGTATGTGATAAACCAAGCAATAGGTCATGACTGGATGATAAGAATTTCCAATGCAGAAAAAGCAGACATCCTCGTGGTGTACGGAGAGGGTATGTGACAAGATATCCCAATAGACGTCAACAACCTCGTCAGTTATTTATCATTTTCTTCTAGGAGTTACGTGTAACACGTACACAACGTAACAGAAGGAAACAAGTGAAGACAGAAGACGGAGAAATTAAGGCTCTCGTTGCTGTTGGATTCGCGTGAGGAAAGAGGCATGAGTTAAGCAAGTGTCCTACCCGTTCTCCATCGACATAGGCTCCATCCCTATCACATCTCCTTCCATCAAGAAATGCATGGAAACAATTATGACAATAGTGTTAACTTCTGCATATGGGCATTAAGACACGATACTCCAGATGTATCATCTGTGTTATCTAGTCGCGATGCCACATTTACCAACCAAGACAAGGTAAACCGCCGAATCATCCACTACTGGTTTGTTGACAATCCCAGTTGGCTCCGTCAGATGGAACATCAGTGGCCACGGAGTGAAAAAGTATCTTGTGGGACAGTGGACCAACAGCTCATAGGCCTGTTTTAGATAGACGCAACACTGAACGCGTGCTACTATCGCACTTGCTGACAGACCATCTTCCACGTATACTTAAAGACGTTCATCGGTAGACTAGGAGGAACCTGTGGTACCAACACGATGGCTGTCCAGCCCATAGCCCAAGAAGTATTACAGCATATCTTCACGAAGTGTTTCCAAATCGTTGGATTGGACGCAGTGGCCTGTACCTTGGCCGATCCTTTTCCCAGTTTTGACGCCTCTAGACTTTTTCCTGTAGGGAAAGCTTACTGACACTGTCTACGAGGACGTATGACATGCCAACTACACCTGACGATATACAGTGACATATTCCTGCAACCTGCTCGGACATCTCCACTGAAACGCAACTTTCATTCCATAGCGTTACCGGTGGTCATTTTGAGCACAGCCCATGATGGTCAGCTGTCTCTTCACTGGTCAGAATCCACCTAACTAGTGTATGCATTTGTGTTGTTCTTTACTACGACAGATACTGTACAAGTGTTGACGCGGGAACTTTCCAAATTACGATATCTAGTAAAGGACTCTCACTATAGTTCTGCAACGTTGCCAGCATTCCAATTTACCCTACTTTTAGTTTGTTAATGTCAAGAGGCACTTTTACATTTAAAAATATGCATGTTTGTACAAAAATGCACTTTCTAAGTTACAGTCTATTCATTGGCTGAAATACGAGCCCCTGACTAGGAGTCCATTCTATCAAAACCGCACATCAATAGCAATTTCTATTTCCGCAATTTTTGATGTGCAAATCTATTTGTATTCTTCTTCGATCAAAGAAGACGCCGTCCATCTAGAGTGAATTTCGCCCGACGTCGGTTTTACGGCAGACGCAATTGATTACAATGAAATCGGGATCATGTTTTTTACCATTGTTTGAAATGGTTGGGCGAGCTGGGCGGCGTCGGCGGTCGGTGGAATCACACGATGTCCGCTGCACTGTGGCTGCGTCCTTAACCATAGCGCGCAGTAAAAGCCTTGGCTCATGTACCTCGACGCCTCCTTACTGTCTTTCAGACTTGGTGAGGTAAACTTCACTGCAGAACGAAGTGGTTCCTGGTTAGTGACAAACATCAAGACACCAGTGGTCCACCAACTGGTGGAAGGGAGAGAGATACTCCTTGGGCGAAAACGAGAAGGTATGATGAGATTTACTTATTGCTAGACTTCACGAAAACTACAATCAGTGTTGAAGAACTTCCGTAGGGTGTAATTTATTGAACCATTTCAGCTGCTCATAATATGAAGTCTAACAAGTTAAAGAGACATATTGGAACCAAACATCCCGAATTAACCGGAAAATCAAATGAACTTTTTCTCAGAAAACTAAATGTTCTATTGTCTACCCAGAAGGACTATGCTAAAACGACTAATGTGACATATAGAGCCCTTTTAGTCTCTTACCAGATTTCGCATAGGACTGCTAAATTCAATAAGCCACACACGTTTGCATAAACTGTGGTTTTACCAGCAACGACTGCTGTAGTACCAACTATGTTTGGTGGCTCAGCTACTCAACAGTTGAAGATTTGCTCGAACACTTAACCGCTAAACGCTGTAACAACTGTTATCCGCTTCAAGTGGACGAATCTATTGATGTTTCTCCATACGCTCATTTGACTGCTTATGTTCGTTTCGCTGATGAGTTTGATATTCAAGAGGAATTGCTTTTCTGTGAGCCGACATTGGAAACAGCTACTTCTCAAATCCGTTTTTGCTTGATCAATATCCTTGTTAATTTAAGTCGAATATCAAGGAACAAGTGCACTTGAAAATCCACTGATGGAACTCGCTCACCGTATGGAATTAGTGGTGGATTACAAGCGAAACTCAAAACTGTAGCTCCTTACGCATTACGGACTCACTGTATGATAGGTCGGGAGGCTCTGAGGCTCTGGCCGCTACAGAAAATAGCCCACGCATTCACGAAGTGCTGCAAACGGTTATAGAAACAGTAGATGTTATTAAGGCCACATCTATAAATTCAAGGTTTTTGAAGAGCTATGTGAGGAGATGGATGTTGGTCACTCTCAAGTCCTCCTTTTTAGTAATGTTCGATTGCTTAAGTTGGTAAAGTTCTAAAAAGAATGTTTGCTCTGTGGACTGAGGTTTTCTGCTTATTAAAGGAGAAAATTCCTTCTCTGGAAGAAGGTTGCACCAACTGAGATTTTGTACTGAAAATGGCTTACCTCACTAACATTTTTGAGAAACTCAATTATTATTAACACTTCACTTCAAGGTACTATCTTGGAATGAAAAAAATGAAAGCGAACTTTCACCTTCAACTCTAAAAGTTTACTGCGAAAAGCATTTCGGCGACAATTTTGATAACTTTAATTGGACTGAAAATGCTCCTGCACCATCCCGTCTAAATACAAAAGAGCAAGAACAACTTATTTATCTTGATACTTCACTGAAGAGTAAATTTACTGAAGTACCTTTCCGGAGTGTCCGTGCAGTTCTAGGCGCTACAGTCTTGAACCGAGTGACCGCTACGGTCGCAGGTTCGAATCCTGCCTCGGGCATGGATGTGTGTGATGTCCTTAGGTTAGTTAGGTTTAATTAGTTCTAAGTTCTAGGCGACTGATGACCTCAGAAGTTAGGTCGCATAGTGCTCTGAGCCATTTGAACCATTTGAAGTACCTTTCATGGAGTCTTGGCCACATATCAGCAAGAATTTCCAAACGTTTAGCCGAAATGCGATGAAGATCATGGTCTCTTTTGCAAGAACATGCTTGTACGTGACTGGCTTTTCAGCTTTGGTAGCAATGAAGTCGAAATACGGTTCAAAGCGAAATGTAAGCAAAGAAGTTCGAGTAACTGTTCCTGGTGCTACACCACTTCTTGAGAGACTTTCTTCTCAAAAGCAAACTCATCCATCACATTCAGTTTTGTAATTTAAATTTTTAATGCTCCTGCAAAATTTGTTTGAAAAATTTTACGTATTTTTTATAGTTTATGAATAAATGGAAACATGATAAAGATAAACAATTTGTTCCATACTTCCGTTATAATTATTACTATAGTTATTTTGCTTAAAATACTTCTAAATTGAATTTAGTAAAACAGAGAAATAGATAAAAAAAAATTTAAAATCACTATTTTTGTTAATGAAATGGGCTGCGAGGGCAAATGTTTCCCCAGGAAGGGGACGCTCAGAGGAAAAATGTTTGAGAACCATTGATCTAGATGGTTCTTCGTAAACGACACAGTCCAGTCAAATTAATATGACCACCACCTATGTTCGACATCAGTGTGCAGTAATCGCTCACAGACAGCAGGTGGCGACATTGGCATACCTACATTTAAATGAACGCAAACTCCCCAAGATTGGTGATATTTTATAGAAGCTCGAAAGTTAGCGCGGACTTCAATGCGAGGTGCGGCAAAAGTTTCTAAAACGAAACTTTGTCCTGAAACCTGGCAAAAAATCTAAAGAGATTCCAATGGTAAGTACAGTATGGTAGCAGCAGGACATAATCAATGCCTTCTGAGCAATAGCAACGGAGGTACTATCGATGACAGTGCTGCTAAAGCAGAGCTACTAAACACAGCCTTCTCAAACTCCTTCACCGAAGAAGACGAAGTAAATATTCCAAAATTCGAATCAAGAACAGCTGTCAACATGAGTAACTTAGAAGTTTTTGTTTTGTTTTGTTCTGTTTTAGGGTTCAAAAACAACTTGGGTCATACGCGGCCAAGTCAAAACTACAGAACACGAAGACCGAGAGGAGTTAGTAAACGTCTATACGTCAGTCGCAATTGACATAAGAGAAGACAGTTAAGAAGTGGGTCTTGGAGAAAGGGCTAAGAACGACACCATACGGAAATGGAGGTCCGAAACTTAAAATGAAATGGCATTTACCATATTGCTTAGACAGATAAAAAGTAAAATGCGTTCGACAGCCCGCGTGTCATTCGCTAAAACGGACGATAACTCAGACGGGAAGCCCAAGCGGGAACGTAAACGGTAAAAAAATGAGCATTCCGTCAGGAAGTGGCGCAATGTGTACAAAGTAGGGGGTTAGCGCCACTTACCAATGACGATGGCTAAAAAGGCAGTGTCCAACACGCAACGTAGTTAAAATGACCTCCTCCCGGCGGGAGGACCGAGAGCAGGGGAGAGGCTTAACAAGCTGGAGCTTATTCCCAAGAAGAGAAGTCAAGGGGACACCACCTGCTGAGAAACGACAACACAGAGATCATTGGAGGGAATATAGGAACTAGTGGGCGGGGGTACCAGCACTGTAGCCTTGGCAGCAGCGTCAGCAGCCTCGTTTCCTGGCAGATCGACATAACCAAGAACCAACATAAACATCACAGTGACCTTTTTCCTGGACCCGTTGCACTAATGGATGGGCAGCGTACAGTGCACATAGACTTTGAAGGGCGCTGAGTGAGTCTGAGCAAAATTTACTAGTCTGTGTCGCCGAATGTACTCCGTGGCCTGATACAAGCGAAGACCTCGGCTGTAAATACTGGACAGCGTGCCGGAAGCCGATATCGAAAGACATGGGCACCAACGACGAAGGCACACCCAACGCCACGGTCAGTCTGAGAGCCATCAGTGGTAGATATTCTCAGAGTAGTGAAGCTACTTAAAACACTTCATAAAAGCAAGCCTTCCAGACCAGAACATATATGAGTTAGGTTCCTTTTAGAGTATTCCGATGCAATAACTCCATTCTTGACAATCATAAACAACCGTTTGCTCGACGAAAGATCATTACCCAAAGACTAGAAAGCTGCACAGGTTGTAATGGCCGTTCATCGCTCAGAATCTGTCACCTACACGATCCAATACCACTCGCTAGCGCATGTTGGTCCGCCTCCTTTAAGCACAAACGTAAAAAGACCAGACTCGCTGCCTTTAGATCATCACTAGAATAGTATTTGTCTCCATATGATTCTAGTGGTGTTTCCCCACTGCTTCTTTTTCCATTGGTTAAAGACCATTCCCACCAAAAATACATCCTTCTTAAGTTCAACAGACATGATTTGACTTAATTTTTACTCTTGCCTCACTGAACTAATATACTGCAACAATACAATTTAAGTAAAAGAGATTTTATAAATATTTGGTCACACTCAGATCATTCAAACTAAATATAAATAATACTTTGCACACAAATAAATAAGCCACAATTCTTGTAACAAGGGCACATTAAATAGCAATAAATCGTCGTTAAATATTGTTTAAATGGTTACTTACTTGTGCTTGCTATTAACGCCTTTTGGCACCCTTTTAACACAAGCAGTCTACTATTTAAATCACCTGATTTTGTATTACCAATTGTAACCAACAGTTAAATAAATATCTAGCTAAAATAGTAAAATATTACTTAAACAACTACACGAGTATGACAAGATATGAGGTCATCCTGCATTTATTTCTTCTGTTATTGTGGAAAAGATATAAAATGCGTCACAAATCAATAAATCGGATAGATACAGATGAGTGGCATTCAGGCATGGTAGCTATAGTGTGATGCTATCATCTGAGATATCGCTTGTTGAAATCACATGAAGCATTTCAAGGTAGTTAATTCAAAGGTTCAATGAGAAAATAATTGACACTTTAAAATATTAACTTATGCTGGTCTAGAGATATTGAAAATAATGTTGTGTCACTAGCTACATCTCATTTTTCTGATATCGCAGATGTGTTTGTATTTACGTACATTATTATTTGACAATAATTCATTGTCGAACTTGTAAGTGCTGTATGAAGCCATCTTTCAACATGTCTGACACTCCGCCATTCCTGGTGCATCGCCTCTTCTATTAAGAGTGCGACCGCTGTCCAGATTTCCTCTGACGGTGTTTTATCCACATCCGCCCTTTCGTTGACGACTTTGTGCCACGCGGGATTAGCTGAGTGGTCTAAGTCGCTGCAGTCATGGACTGTGCGGCTGGTCCCGGCGGAGGTTCGAGTCTTCCCTCGGGCATGGTTGTGTGTGTTCGTCCTTAGGATACTTTAGGTTAAGTAGTGTGTAAGCTTAGGGACTGATGACCTTAGTAGTTAAGTCCCATAAGATTTCTCACATATTTGAACTTTTTTTTTCTTCTTGACGACTTTGTATCTGGGCTTTGTACCTGCGACTTGCCCAGCAGCAGCGCTTTTCGCTGAACCAGCCAGGCCCTTCACGTTGGAATTTACGGGAAACGACGTGTGAATGAATGGATCTACAGGGTGTTTCAAAAATGACCGGTATATTTGAAACGCCAATAAAAACTAAACGAGCAGCGATAGAAATACACCGTTTGTTGCAACATGCTTGGGACAACAGTACATTTTCAGGCAGACAAACTTTCGAAATTACAGTAGTTACAATTTTCAACAACAGATGGCGCTGCATGTGATGTGAAAGATATAGAAGACAACGCAGTCTGTGGGTGTGCCATTCTGTACGTCGTCTTTCAGCTGTAAGCGTGTGCTGTTCACAACGTGCAAGTGTGCTGTAGACAACATGGTTTATTCCTTAGAACAGAGGATTTTTCTGGTGTTGGAATTCCACCGCCTAGAACACAGTGTTGTTGCAACAAGACGAAGTTTTCAACGGAGGTTTAATGTAACCAAAGACCGAAAAGCGATACAATAAAGGATCTGTTTGAAAAATTTCAACGGACTGGGAACGTGACAGATGAACGTGCTGGAAAGGTAGGGCGACCGCGTACGGCAACCACAGAGGGCAACGCGCAGCTAGTGCAGCAGGTAATCCAACAGCGGCCTCGGGTTTCCGTTCGCCGTGTTGCAGCTGCGGTCCAAATGACGCCAACGTCCACGTATCGTCTTTATGTGCCAGAGTTTACACCTCTATCCATACAAAATTCAAACGCGGCAACCCCCCAGCGCCGCTACCATTGCTGCACGAGAGACATTCGCTAACGATATAGTGCACAGGATTGATGATGGCGATATGCATGTGGGCAGCATTTGGTTTACTGACGAAGCTTATTTTTACCTGGATGGCTTCATCAATAAACAGAACTGGCGGATATGGGGAACCGAAAAGCCCCATGTTGCAGTCCCATCGTCCCTGCATCCTCAAAAAGTACTGGTCTGGGCCGCCATTTCTTCCAAAGGAATCATTGGCCCATTTTTCAGATCCGAAACGATTACTGCATCACGCTATCTGGACATTCTTCGTGATTTTGTGGCGGTACAAACTGCCTTAGACGACACTGCGAACACCTCGTGGTTTATGCATGATGGTGCCCGCCCACATAGCACGGCCGACGTCTTTAATTTCCTGAATGAATATTTCGATGATCGTGTGATTGCTTTGGGCTATCCGAAACATACAGGAGGCGGCGTGGATTGGCCTCCCTATTCGCCAGACATGAACCCCTGCGACTCCTTTCTGTGGGGACACTTGAAAGACCTGGTGTACCGCCAGAATCCAGAAACAATTGAACAGCTGAAGCAGTACATCTCATCTGCATGTGAAGCCATTCCGCCAGACACGTTGTGAAAGGTTTCGGGTAATTTCATTCAGAGACTACGCCATATTATTGCTAAGCATGGTGGATATGTGGAAAATATCGTACTATAGAGTCTCCCAGACCGCAGCGCCATCTGTTGTTGAAAATTGTAACTACTGTAATTTCGAAAGTTTGTCTGCCTGAAAATGTACTGTTGTCCCAAGCGTATTGCAACAAACGGTGTATTTCTATCGCTGCTCGTTTAGTTTTTATTGCCGTTTCAAATATACCGGTCATTTTTGAAACACCCTGTATGAACATCGACTGCCTTGCCGGGATTTTGCTATATTGAATCTCCACCTGTTAAAAAAAATTTGTTACAACGATGGTTACCGAGCTTCTCACGTCACCTGTTAAAGAGGAACTGCATTTATTATCCACTGCACGAACTCTGTCATAAGCTGGGGCACAAGCTGTGGAGCAGGCCTTGTTTGTTAGGGCTTTTTTTTCGCACTTCCACAATTCCGCCGACGCTATATCTCGCACCTGTTTCTCCCTTCGCCTCTCGCCACATGCCCGCTGTAATTTAGATAAGCATCAGGGCCGGAGTTGGGCATAATATAAACAAAACAGGTGTTTTGCCGCCGCGGGAGGTACGGCGCGCAGACTAACAGCTGTTGCACACCGCAGTGCCACTTCGGGAGACGGGCAGTTCTCCGCGGCGCATCTCCTGGGGAAATGAAAGCATTCGCCGTGCCGTGCTGTGCTCTCCCTGCCCTTCCACTCCTTTCTGATTCTCTCCTTCCCTTCTTTTAATTTCCTCGCCGCAGAGGCGTATATACCGCCTGTGGGGCACAAAATGGATTTCGCCGTAATGTTTTCCTTGAGGGTAGCGCTAAAATGCTGCACGTGAGAGTAATTTCGCTCTTGCAAGATGAAAAGACGACTCAGCCAAGGATATACGTTTATCGTGGAATCACAGATCTGCTGTCGACAAAAGACTGATGTGTTCACGAACAGATATCGGGTTGCTGCGCTTTCATTTACTCGAAAATTGTGTCAACATATTACGAGGGCTATTCGGAAAGTAAGGAACGATAGGTCGCTAAATAGAAAACACAGTGAAAATCAAAACTGTTTTATTTGCAACTGTTAGCTACAATTTCCAGCTACTGATCCCCATAGTCGCCGATCCGATTTAGAGGTTTGTCGTAGCGTTGTAGCAACTTTACAATACCCTCGTTATAGAAGGCAGCCGCCAGTGCTTTCCGCCAATTCTCTACGCTGGCCTACAGCTCGCTGTCTGTGTCACAAGTTGTCTTCATAGCCAGTGGTTGATGTGAGCAGAGACGAAACTCATAGGGAGACAATTACGGGCTGTACTGTGGGTAATCAAACATTTCCAATTGAAAACGATGCAGGATCATCTTCATTGCCCCTGCAGAATGCGCCCGAGAACTGACTTGAAGACGAAACAGCATGACAGTTATGTAATATTGGCTGCATAGCTTCAGGCGAAGTTTCTCTCCAGCCCTCGTACTTGGCGGGAGACGCTATTGTTGTAGGTGTCTTTAAGTGCCCCCTGTGTGCTCAGAACTAAAAGGAACCACGTAACTCGATCGACAGGCATACTAGAGACGCTGACCAACACACTTGTGAAAACTTCATCGGATTTTCACGGTAGTTTCCATTTCGCGACCGATCGTTCCTTACTTTCCGAATAACCCTCGTAGGTACATGCTGCTTCAAAATAATTAATTTGCTTCAATTCACTGGTGGTGTTGTTTGTGAATAATTAGAACCTCATTAAATTGTCTGAATACAATCTCCGAATACACACAGTTTCAGGTTTATCCAGCGCGAAACAAAGAGCGCCATGATGACATTGTTTTGTATTAAGCTGTCACTGTTCTTTTGGAAAAACGCATTTTCTGCAGTGGATTCACTGTTTCATTTTTGCAATATAGATTGAGATTATTGGCCCAGTGTCTAGCATTCTCAGAAACATTTGGTTGTCCCTACTGTTACAAACAGAAACAGTAAAGAATTTCCTATTATCGAAGAAATTAATCACCATTTTGTGATACGAAAAATTGTACATTCACAGTTATTGAGTGGTGAAATAAATAACTGCCAAATAGATTTAACATAAATGGATCAGGTAATCAATCACGTTTGCCAGTATCAGGGAGTGGAGAGAAACTGAAGTCTGTTTCGTCATTCAGCAGCTGTTCGGGATGGCTCTTTCCATGCAACTTCATCCCCGGTATTTGAACCATGTACTGTTACTGTGCATTGCAGCCCGAGTGCAGTATTTCTTCACTTACTAGATAAATATCTCTAGCTTGCAAACAATAGTGCGCAACGATGTAATCTGTTTACTGCAGCTTGCATTTTCTATGATTTGCTTTTAATTCTGGTGCGTAGCGATACACCTACATTTCCTGTGTAGTATGAGCCACAATGTGTGCTACTCATCTTATAGACCCCGTTTTAGTCCATTGAGGACTGCTTGTGTTTGTGATCAAACAAATCTTCGTCTAGCCCGCATCTCGTAGTCGTGCGGTAGCGTTCTCGCTTCCCACGCCCGGGTTCCCGGGTTCGATTCCCGGCGGGGTCAGGGATTTTCTCTGCCTCGTGATGGCTGGGTGTTGTGTGCTGTCCTTAGGTAGGTTAGGTTTAAGTAGTTCTAAGTTCTAGGGGACTTATAACCACAGCAGTTGAGTCCCATAGTGCTCAGAGCCATTTGAACCAAATCTTCGTCTAAATTCTTTATGATATACTATGTTGCAAAATATTTCTTGTCCCTTTTTAAACACAGTGCCTATATTGGAAGACATTCTACCAAATTGTAGCACACATATTTCTCTGAGAATAATACGCGGCACGGTTGAGGGATATAACAGCATTTCAGGGTGATTTTTTACATTTTTCTTAAGTAGATTCTCCACAAGCGTGGGCTTCTAACAGCTGATTACAGCTATTGTTTAGATAATATGTACAAAAATGGTTAAAATGGCTCTGAGCACTATGGGACTTAACATCTGAGGTCATCAGTCCCCTAGAACTTAGAACTACTTAAATCTAACTAACATACAGACATCACTTACATCCATGCCCGAGACAGGATTCGAACTTGCGACCGTAGCGGTCTCGCGGTTAGAGACTGAAGCGCCTAGAACCGCTCGGCCACAGCGGCTGGGTAGATAATATGTAGTACTTGTTGAAAAACCGTGGTGAACGCTGGCGCTGACCAAAACGGAGGATCAGAAACAGAAATGCCGCTTGTTTGTAGGAGACTGAGTGCACTCAGGAAGTTGAAATCCAAATAATTTCTTGTGCGAAGGTTGTAAACTAATTTAGAATTTTAATTTTATTTAATAACTGGTTTCCGGGCACTTAGCTGAACACTTGTCAGAGAATAGAATTTTAAAGATTTACTACTAGGAGTGGCTGATCTTCTAAACATCGTTGAAAACCATACTTAAATTCTGCCCGACACCTAATCCATCTCCCTTACGTTGTTGATTTAACGGACGTCTACTCCGAGAGTTGAAAGCAGGACCCTGACAGCCGTCCAAATGCTGACTCATAGCAGAATATTAGAAGGGGATGCATTACAGTTAGAGATACTAAATCCTTGCTTCCAGAATTTAGTCACCGCAGAAGATCGCAATACAGATCCCACTGCCGTCCGTCGCACCCTTCTTGTGCCATATTTTTCCACCCTTCCCTTGGTTAGGCCATTAGGGAATGGGGCATGGGCAGATTGAGTGTCTTTAAGCCCCAATGTGAATCCAATTGTCATTTGTTTTCAAGTCTTCGTTTTGCGAGACGTATGTGGGAGGGAGTAATATATAGTTTGACACCTCAAGGCAGATAAGCTCTCGAAACTTCAACAGAAATAACAAAATCCGCGAGTTGACTCTATGCCACAAAATTGTTGTTACTTTTATTTATGCTTTATTTTTATAAGTATAGGAAGTACTGAGCACGATGAAACTGTGTAGCTAATAATCGTTATTAGAGTAAGCTAAGCATCATTTACAGGCTCTCAACTCAAACTTTTGTTGACGGTAAAGCACTTGATTAATTGTTGAATATTACCACAGTAGTTAACTACATCACACTTCCACTGGTTGTGTCAGACGGTTAACAGGAGAAAAACTACTCTTAGGAGCAAAGGCTGAAGACACATGACTGAGAAAGGTCTTTCATGTTATACAGGGTGATTTTTACTACAGTGTACAAACTCCAGGGATCGAGCGATGAAGGGATACGGAACAAGTAAGATCTAATGAACTTACGTCCGGAAATGTGTGGTTTCCATGCTAGAGACCACTTATTCATACATTGTTACAGAGACTGCGGTTTAATACGAGCAGCACCATGCAGCCTCAGTTACAGTATGTGCTGAAAATGGTTACCATATGCATCAACGCATGTATGTAATCGCCGTGGCATGTTCTGTCCCACATGTTCACATCGGCCAGCCTGCATCCGCAAAGTGTCAAAGGCAGCGTATATACGCTGCTTCCGCGTCTCCACACCTGTAATGGGCTCTACATACATGATACTTTTGAGATGGCACCATAATCAGGTATCGTGATGGGTTGAGATGAACGAGTGGCATTTACCGGCTGACGTGCGGCTTATGAGCAGCTGCTCAGTCATGAAATCCAATTATTCTCACCTCACGCCTTATTGTCATAGTGCTTGCTGTGGATTCCGATGCAGTTTGGAATTCCTGTGTGATGGTCTGGATAGATGTGTGCCTATTACATTACGACCCTCTTCAACTGTCGTCGGTCTCTGTCAGTCAACAGACGAGGTCGGTCTGTACGCTTTTGTGCTGTGCGTGTCCTTTCACGTTTCCTTTTCACTACCACATCGAAAACAGTGGACCTATGGATGTTTAGGAGTGTGGAAATCTCGCGTACAGTCGTATGACACAAGTGACACCCAATCACCTGACCACGTTCGAAGTCCGTGAGTTCCGTTGAGCGCCCAATTCTGCTCTCTCACGATGTCTAATGACTACTGCGGTCGCTGATATGGAGTACCTGGCTGTAGGTGGCAGCACGATGCATCTAATATGAAAAACGTACGTTTTAGGGGGTGTCCGGATTCTTTTGATCACATAGTGTGGAACTGAATATTTCGTTATTAACGGGACAAAATCGAAAGATGCAAGCGTACGTTCGAGAATACTGTAAGGGAGTAGTTGAAGCAGCTACTATTTTCCTTGTGTAGTAACGGTCTAGTGCAGGCTATAATTTTCAAGTCTGCGTGAAGCCGTTCGCGAGGGATGTTGTGGTAGAATGGAAGATTCAACGCCCGAAGTCTGTTGCAAAATGCAGTAAGACCTGCAGTAAATTAGCGATTGGTGCAGAAAATGGCCACTGATCCTGAGCGTAAGTAACTATAGCTCAGTGTGAGCATATAGCCGAAGATATCCTCAAGTGTTCATTTATTCTAATGGTGACGCATCACTGGAAACAGTAACTACCCCTGCCTGATAGCGTAAACAGAATATATACAGAACGGTGAGTTTCGTCACTGACTTGTTTAGTAAGCACAGGAGCTTTATGGAGTAGCTCAACAAACTCCAGTGGCGGACACTACAAGAGAGGCGTTGAACATCTCACAGAAGTTTACTATTGATATTTCGTGAGCGTACGTTTCACGAAGAGCCGTCAAGGTATTAATTTTCCTCTCACTTACGACTCCCTAAGTGATCACGACTAGAAAATCAGAGTATTTTGATATCACACTGACCTTTACCTGAAGTCACCAAGTAAAATGTCGTCCCCGAAAGTACTTTTGTCCCGTCTCGACGGTGCGTGCGCTCCGAGGCAGACATAAAATTAAAAGAAAAAAAAAGCTCTGAGAGAAATACCATATTATACTTAAGTACAATCAATCCTTGATGCCCGCATCTCGTGGTCGTGCGGTAGCGTTCTCGCTTCCCACGCCCGGGTTCCCGGGTTCGATTCCCGGCGGGGTCAGGGATTTTCTCTGCCTCGTGATGGCTGGGTGTTGTGTGCTGTCCTTAGGTTAGTTAGGTTTAAGTAGTTCTAAGTTCTAGGGGACTGATGACCATAGATGTTAAGTCCCATAGTGCTCAGAGCCAATCCTTGATGAAATCAATATACGAGTCTTAGGAAATAACAGGATAAGTTAAATACTTTAACAGTTCGAAATACAGGAATAAACATAAGTCTTGAAGCTACTTCTAGTGTACTGCTTTCGTAGAGAAAGTTGCAAGTGTACTATGACGACCCTCCAACTGAGGCCACTCGACAACTTGCCAAGTACTCGGCGAGAACTGGGATGGAGCTGCAGTTGGGCGGTCTCTTACCCTCCACTTGATCCGTGTCGCCGGTGACGCGTCCACTCAGGGGACGTGGCTGTCGCGCACCCAGCATTGGTCGGTGCCGGTCGCTGCCGCTGTCACGGTCAGGCAACAGCAGAACCTCTAGTGCCAACTTCTGAACCTGGTACGATTGTCCGCTGTGTAGCATCGACTGACTTTCATATCGCATTACCGACAGTCATACTATCCATGCATCCTTCTTGGGAGGCTCAGGGCAGGGGTAAACTATGATACAAGAAATACCATCCGCCACACACCATAAGATGGAATACCCGCCAGGGTAGCCGAGAGCGCTAACGCGCTGCTTCCTGGACTCAGGTAAGCGCACTGGCCCCGCATCGAATCCGCCCGGCGGATTAACGACGAGGGCCAGTGTACTGGCCAGCCTGGATGTGGTTTTAGGCGGTTTTCCACATCCTGCTAGGTGAATACCGGGCTGGTCCCCACGTACCGCATCAGTTACACACGTCACAGGCATTTGAAACACGTCCGCACTATTCCACGATTTACACTAGAGGCAGACCGTTGGGGTACACTGATTCCATCGTGCGGAGTACAGGGTGGCGGCAGGAAGGGCATCCAGCCATCCCTCAGACTAACATTGCCAAATCCATTGTAACCACGCCGAACCTGCGATCGCTGCAGGACTATGACGAAAGCGGAAAGAAAGAACACACTGTAAGATGGATTATGGTGTATAGGCGTAGATATTGATGTAGAGTCTGAAACGCTTATATTCGCACTGGAACTTTTCTATCTTTTCTATTGACCCCACTCATAATGGTCACAGACTGACGAGCAGCATTCAAGAAGGGGTACAACAAGGATCTTATAAGCCACTCGTTTAGTAGACGAATTTCATTTCCTTAGGCTTCCTCCAATGAATTTCAGCATGGCATTTACTTTCTATGCATATAGTTTTATTCAGACATTACTCTATAGTTCACTGCTCACCCATCATAACGGATATTTTACCATTATTGCTGTTTCCAGTCATTTATCACGAATAGTGAATCATACGCTGATGAAATCCTCCGACTATTTTATGTGCAGTATGTTAACATGTACTTCATCATCCATCAAAATTGACGCCCAGTCGGACACACATCTATACTTCGTGCTTATAAATTAGTTATTAGGCGTGTGTAGTGGATAATATTATATTTATTTCTTCTTTCGTTCTTCTTGCAGTGTCTATTATCGTTACAAAATAGAAGATTTACCGATCCTATCGCGAACTTTGTAGTACGAACTGCAGAGGAGGGGGCGTTCAATAAGTAGTGCATCACATATTTTTTTTCCGCCGAGCCCCTGTAGTTTCATGAAATTCCGATAGGAAAGTGCGGACACTTCCATACTTGGTGATCAACGGATCACAATGAGACACTTCGCTGCTCAACTGGACGTCTCTGTTGGTAGTGCTGACATAGTCGTCCACCAGTTTGTTATTCAAAGGTGTGTGCCCGCTCAGATCCAGCCTGAAGCCTGGATCTCCCACCTTCCGATTTCCATCTGCTTGGCCCAATAAAGGATGAACTCCGCAGGGAAGCAGTGCGTGGATGATGAGGAGATTATTGAAGCAACAAGACGTTGACTCTGATGTCGATCATTAGAGTGGCACCAAGCAGATATACAGGTCCTCCCAGTAAGGTGACGTAAGGCCGTCGCTTTGACTTGATTATGTTGAACAACAGGGTTTTGTGGCCAAAAGAGTGGGGAATAATATGATGTATTGAAATCATGAAGAAAACCTTGTATTACCTATAGATCTTGTATTACTTATAGAACGCCCCACGTGTTACACGCACATCTGTGTGCTGACAATATCGAAACATCTATTTACATTTTATTAACAGCGTAAATTACTTCAAAACAGCCAACAAACAAATCAGTGCCTACCGTCACCATTAATAGCAAATTGGTGTTTCTAAATCGTGTTTATTAATCAGTTCCATGTTATTTTGCTGGAGATGCTAGTATATTTTTCATAAAACATTTCGTATCACTCGTTAGTTGGATACAAGCGTCTTATGTAAGATTTTTTGAGTTATAAAAAGCGGAACATCTGAGCTAATGATGTTACTAATGCGCATATTCCTAACCCTCCTCTACTATGGTGTGTCGTATGTGACTCAGTTCAAAGTTATATTTCATGCCACGGTTAACCTAGAGGGCGATCAGTGCTGTCGTCCGAGGGTACCACCTCGTCAGTCGTGAGGAAGCCATTGACCTGATCACATCGATAAGATATCTACACTTCTTCACTTATCGCCCCTTTGGTTGCATCTGAGCCAACGGCAATACAACGTACCAGACCAGATGCGACCCCAATGTAGTACGTATAATCTATTGATGTATTTGCGTTCGACAGTTGTTATGTCTTTACTGGACTTTCGGTCGTGTGTGTAATGTCTATAGTAACGTCCCTCATTTATAATTTCAGAAAAATGGCATTCAACGCAATTTTTTCCATCCCAGAAGAGATTTTTGGGAGACTTTCGACGCCAGTGCCTCGAAGATGATGACGATGTTATGACTGAAAATGACAATGAAGTCGCTTCTGAAAATGAAAATTGAATCCTGCCTTGACGTACAAGTTTGATGTGGACGATGATATCGAAAGCAGATCAAACGATGAACGCGAATATAGTGCAGCCGACCGTCAGTTTGATTTGGGAAAGGGTGGAGAAAGTATTCGGAGGAACAAACCTATTCGTTCTATGTTCGCCAGGGATCCGCCTATAAATGTCATCAAAGGGAACCCTAGACCAAGAGGAGAGGGTATTGGAAAAACTGATATACTGAAACTGATTTCACTTTTCATCACTGGTGAAATGATACACACAATTCTCATGCACAGAAATGAAGAGATACATAGATGGCGTATGCTGCAGTTACAATAAAGACTGTTTGTTCACTGGCCACTCGAATGACGTTGAATTTAGAGCGTTCGTCGGCCTCCAATTTATGAGCGATGCTTAGAAAAAATCGACATTGAATACCGTTGAAATGTTTTCCGATTTTTCGCTTCACTATGTCTCTCTCACGATTCCAATTCCTTCTGAAACATTGGCGCTTTTGCGATAAAAACATAAGAGAAGAACGTAGACCAAATGACAAATATGCTGCCTTTCGGGAGATTTGGGATCTAGTCAACGCCAGCTGTTCCCGATATTTTGCTCCTACGCAATTCGTTACCGTCGATGAGACCCTACTGGATTCCGAGGACTCTGTCCTTTCTAAAAGTATCTCCCATTAAAACCAGACATTAAGGTCTAAAAATAATATCGCTTGTTGATGGGAAATGTTTTTGTTTCTGTGGTGGAATAGCGTAAGTGGATAAAGAAACGACAAGAACGCAATACGTTGTGAAAATTACCGAACCACTTAGTGGCAGTGGTTGGAGATTATCGCTGATAATTGGTTTTCATCGACTGAGTTGATTGAAGAGCTGCAAAAAAAATAAAAAGGGGGATTAACGTAGGTCGTTACTCTGCGAAAAAATAAATTGCAGATTCCTCCATCGTTATTAGCCAACGCCTCTGTCTCGACCTCAAAATTTGCTTATGATGATGAAAATACGCTTGTAGCATACACTCCCAAGAAAAATAAAAAAATCTTCCTGTTATCATCAACGTATTTAGTTGGGGAGGTAGACAGTGTCTCGAAATTACCAGAAATAACTCGATTTTACAACATGACTAAAGGAGGTGTCGACGTTTAGTCAAATTGTGCCATTCTTCGTCCACGGAGAGGAAAAGCAATCGACGGCCGATGCCCTGCTTTCATGGTATCCTTGATATCGCGGGGGTAAACAGCCTGGTTCTTTACAAATGGAAAATGAACACGAAGCCATATCCCAATACAATCCGTTCGACTCCTGTCATAAACTTAGCCACTGTTTTAGCTAGTCCATGGATGGAGACGAGATTCGTTAACGAACGTCTTCCTTGGTATTTGAGAGCGAATATAGGAGAACATTTGGGTAAAAAGCTTACAAGACCTGCCACTTCTTCGGACGCCAGTACGACCGAAAACCGGAGACGGTGCGACTTCTTCGTCATCGGCGGGAAAGGAAATTCGTATTGTACTTGTAACCTCCCCCTCACTTATCGACCTTAATGACACTGAAAAATTAAACCGCTTGCACCTAATGGAAATTTGGGAAAAGCAATCGTCACCGAAGTTAATCTGTCAGCAAAGAGGGAGGAAGGGTTACATCTAAATGAAAGGAAAAATGCAAATGAAATTGGTGAAAATTAATTTTGAGAAAAGTGTAAAGTTAATAAAGTAAATGTGCGGTCGTTACGTTAACAATTAATTGGCGTTAATTATCTATTTGAGAATTGGGGAAAATTACGGTCGCCAGTCGTATACTACTATAATAACTGAAAATGAAAGAATAATGCACATATAATTAGCACTAAAAGCGTGGCAACTGAAGGTTGACACGTGTTGTGTGAAAACTGAATGTTTGTCAGAAGTAATAATTTTCGCTACACTCTGACTTAATTTAGCAAAAGAATTAAATAAACCGGAAAATTGAAAGTTAATTTAGTGACTGAAATTAATAGTGAACTTTGTTTCTGAAGCACTACGAAATTCAATAAAATAAGGTTAGTCTTGGGCTACCTCAACAATCATTTCAAAAGCTACTTAAATCTACACAATTTAGAAATATGAAATTTAACTTTGAACTTGAATTAAATGATTCTGAACAATTAACAATAGTAAAATTTAGTATGTACCAAGCTGAGCTGCAGTCACAGGTAAGCTAAAATATGGTAACAAAACTCGCGCTCTTAATTTGTGCTTGTGTAATCTAAATATTGTACCCAGATATGAATACCTTAACTGAACTTTGAAATTAAAGCAGTGAAATCGAATAATATTACCTTAATGCTCGCGTTTGAATTCAAACAACACTCAAGTTCATTTCGGAAAAGGACCCTACTTGGTAAAGCATTTGGGACAATGAGCAACAAAGATTCATGCTAAGTTGGTGTATTTTGGTAAAGGAATACTTTGAAAAGCTGAGGTCTGCCATACTGTTCTAAAACTTTACGTGCTTTCAGTCTTCCTTGTTGGTTGATTGAAGATTTGAAGTCGATCGAGGAGGTGGCGACAGTCACTCATTGTCGGCCGTCGCTGTTGCAGAAGCTGGATGTTGGTGCGCCTTCTTCTCGACACTGACACCAGGCGAAACGGGCTAATGCTTCCCGTCGGCGACACCGTGTCAGAAACTATCACAGCAAGTCGAGCGCAATTACATGCTGCCAAACTCCAAAAGCGCGGCAACTCGCGGGAGCGCACACAACACACCTGCTCCACCGCCCTACTCCAGCCAGACTCTCTCTGCCCGCGCTCCATGTGGCAGAGTTAACACTACCAAAGATCGTAAACACTTTGGCTCTCCACACGACCTATCGATGTAATCGTTTGATAGCATAGTTTTCCCTAGGCCAGACTCAACGTAAAATTATAAATAATATTTACAAAACAAACCAAGTATACATCGACATAAATGCATATATATATATATATATATATATATATATATATATATATATATATATATATATATATATATAATAGCAGAACAATTACAATATATGAAGACACAGACATGTCATATCTTCAGGTAACAAAATAAGGAAAAAATTCATAGTACAATAGATGGAAATAGGAGGATATGCATTTCCGGCGTTACACGTGCCCCACATTGTCTGAGGATGTTCGTGTAACCTAAACAGACTCAGAAAATGTCCCAAAAAGGAAAAAAACAGAGGAAATGCATATGCCCAAAACATCAAGAAAATTTAGCATTAGGCTAATTAACGATAAACCAATTTTTAGACCATAATAATTGAGTGGAGACACTCCTAACCTTATTCCACTCTGTCATCTTACACAAAGAAAACAGGTTGACAACATATTAAAATTCATAGAAAACATAGAAAATGGTTCATCTATTCTAAATCAGCAAAATTCCTAACAGTATCATGAAATGGAATACTATTTACAAAATTAATCATAGTACATGGTTATAAAAACAGATATATCAAAATACGCAAATTAATAATTAATTACATAGAATACACATTTTTATATAACCTTTTCACAATTAATATTCTCGTCATGAGAGTCCACTTAACGCTAAACAAGAAAATAATATACAGCAGATCGAGAAAAAAAATATTGACAGCAGAATTCTTTCACATCAGCTGTCCGGGAAGAAAAACAATTCCGCCTTCCATACCCGCAAGTACAAAGAATGCCGAGAGCGGCACAAGAGCCGACAGCGGCTCCGCCTCGCCAGTATTGTTGTGCCCGCCTGTGCGGCAAACTTGATCTCACTCGCCTGTGTAACGGCATTTCCAGAACGTCCGTTTTATTGAATTCTGTAGGAAAAACTCACTCCCGAGTAATCTCAAGGGGTCCATTAATACTATCACAGTGGATAACTCAACACTGTCCATCATCACACGCATGTACTAGCCTGAAACTTAGAACAGCGTCTAAGTACATCGGCAATGACTAGTAAATCACATATTCACGAAATCTTACTGCTAGTTACAAAATCATATTTACATTCCTTAATCTACTGTGACTCAGCTGAAAAATTAAACTAGCGGATTTGATTTTCAATTGATTAATAATCAGTTACTCTTAAAATCATTTAGTCAAAATTAATTACTTATTAATTACAACTACTTTAATGTCCTCTTCTTCAGGAAAAAGAATGGCAATCTAGCAAATCATTAATCTTAAACCCTATATTTACATACTGTACAAATTACACATTCTGTGGTATTAATCAATCCTAGGTTGGTACAATTTCAAGTCTACAATGTTCCATATACCTAATAGTTTTCCAGAGCTTGGATACTCTAAGCAATAAACATTTGTGTGAGGTATACCAGTGTTTTTATATGGTCCATTATAAACAAACTTAAATTTAGAGATTTCACTGTCTATCTCGCTCGATTTCTCATGAGCTTTTACAAGTACTAAGTCTCCGATTGCAAACTTAGCAAAACGCGCTTTATCGTCATGACGACGTATGCGAGCATCGGCTTTTAGCTTCATTATTTCTCCCAAACGATCTTTTTTCACACCAACACTAATGTCAATGCGTGGAGGGAATTTGATTATCTCTTCCACTAAACTTTTACTTCTGTCATCTAACAGGACTTCCTCACGTTACAGTAGTTGAAATTCATGCCTAGGTCAATGGCATCCGGCCAGTTAACAATGTGTATAGGCTGGTATTGCCTATGCACACCATCTCCTGCCTCGTCAAAACTAAGTACTATTGTTTTATCTTGTGATGTACATGTCAAAGATTTGCTTTCGCAATTAATCACTGCACGGTACTTTAATAGCCAATCTAACCCGATAATTACTTCCGTAGCTAAGTCTGGCACAACGACAAACTCTTGTTCAAATCGTGGCCCACAAACCTCGAAGTTGGCAAAAATCTGTTTTGTGACAGGTTTATTGGCCTTTCCAGTAGCACCGATAATTTTCATTCCTGCTACTGGCATAACTACGCTACCAGGTCTGTCTTTCAGTAACTTAAACATTTTCCCAGATACAGCACTCAATTCTGCACCGGTGTCAATCAACATGTTTAGTTGTAGGCCGTGCATATTAACTGACACTACTATCTGTCTACACTTATCCTCGACAGTTTCTTTATTTTCCCACAATAAATCCTCGTCTATATCCAGGTCATTCCAGAAAAAACCATCCGGCTTTGATCCTAAATCCGGCTTATCTGGCGGCTTTTTCAGCCTCTGTTCACATATAGTTTTAATCTGAACACGTTTGTCCTGAGGCTTAGTCTGTAGCTTCGCCTCCAATACCGAAACCTTTCCCTGTAACTCGTCAACTAGTGAGTGTTACTTTGCTATCAATTCACTATTTGTCACCTTCGTTGATTCCTCTTTGGTCAGATTGATCTCATCCGCCAATCTACCTGGAGGAATGTGCCCAGTAGTATCTGCAATTACTTCCTCTGGATCTGCGCAACCCACACTGCTACCGTCCGACCGTATAACTTCAGCTCTAACCTCATACACTCTGTAATCTACGTGCTTTTCTACCAATCGTTTCCGGCTAACACTAAAATTTTTGGATTCTTTCTCCTTGATACTAATAATGTTTAAACTGTAGTTTTGCGTCGGATGGGTCGGCTACTTCTACCACTATAACTTTCGGTAAGGTCTGCCAGTTAGGGCCAGAACCTTCTGTCACTTCACAAACACTATCTTCCTGCGGGACGAGACGCGGCAAATCCTGCCCGCGCTCCCCATAAACACTTCTCCCGTGCTGGCCACTATAATCTGTAAGTTCGTCGTATAAGCGACCGAACTGCCCTAACCAGACCTCATCCCTCTCTGCATCCCCTCGCTCGATGACGGACGTGTTATCCGACATCTGATCTTCTCTCAACAATTGCGAATCATTCTCAAATTCAATCTCCAGTTCCGCTGTGGGTGTTACAGCTGCCACTTTATAATCGGTTTCCGGAACACTGCTTAAATTGTTCTCACTGACAGTGAATGTATTTTCTACTGCCATGTCTACAGCTGATCTACTACTTGTGGGCGCACTCCTATCTCTTAACACTGGCACACTCTCCTGCCGTTGATTATTCCATACAGAATTTTCATAACGGCGACACCTGGGTTTTCTCCTGTTATTGGGCCGCCAAAATTTCTCCACGCCTGGTCGGCCCCTCACCGGCGCGGCTAATGGTTCTCCTGCCTCGTCCCAGCAGATCTGCTCCTCGGATGCTGCTGAGGCGGCTTATCACACCCTCTGGCGTTATTACTATTCTGGGAAGCCCGTATCACGTTAGTATGAAACTGGTTTCCGTCATTCCTGTTATTATTTGCATTGTATCGATTGTTATTACGGTCTGAATCATTATTTTTACTGCTGCCATGGTTGCGGTATGCATTTCTCCTATGGTTATCGTTGTTGTGGTACCCGTTGTTGTTACCACGGCCTCTACCACTGCTTTCAGTCTTGGTAATGCAATTGGGACAATGAGCAACAAAGGTTCATGCTAAGTTGCTGCATTTTGTTAATGGAATATTTTGAAAAGCTGAGGTCTGCCATACTGTTCTAAAACTTTACTTGCTTTCAGTCTTCCTTGTTGGTTGATTGAAGATTTGAAGTCGATCGAGGAGGTGGCGACAGTCACTGATTCTCAGCTGTCGCTGTTGCAGAAGCTGGATGTTGGTGCGCCATCTTCTCGACACTGACACCAGGCGAAACGGGCTCTTGATGTGCGCCAGCTAATGCTTCCCGTCGGCGACACCGTGTCAGAAACTATCACAGCAAGTCGAGCGCAATTACATGCTGCCAAACTCCGAAAGCGCGGCAACTCGCGGGAGCGCACACAACACACCTGCTCCACCGCCTTACTCTAGCCACACTCTCTCTGCCTGCGCTCCATTCGGCAGAGTTAACACTGCCAAAGATCCTAAACACATTGGGTCTCCACATGACCTATCAATGTAATCGTTCGATAGCATAGTTTTCCCTAGGCCAGACTCAGCGTAAAATTATAAATAATATTTACAAAACAAACCAATTATACATCGACATAATTGCATATATATATATATATATATATATATATATATATATATATATATATATATATATATAGAACAATTACAATACATGAAGACACAGACATGTCATATCTTCAGGTAACAAAACAAGGAAAAAATTCATAGCACAATAGGATATGCATTTCCGGCGTTACATACTTCCTGCGGGAAATCGATGTGTGGCGAACATAAAATTGTATTGTGCCGCGACTGTTCCTTGACCTACGATGAAGAATGTTTGTGATAAGCAATTTTCATTATTTTCTTGTCTTTTCTGGTCAATTTTTTGTTGTTTTGGTCGTTCAATTTTATATTTTACTATGTGACGTTAGAATTTTATGTTTGGTTAGTACCATGTCGATATATTTTGAGTCTGTAACTGTAAGTGCTGAATTTACCAGACTGTCTGAAACTGTAACGACTGAATTTACCAAAAGGAGGTTATCACCTATACGTAAACAACGCTTATATTTGATCACGTTTCTGTCGAATTTATGTTCTTCATCCTATAGTATCATTAGTTTTCATTGGTATCCACTTTCCTCGTGCTATAGGGGTTTATTTGTTTAACGCATGACTCAATAAACGCGTAGGTCGTATCTGACCCAATAGTAGTACATGTGTGATCTGAAACCACCATATCAGTGGAGGGTTAAAACAAAGCAACTACGAATTTATTCTTGTGTCAGTATATTTCTAACTTATACAAAAACTCTGCAAAAGATCAAAATGTGTTACTGTCGATTTTACTTATACACAGCCTTAACAAACTTCATAAGGTTATTTCATGTAATGTCTTGTGAAACACTTCAGATTCTGTTATGTTAATTATTATTCCGTTAAATACTTTGACCTTGCGTAAGGAGAGTGGGAGCTGCCATACAATGGGAACTTGTGGGGTACCATGTAGCAAATTTTTCATTTGTGGGGATGAAGCGAAAAGAACGTTGGGAATATTGTGGAGATTCTATCGGGACTGAAGAGTATGATGGAGTCTTCTCTTTCACGTACGGTTTCAAGCGATGCAAAAACTAATTAGGATCAAGGATGACCAAAGAGAGGGCAGTGATTGGGACCTAGCAGTTGACAGGAAAAAAGAACACGCAGTGTGATAGTTTCATCACAAATACTGACAACACATACCAACCACTGCCGCAGTTAAGTATAGAAGTGCCTCAGGTAGGTCTAGGAACAGAAAAAATACGGCACTGCATACTGTATTTATTCGCTGACACCGAGCGAGCGACTTTCAAGTAAAACGTCTAGCCTGTATAGGAATATACATAACGGATGTACGAGGACAGATTGTAGACACGGGGTTAACGACATATGGAAGTTTGCGTCTGGCTGTGACTCATGCACGGATAGCCAAATGGTAAGGGGACCGTTCGTAATAAGCGGGAAGTTCGGGTTCAAGTCCCGATTTAGCACAAATTTTCATTGTCGTCATTCTATCCTACGGCTGATGCTTGTCTATATTCGCAATTGCGAATACATTTAATATAGAAACAGAAAACTTGTAGAACACTTCAGCCGCTATCAGAAAGCCTAGCAGTATGCAAAATGTTAGGAAGAAGGAAGTGTTGCTGTTATGTAGTAACGATAGGCCCTCAATTACTGGAAAGTTTAGGGCAGCATACCAGAGAGCAGGGCTAAGAGAAACACCTTAGACTTAGGGCCTTTCCGGAAAGACATTGGTTTTTTAAAAAAAGGGCCATAGTTATAGCAGATGGGATGGGAAACAGTTTGGACATGGGTGGAGCATACGACACAGTTTGTACGTGACTTGGACGCGATAGCCTCCCTGGCTTGTGTCGACAAAGTAACAATGTGTATTTCGTCGAACTGTTCCGACGTCATTACCTGCCACTCCTTAATGAAACCGTCAGGAACACTAACGCCTCATTCTAAATGGCTCTCACAATAGCTGTCTTAGCCGCATGTTGCTCTGGTAAGAGTTAGGACTATCGACACATTGCCTTCAGTAGGCGTGACCTAAAACTGAAAAGAGCTGGGAAGCGAAGTTGGTAAAGCAGATTCACGAAGGAATAGGGGATGGGTCTCAGGCGATACATGGTAAAATACGTGAGTAGGAGTTGTAGGTCTTTTTTAGGATGAATCCAGACAATGAGTTCCCGTGCTTGAAGAGTTGCTACATTTGTGTAAAAGATTTTGTAGGCCATGACACACCAAAGGGCACACACAGATGTGATGAAGAAAATTATGATTTTGGGACTAGTACCGTTCGACATGTCACAGACTTGAAAGTTCTTAATCAGATGACGCATATATACAGACATTACCTTTGCGCCTTAGCACGGTTGGTGAAGATAAACACTTTGAAACATCAGCCATTGAATTAACGGTACTTTGAATCAACAAGAAATTAACCATTTTGTGTGTTTATAGACAGACTAGTGGTAGTGCTTTCGCCAGACAGCAGAAGTTGTAAGTAAGTCTCAACCGGAATAATAACTGCATTTTATGTGGATGTGAGAACATGAACACAAATTTAACAGACAGAACGGATAGCACCTTCATGAACATCCACCACAGTTTCAGCAAATACTTGTTGGCGAACGGTATATAACACGACAACTACAAAAACAGCATCATTAATCAAATATCTACAGGGGAGAGTGCTGAAGCTGTAAAAGATCCTGGATTCGCATTTCAATTGTGTCAAATAACAGTAAAAGGAAGTATGGTAGACTTACAAAGACTTTTACGAAAAGTCAAAACGCAAGACTTCCCCAAGAGAGTTAGTGAACCCTAAAGGGGATGTAGTTAACAGAGAGACCAATGGAAATAGAAGGTGTGTACGTTCTCAACATTACAAGAGCAATGGTATTAAGGTATTTTGAAAGGACATTTCCAAAAGTACCTACGCCAGTGTCAAAGTGTAAAACAAACGAAGAGAAATCTGTAAAAGGAGGTATTAGAAAGTTCTCACACATCCTTACGATCCTCATCTCCGTAAAATAGTCTCGTAATAAGTCAGATGTCTCAATTTTTACCACAGGTACAAAGACACAGGCAAAAAGGTTGGAACATGAAAAAGTAATTAATGAGAGTAATCAAATTTTGGGAATACATTTGTCTAGGTAACATATTTACGTGATGAACATTGGTTAATGTAAGTGCGAAACAAGCCATCGCAAATATGAAATACTGGTACATTAATAACCGATGTAACCGTCAGAATGTTGAATGCAGGCATGCAAACGTTCATGTTTGGTGTTGTACAGGTGGCGGGTGAGAGTTTGTGGAGTGGAGTTCCATGCTCGTTGCATTTGTTCGGTCAATGGAGAGACGATTAATTCTGTTTGTAGATGACGCTGCAGTTGTCGTCCGTTGATGTTCTGTTGTGGTCGACTGGAGACAGATCTAGTGATCAAGCAGGGCACGGGACATGTCGACCCTCTGTAGAGCGTCTTCGGTTTCAACGGTGGTATATAGGCGAGCGTTAATCTGTTGGAAAGCACACTCTGGAATGCTGTTCCATGAGTGACAGTACGACTGGTCGAATCACCAGATTGAAGTACAGATTTGGAATCAGGATGCATGGGATAGCAACGAGAATGTTCCTGCTGTCATACGAAATCGCACTCCAAACCACAACTCCAAGTAGAGATCCAGTGTGTTTAGCACCCAGACAGGTTGATTGCAGGCCATCAACGAGCCTCTTTCTAACCAACACACGGCCATCACTGGCAACTGGGCAGAATCAGATTTCTTCAGAAAAAACAAGAGACTTCCTCTCCGGCCTCCAATGAGCTCTCGCTTGACACAAACAAATTCTCAAATGGCAGTCGTTTGGGGTTAGTGCAATGCACGCTATTGGGCTTCTAGCTCGGAGCTATCCTTGAAATAACCGATTTGTAACAGTTCGTTGTGTCACTGTGGTGCCATCTGCTTCTCACATTCCTGCTGCAGATGCGGTACAGTCCACCAAAGCCATTCGCCGAGCACAATGGTGTTCCCTCTCGGTAGTGTCTCTTGGCCGCCCGGAGCCCGCTCTTCTTAGAACTGTACAGTCTCGTGGCAACCTCTGCCAGCAGTCACATTCAGATTCTCTTAGCCCTAATACACGATCACTTTCAAACTCACTGAGGTGCTGATAATGGCGTCGTGGTCTATTTAAGGGCAGTCTTCACTAACATGAACTCACCACGCCCAATCTCTAAAGTAATTAACGCCCACGACCGCCACAGCGTGTATTTAAAAGAAACCTGATTTACATCCTCATAGTGGCGCTACAAGCGCCACTCCTGTGTGACTGGCAAGAAATCTGAAAAGCCACAGTCTTGCAAGTGTAGAATCACCCCCACCAACTTCAGATTATGTCACACAACTCCTTATTGGCGTTCCGATTATATTTGTGTCAGTGTAGATTTATAAGAGCTTTCTGATTCCAGCAAAAAAGTCATATAAAGACTAAAAATGTATAATGCAGAAACCAAAAATAAGAACTTAGCGTGTTAATATACAGATGAGCTACAGGGTAGAGCAATAAATTATTCACATTAGACAGTACATCTAGTGAACACCCACTTTTCAAGTCTTGCGGAGAAAATGTAGTAAAAATGCTGGAAAACAGATATAAAACCAGTAATAGGTAACTGCAACTAAGTATAATGCTGTTATTGCAAACGATAGCGCCCTGTGGCGTCGGACACTGTGAGATGTGGTTTCGTGAAATACAGCGCAGAAGTATATTATTTCGCTTGTCATGGATAAATGAAAACTCAGTCAACAGCTATCACCCGCAGCTGATGTTCGGCTGCCACTGTAACGAACCACTATAAACGTAAATAAGTTATACAAAATTGCAATCAGTCACTTTTTTGAATAATTGTGTTTTATTCCAACCTTTTCAGGTTCATCGTCAGATGGTTTCAGGAAGTTACATCATTATTGCTAGCATAATGCTGGGTGCTGTCGCTATGACAAAAAGATGGAACATACTTTAATGTATCGCCATGACTATAGCTTATCTGTCGGTATGGATGTAAATTTAGCTTTTTACTTACTGCGACAGTACAGGCTTCTTTTTTTAGTTAGTGTCCATCTGTCTGCCTCCATTTTGATGTCCAGTTGTTGTATCACTACACACACTTCCACAGAAACTATACTAATTTACGCTCTGACAGCGAGACTTTTCCAGCATCCAGCATGCGCTTTGCAACTGTTTCTTGTATCAAAGATCTTCACAGAAAGATATGGCATACGACTACTTTGCACAGAGATGTAATTTGTTCTTCTTTACATGTATTAAGGTCGATATAAGGGCAAATATTTTAATCATACTGGCGATAACATGAGAGTACAAAATAAAATAAATAAATAAACTACTACAAGAACAAATTTCAGGTGATCTGATATCTTATTTTTATTTGTATATTTCACATAATACAGGCAGTTAACAGCATTTTTTGTTATTTTTTTAACGTAATTGGCGTTAACACGGATACCCACGAATCAATGCTACAGATTTGTTGTATCTGCAGTTAGATGCAGCTGTCTGTTAGACTAGGACCTTTATATTTAAATTTAAATCAATAACAAACCTTCAGATGAACAGTTGACTTATTTCTGTTGTTATGTTAACATGTTCTGGGGTATTGGCAAGAGTAGATTCCGTTTATTTTAGCTAAAGGTATATGTATAAAAGTTATAGTGATTGTAATGGACTAAAGCTGTTTGTATGGCTGCACATGTTATATTTAAAAACTATGAACAAAAGTTCTTTAACTGTTGACTTATTTTTATTTTTATTCTAACATTAAAGTGATCTGGAATATTGGTAAAGGCAGCTTCTGTATGTTCCAGCTGGAAGTAATATATATAAAAGTACTGATTTCTGTTAGCAGTAGAGGGCTTTAACATTTAGAAATATAGTACAGGTTTTATTCTGTGCTAAAATATTACATTGGCACTGGTGTAGTTAGGATGTAAGGAGAGGGAAGGGGGGTGTCGTTGGGGCTGGGATGGGGAGGCGGTGTAGGGTTCGTTGACTAGTTACTTGTTTTGAACTAGTAGATCTTCAAAGTTATGAAGGAAAAATTTGTTTCTCAGTTCAATTTGATCATTGAGTAGGTCGTCCGGTGCTGTATTTCCATAGACAAATATTTCAATTTCTTCAAGAAGGTCAAGTATTGTGCCTTTGTTGGCAAAATGGAGTATTTGGAAATTCTGTTCTATATTGTTTGCAGAATGATTGTGTTGGGCAACATGTGAGGCAAAGCTGGACTTATTCAGGTTGTTGAGACAGAGTGCATCTATGTGTTCTTTAAATCTTGTTGTGAAGCTTAAACCAGTTTGTCCAATGTAGAAGCTTGGACATGAGTTGCAAATGAGCTTGTACATACCTGACTTTTGATATTGTTGTATAGTGGTGTTGGTGCTGTGTATGATTTTATTTTGTATTTTGCTGTTGGTGAAGAAACTTATTTTTATGTTGTATGTCTTGAAGACGTTGGCAATTTGCTGAGAAATCATTCCTATTAAAGGCAGGCTTATAAATGTGATCTTCTTGTTTGTGGGTGGTTGTTCAGCAGTTGTTTGATTTAATTTTTCTTTATGGATTAGCTTATCTATCATTGCAGGGCTGTACCCATTGCTGGAGGTAATTAGTTTAATATTTTCTGTTTCTTTTTGTCTTTCATTTGCGTCCATTGGGATTTTAGGCATGCAATTAACCATTCTTCTGAAGAATGATTTTTTGTGTTGGTCTGGATGGCAAGAGGATTTGTGAATGGTAACATTAGTGGTTGTTGATTTTCTGAAAATTTGAAATTTACGCTTTTGATTTTTATTTGAGATTGTTAGATCAAGATAGTTAATGCCTTCTGGTGTTTCATGTTCTACTGTGAATTGAATTTTATTGTGTATTTTATTAAGTTCTTTGGCTAGATTATCTATTTCTGCAGTTGTTCCATTGAAGAGAATGAGACTGTCATCAACATGGCGTTTGTAATAAAGCAGCTTATCTTTTAGTTGGGTTTGGGATCTAAAAAAGTTGTCTTCAAGGTTATTGATATATATGTCTGTTAGCAAGCCTGCAAGACTACTATCCATTGCCAATCCATCTTCCTGAATGTAAAACTTGTTGTTGAACAGGAAATAGTTGTGAGATAATATAAGCTCCAGTATCACACCCCGGATGACGTCATGTGTTTTTCTCAGTCTGCAAGTGGGCCCCAGCCCCTCCACTCTCCCCCAACCTACCCTGTTGGCGGGAATTTCGAATTTTGGTGGGGACTTCTTTGTCTCAGGGCTGTGCCGACGCTCCACCCCTCCTCCCCATCCGGAAATTGGCAGGAAGTTAAAATTGCCGGTGCCCTTTCCGGGAATTGAAATGTGGTCCTCCTGGGCGGAAAGCCCAAGTGCGCACCCCGCCCCCAACACAATTAAACCACCAGGGCCAATTGGCACTAAAGGGAAATTAAAACAGCGGTGTCGTTTCCGGTACTAGAACCCTGTTTCTATTGGATGGAAAGCACCACCCATAACACAATTATAACACCAGAGGCGCTTGAAACTGGTAGTAGCCATCAGGAACGCAGCACCCGATCACAACGGAGATATAAGGCGCGCCCAGCAGCTCTGCAGTCAGTCATCCAGAATGAAGCGCCAGTCGAGATCGTCCAGCGCCTTCCAGCCACGTCACCAACAGAATACGAAGTAGCCGCGGTAGAGTAAGTACCCCCTGCTAATTGTCAGTGTTTGCTGCCGTGTGAGGGTCTCTTCTATCATCGCTTGTAACGGTTTTTCTTCTTTGCTCATCATCGGATGCGACGTTCCCCAGTCTGTCGGGGTCTGAAACAGCGATGTGTCCTAGCCCGTGGAGACCCGCAGCAGCCGCAGCATCCTGGGATCCTGTCGCACACCTGGTCAGCTTGATGGGGCAGGACAGTCAGCTGTTGTAGTTGGTTGAAGACACTCAGCCAGCCTCTGACTCACTGAAGTGCACCGGTGGTCCTAATCAGCATGACGCAGGTCGTTACTGGCCTCCATCATACGCACCATCGCGGAATATTCCAGCGATGCTGCATAATTACAGAGTGAGCATGTCGTGAGTGAGAAGATACCAATTAATCCCTGTGCACCACTACTCTTCTCTTAGTATACAATTTATCCTCTAGTGGTTCGAAACGTTAACATATTGGGATAGAAGCAACTACAGACAGAGACTGGCGTATTGTGATAGAGATCGAGAATGCAGGTAAAAGTATTAAAGTGGAGTTTACGGAGGTGGAATGGGATGAACTCAGTCGTGCAGAAGCGTATATATTCCAGCAGTTGACCGCCGACTACCACCCGAGCCGTCTTCCTCCGGACATTTACTGTGCTGCTCTAACTCTATCGATTACAACAGTGTACAATGACTCTCCGTGTGAAATCAGGTAACACATCCATTTATCTACAGCACTCCATCGTTCAAAACTTTTTCGATCTACAGATGGTATTATCCATTGTGTGGGAAAGACTGAACAGATGGCTGCCTTGTGTTAAAGTTGTGTATAGTGACATTGTAGGTATCTAAGTGTGGATAGTGTGCATGTAGACAACTTCTAAAAGTGGATCGGTATGGTGCCTGCGAAAACTAATGTACTTCCAATAAGTTTGAGAGGAATACGTGCTGAATTCTGTGCTTACAAGAAGGCTTCATTTTCTATATTCTGTTCTGGCATTAAGATAAAGAAATTTCTTAAAAAAATTGTATAACCATGTATGTGTTTTATATTTCTTACCTCTTATTGTATTCGAGCACTAAAGCTATTGCCCCAATATTTTCACTGGAAACGTACAACAGCAGAAAATTATATCATTTAACAAAATTCTCCGTAGCAGCCCATTGCACGCCAGTACCTGAAATGGTCGGTATCATGGAAAGGGCATAGCGTTCATTATTTTCTATACAAACCCATTGCACGCCGGTACCTGACGTAGTAGATATCATGGCACGGTGGGTGAAGCGTCAAGACTTTGTTGTAAGCGACTGGAGCTGTGACGGTGCACAAGAAGATCATAAGAAGAAGAATGGCGCACTCCTTCCCGACAACATACATGCTGTAATTGTAGGTCCATCCAACTGCGGCAATTCAAATGTTCTCACGTCGCTGCGAACACGTCCGGTTAGAGTCCGCTTTGAGTATGAATGTGTATTTTCAAAAACAATGTTTCAGCTCAAATACCAACTACTACAGGAGATTCTGCAGAGTGTAAGTGAAAGTAGTGATATCCCTCCATCGGAAAAAGTAAAGTCAAACTTTTATGTGAGTCAGACAAATTCCAGAATCGGAAAACAGCTGGTGAAGGATAACGCGAACCTAGTTATAGCATTCAAACAGCAAAATCTGACTTTCAAACACACATACCAGGCTCATGTGGGAACCAACACGTCGTTCAATGATTTTGTAACGATATGTGCAGATTACTGGTATCAGTCACAGTATGGGTTTCTCGTTATTGATAAAACAAGAGCCGGCCGTTGTGGCCGAGCGGTTCTAGGCGCTTCAATCTGGAACCGCGCTACCGCTACGGTCGTAGGTTCGAATCCTGCCTCGGGCATGGATGTGTGTGATGTTCTTAGGTTAGTTAGGTTCAAGTAGTTTTAAGTTCTAGGGGACTGATGACGTCAGATGTTCAGTCCAAAGTGCTCAGAGCCATTTGAACCATTTTTTTTATAAAATGAAAATTGAATGATGGCAGGTACAGACCTAACTTCCAGAAGTTCCTATGTATATAGCCGTGCAAAGAGGTTAGTACATCAGTATACGCATCACCATGGATAAATCTGCATGCTTGCCGGGAGTACAGTTTGATAGGATGGGTGTACAAAGACAAAACATTCACTTGTACGTGGAAGCGAAAGTTCAAACTCTCTAACACAAAGTTGGAGGTGTGCGCAAGGAACTAGAGACTTATTGTGAAACACTTCTGAGAGTGAACAGTACACTGAGTGATCGGGTTAATGCAGTCGAGAAGAAAGAAAACTGTTTAACTGGGTTGGGTTGCTTGGGGACGGAGACCAGACAGCAAGGTCATCGGTCTCATCGGATTAGGGAAGGATGAGGAAGGAAGTCGGCCGTGCCCTTTCAAAGGAACCATCCCGGCATTTGCCTGGAGCGATTTAGGGAAATCACGGAAAACCTAAATCAGGATGGCCGGACGCGGGATTGAACCGTCGTCCTCCCGAATGCGAGTCCAGTGTCTAACCACTGCGCCACCTCGCTCGGTAAACGGTTTAACTGAAGAGGCAATAGCTGTCATTGAGAACGGGACATTGTACAATTGAAAAGAAAATAGGCAACTTAAGGGAAAATAGCTGTTACCGAGAAGGGGGAGCAGCATAACAAGAAGAAGAGTGGATACATAAAACCTCACGCTGCATAGAAGTCCGATTTGTATTCACCGAGATGTCGACTAAGCATAAAGTCGTCGAGGCACAGAAGGCTGTTCGCGAGCAGTTACGGTTGCTGTGATTAGTCGCATCTGAAGCGGGAGCAGACACTGCGAGGAACCTTTAGGCCAGTTACTGCACTTCTCGATGAACTCTCAGCGGAATTCTACGACGACGACGATGACACTACTGCCGATTTCATTAACCGTCACAGCGGCGTTAGGATAGAAAAAACATTCAGTATTAGTGGTGAGAAACGATACATGTTGGGCACACAGCCATATCTTTAAACGAAAAAACGATAGAGATCGGAGATAAAAAATGTCATAGAACACCAGGTCTACTGAGCCTTGTTTTCTAAGATCCACAAAAACTGTAAATTATTCGCCTAATGATCTTGAAATGTGTCGTGAAATGTTGTTTTAACTGATCTGCGTAAGAATGCAAGAAGCCGAAGCAATGTGAAATACGAATCCATTGTAATACCTATTTTGGATGGTGAAAAATTGCAGTGGTGATGGTATTGACATTCAGCATAAAGAGTGAGCAATCGACTCCCGCAGTGTGTACATTTCGACGACCCCAATGTGCTAACACGCCGGCTGTATCAACAAAACTTTCAAGTCCAGGGACATTAGGAACTCCCGTACCACCACGTACTATGGCTACAGTGAGCCAACCATTACCATGAGAAAATGTATCATTAATGTCAGTACTAAAATTAAGTCCGTCGACAAGTGCAGTAGCAGCAACACTCTTAATAGCTATGCGGTTCTTCTTGTCGCCTGCTGTTATGGCGAACTCGTTGTTCTCGATGGTTTTGTAAACGGTCTGTTTGGAACGGCGACGAATTCTCCTGTAAGGCATCGTGGCGGCGTTCAATGCAGTTGCCTGTGCAGCAGCAGCAGCGCGAATGAGGCTCTGCGCGGCTCTCGCTCGCTTATATAGTACATGCGGTAGCTTGGACTTAGAATATTTCCACAGTGCCAGCGGAACGTTATCCCGGACGCGCACACTAGGTGTTCTAGATGTGCGCGTCCGCTGGCGCGCCGCCACGATTGCGTAAGCCAGACGCAGCTGCGGGAGGTCAGCAAGGTCAAGCGATAAGACCTCCCAAATTACCATGAGAAAATGTATCATTAATGTCAATACTAAAATTAATTCTACAACCACAGAAAACACAAGGTCCGTCGACAAGTGCAGTAGCAGCAATACTCTTAACAGGTATGCGGTTCTTCTTGTCGCCTGCTGTTTTGGCGAACTCGATGTTCTCGATGGCATTGTGAATGGCATCAGCTGTCGCTGGTAATACAGCTCGTTCGAATGAAGTTGTTTCAATGATTTCTGAGCTTAGACAGAGAGGCATCATCGAATAAGCATGGAGACTGTAGTTTGAGAACTGCAAAAACCAGCACGCAAAACATACCCTCGAATATATGTTATGATCAAAGGTTTGGACGACCTGTGGCAGGCGGATCTTGTTGACATGAGAGAGTATTCACGGGTGAATAACAGAGTCAGATACATTGTAATGGTCATTGACACTTATGCCCAGACAACCTTCGAACGGATCACGGCAGTGAGTTTTACAATAAATATTTCAAGGCTGTGATGGAGTGGTATGGAATACATCACTGCTCGACGTTCACCCACCTGAAGGCGAGTATCGTGGAACATCTGAACAGAACAGTGAAAACCCAGATTGAATGTAATTCTATCTTCGTGGCTCACACAGATGGATCGATATCCTCCCGCAAATCATTGCACAGTATAATCGAACCAAACCTCGCACAATAAAAATGAGACCAATCGATGTTCGTGATAATGGACTTCTAGATACAGTATACAATCGTATTAAAATGGCAGATCCGAGCGAGCAGCAATTTAATATAGGTGATTTAGTACATATTTCAAAACACAAGACTACATTTGAGAAGTCATACATGCCAAACTGGTCTACCGAGATATTCATAGTTTCCAAAGTGCCGAGAACGAATCCTAGAACCTACCTCTTAAAGGACAACAGTGGTACTGAAATTTCAGGATGCTTATAAACACAAGAGTTACAGAAGAGCTCGGAACGAGATGTGTGTCTCGTACAGAGGGTCTAAAGGCGTTGATCCAGCTGTTCCGAGGTGCGGGAAAACCAAACCCACACGTTATGCTACTGAGATGCTTGTGGTCTGAGCTCCCTGTTGTATAAGAAGTCATGAGCGTCGATCCAGCTGTTTCGTGATGCGGGAAAACCAAGCCATTTAATCAACGCTCTATTCCCTGTCGAGGGAATAGAGCGTTGATTAAATGGCTTGGTTTTCCCGCATCACGAAACAGCTGGATCGACGCTCATGACTTCTTATACAACAGGGAGCTCAGACCACAAGCATCTCAGTAGCATAACGTGTGTGTTAGGAGACACATTAGAGGAAGAGATGGTATTCTTGGCGAACTACCAGTCGAATTACACATTCCTGAATATAACTACTTTGGACCTGGAACAAAACTTCATATACGATTGGCACGAAGTGATAAAGAGACAAATCTACTCGACGAAGCGTATATGGAACACGACATCTCTTATGATGCAAATAAAGATAGTCATACCGCCGATCGAATTTTAAATGATAAAGCTAAGGAAATACGTGCGAGAAAGGATGTTGGTATAAGTCAACGCATTGAAACATTTGCAGTTGAAAAAACTGTGCGTGGTAAAGTTAAGTTGGGTTTGGGTGTGAAGCAGTGCAGCCAACTTACGAGCGCTACACGTAGGGCGCTAAGGAAGACGATGAAAACAAAAGCGCTCATGAAGAACTGTATCCTGATAGCGTTGTACGCAGCTAAAAGCGCCCTGAAACAGAAAGGAGTGAGAAAAAAAAGATCGATTGAACCACCCATCGTTCTACCAATACCCAAGACGTCGGGTGGAATCAATCCCTTCCTTATTCCTGCCTTAGCCGGTCTCTCAACGGTGACTTCACTAACTGCCGCTATTGCCAGGACAGTCAAGAATGCACAAAGCTCTCAGGAGCAACTGCAGGAGGCACGAAGACATAACCGTATGATGAAGACGGCAGCTATCGGAAAAGGGCTATACTTGAAGCCGTACAAGAAATGACTATGTCTCTTCATAAACAAAAAAACCCCCCTAGCAGTCCTGTCAGACTGGGCGCTTATAAATGCAGATCTTCTTATGTTTATTACGAAGAAATTCAACATTACTGGTTTGAGAGGTGTGTTTATGCAGAATACATTTCCGAAGACTATATGGGAATCAGGAGAATGCGGAATTGTGAATCTGGATGTAGCAGGAGGACCTGGAACTCACTGGGTAGCATATGTTAAACAAACAAATACAACTAACGTCTATTTTCGTCTCATTAGGCGATCTGCAACCCCCAGAAGAATTACAACGATACTTCACAGGTAGAAGAAGACAAGTGTTCTACAATTTTCGACGCTACCAAGACTTTAATACATTCCTGTGTAGTCATCTGTGCATCATGTTCCTCCTGACTTTTAGGAATGATACATAAGGCCGGGGATTAAACAGCCATTCACCAGTCGATTTTTAGATGCAATGTCGTACACTCTGATCTTAAAAGAACGATCGTTTGTACTACGTGCGAATTACTTCCCACCAATTGATTTAAGAGCTGGAGATTGGAGCAACGCTCTGATTGGACTAGAGACATACAATACCATCCCAAATATCACATTGGCTAACAATAAACTGCATCTAGAAATAAATGGTAAAGAAGAAATTGTAGAAATTGAACCTGATACATACGACATTGATGAATTAAAGGAAGTTTTAAAACAGTCTGGAAAAGGGGTTGAGCTCCTTGCTAACATCAGTACACTTAATTAAGCAGAAATGTTCAATAGACCCACTACTCGGTTTCACAAAGAGACAGGTTTTGAAAGCGGATACCAATAAATTTTACAAATCTGATCAGACAGTGGATATTCTCCCTGGCAGTACAATCTGTGTTGAGTGTAGCATTGCAATGAACTCTTATCGTAACGATAGATTGGTTCATTTAATTTACGGATTCTTCCTATCAATGGGAACGGGGTATTAGAGTGTTGAAATTCATTCCATCAGTTGGAACGGGGTATACGATTGTTGAGAGTCCTACCACCGCTATATACACTCCAATGACACTTCAGACATTGGACTATCTGGAGCAGCGTATAGTAGATCAGAATAACCAACTTGTTTACTTTCATAGTGCGCAAATCATTGTACAACTACGTCTATGACAAGATGGGCGATAGGTATCAAACCAGCGCACACGGCGCACAGCATAGCACTTCTTAGCAGAACCGCAAGGTGATAACACGTGCGAACTACAAGTTTCTTCAATTAGTAGGCTTGAAACATTGCAATGACGTCGTCGTTCAATATATCTCACCCAGTGGAATATGATGAGCGAATCAAACGCCAGGAATACTTCTCGCATGAAACATTTTTGCTTCAACGACATTTAACAAAAACGATGAAATTAGGATTATCATTCAGCATCAAGACGCTTTAACTCTCCCATGCAAGAGTTTAATATATTTACATGGATCCTTTAAGAAAAAGGATGGTAGTCGTACAGCGGATAAAGGCTGACACGTAATGCTTTGGCATTCCTGTTCCACAAAAGGAGCGCCTGGTCCCCGCCACGAATCCGCCCGGCGGTTTTCCATCTGCCACGGCGCATGCGGGCTGATTCCCCTTATTCCGCCTCAGTTACACTATGTCGGCGATTGCTGCGCAAACAATTTCTACACGTACGCGTACACCACCATTACTCTACCACGCAAACGTAGGGGTTACACTCGTCTGGTGTGAGACGTTCTCGGGGGGATCCACTGTGGGCCGAACCGCACAATAACCCTGGGTTCGGTGTGGGGCGGCGAAGGGGTGAAGTGGACTGCGGTAGTCGTCGTGGGGTTGTGGACCATTGCGGTTGCGGCGGGGACGGAGCCTCTCCGTCGTTTCTAGGTCCCCAGTTAACATACAATACAATACAATACAATGCCTACTCAGTCCACGGATATTCAAGAAGCTGGCACCAATCATCGTGATAGACTGTTCTAAGCAGAATTAGATAATTAAATCAGGACCAACAGATGTACGAATCGAATCTGAATCTTCATAAAATTTCCCATAACACACTGCAGCGTATGCTCTAGTTCTACATGACCGTGTGGTTAACTACTTCCCACTTACTGATGTTCTGCAGCTTGCTGCATAAATGACCAAGTGCTGTGGCATGCCCAGAGCATTTCACAAATACAACTTGCAGTGTGAACGTCGTTGCCGACATTCAAGGTTTCTGCGATAATGAGTGTAGAAAATTCGTATTTAAAGATGTTGCACTTATAGCATACAGAGAAGATGCTGGTATAATACAGACATTCTCAGCAAGGGTTACATCACCAAGGCCTTTCAAGGATGTGAGCTGTGCTAAAACACAAAGAAGTGCAAATTGGCTAACACGTTTCTTTCATAGACTCGTCTGGGATGATTCTGGTATACCTTATAAGGAAATGATCACGTCACTTCGAACATTCGATCGTTCTGAGACCATCATCTACGTCAAACGCGAGGAGAAGATCGTTCTCCACCTCAAGCAGCTGAAATAATTTAATAATACAGTGAAGCGGATGCCTCTAAAATGTTCATCCCAAACAGCTACGCTAAAATGAACTGGGTGTAACTCACACTTAAAACTAGTATGACTTGGATAGCTAGCGGTAGCTGAAAATTAAAAAACAATCTGTTTACACATGCACTCATACTATGACACACGCACATGAAGTGCAAAAGCGAGAAATACGGTAAACTGCTTTTTCCTTCATTTACTATTTTTTAAATTTTTTGATGATTTTGGTTTAATTTTTTAAATATTGTTGCGGTACTTCCTTAGGATAAAAAAAAAAAAACAGAGTATATTTACACGCAGGCACTCATATTTGCACAGACATCCATGTTCAAACGCACTCACAAGCATACACACTGACACACATAATGACTCACGCATACAGGCACGCCATACATCACACACACAATTTTTAAACTATGATGAAAGAGCCATATTATTGGGTGCAAGCTCTTACTCAGCCAGTCACTCACTCACTCTCTCTCATTCACACCTTCGGAGTCCCCCACCCCCTCTCGCACTTCAAGTAAATAGTATGAGTATAGGAGGGCGTCGATGCCAACATCACAAATGGCTCTTTTATTGTCATGAGGTGACGAACCGACTTTAGATTGCAGCACAATGTACACCTCGAGACCTCGCGATCCAATACTAGTTTGCTGTACCAGATGCGGAGGTTGTGGTGGAGCACAGTGAACTCCACCGCACGGTACTGCAAGTAGTCTTCGACCGCACGTGATGCCGCACGCCGCACACCCTTAGTCCGCCTCTGCGTGGCTCCATCTATTGTACGATATGCATACATTTTGGATCTTAGACTCACAAACTCCACAATCGGTAATCAATCCGCCTCATCTTTCATTGAGCTGTTAACCCTCTTGTTATGAGGAACAATACCACAAGGATTATCGGCTGCGTACCCCAATGTGTCAAATACATTACCGTGACACCTAATTACTTCATATGGAGCGCAGTTCTTCACCCAGTAGGTGAAGCTATCTGTATCCATATAAAGAAATTTTGGTTCCATGAAATGAGTTTTAGCAACCTCATAGAGGAAGTGGTATATGTGGAGTTTGGAGATGTCCAGAATACACATACACAAATAGATTGGTTTTGTAAACTCTACTGACAGCTTCGGCATCTCCACAGCAACAAAGTTCTCACTGAAAATTGTGGCCCACTTAAAATTTTCTTATACCCCACGGCCCACCCCATTCTGTCCTAATCAAAATATCGCTTTCATTTCTCAAATTCTACATGGATTAACTGAAAATGGAATTATTTACCAATCTGCAAAAACCTTTTTCGAAATAACTAGTCACGTCCGCCCTCTTTTCGGTATTTAATTTAATATATTCCATCAACCAGTGGGACTGACGAAAGAGATAGCCTGCGTACTTGTACGTAGCTCCATCCCTTAGCTGAGACACTACTGGAGATTACAATAATGAATTACACACCTCTGTGTTCAACAGTGATCACCAGTTTAGGGACAGTGCTTTCTCGCGGAACTTGTTGCTGTGGACATAATGGCTGGTCGCTTGTCATTTCTTGCAAACTAACAGGATATATAAGGTCTGCCTCTACCATATATCCTACATCAGAATCAGCCACCAGACCCAATATTGTTCCACATAATCCCTCTAATTCGTTTTTAGGCACCCACTGAAACCCATCAACCGGCAGTGACATCATGGCGCGCCTGTGTATGTTATTCACATCCAAATATACAGGGTTTTACAAAAAGGTACGGCCAAACTTTCAGGAAACATTCCTCACACACAAATAAAGAAAAGATGTTATGTGGACATGTGTCCGGAAACGCTTAATTTCCATGTTAGAGCTCATTTTAGTTTCGTCAATATGTACTGTACTTCCTCGATTCACCGCCAGTTGGCCCAATTGAAGGAAGGTAATGTTGACTTCGGTGCTTGTGGTAACATGCGACTCATTGCTCTATAGTACTAGCATCAAGCACATCAGTACGTGGCATCAACAGGTTAGTGTTCATCACGAACGTGGCTTTGCAGTCAGTGCAATGTTTACAAATGCAGAGTTGGCAGATGCCCATTTGATGTATGGATTAGCATGGGGCAATAGCCGTGGCTCGGTACGTTTGTATATTTCCAAAACGAAGGTGTCCCGACAGGAAGACGTTCGAAGCAATTGATCGGCGTCTTAGGGAGCACGGAACATTCCAGCCTATGACTCGCGACTGGGGAAGACCTAGAACGACGAGGACACCTGCAATGGACGAGGCAATTCTTCGTGTAGTTGACGATAACCCTAATGTCAGCGGCAGAGAAGTTGCTGCTATACAAGGTAACGTTGACCACGTCACTGTATGGAGAGAGCTACGGGAGAACCAGTTGTTTCCGTACCATGTACAGCGTGGGCAGGCACTATCAGCAGCTGATTGGCCTCCATGGGTACACTTCTGCGAATGGTTCATCCAACAATGTGTCAATCCTCATTTCAGTGCAAATGTTCTCTTTACGGATGAGGCTTCATTCCAACGTGATCAAATTGTAAATTTTCATAATCAACATGTGTGGGCTGACGAGAATTCGCACGCAATTGTGCAATCACGTCATCAACACATATTTTCTGTGAACGTTTGGACAGGCATTGTTGGTGATGTCTTGATTGGGCCCCACGTTATTCCACCCACGCATTGGAACACGTTATCATGATTTCATACGGGATACTGTACCTGTGCTGCTAGAACATGTGCCTTTACAAGTACGACACAACATGTGGTTCATGCACGATGGAGCTCCACCACATTTCAGTCGAAGTGTTCGTACGCTTCTCAACAACAGATTCGGTGACCAATGGATTGGTAGAGGCGGACCAATCCCAGGGCCTCCATGCTCTCCTGACCTCCACCCTCTTGACTTTCATTTATGGGGGCATTTGAAAGCTCTTGTCTACGTAATCCCGGTACCAAATGTAGAGACTCTTCGTGCTCGTATTGTGGACGGCTGTGATACAATACGCCATTCTCCAGGCTGCATCAGCGCATCAGGGATTCCACGCGACGGAGGGTGGATGCATGTATCCTCGCTAAAGGAGGACGTTTTGAACATTTCCTGTAACAAAGTGTTTGAAGTCACGCTGGTACGTTCTGTTGGTGTGTGTTTCCATTCCATGATTAATGTGATTTGAAGATAAGAAATGAAATGAGCTCTAACATGGAAAGTAAGCGTTTCCGGACACATGTCCACATAACATATTTTCTTTCTTTGTGTGTGAGGATTGTTTCCTGAAAGTTTGGCCGTACCTTTTTGGAACACCCTGTACAATATAGCTTGAATCGAGAGATATGTTCAACCCAGCACCCATACGTGGATTAGTTGCCTTGGCGTGTCTATGAACACACTGACAAAGTCCTCCACGGATCCCGCGCTCAAAGAAATGATGCATATCGGCATGAGTCAAACGATCGATGCTGCGCCTCATTTTCTTGAGGATTGGGTCACAGGACAACACCGGTGCCGTGTAATAAAAGGCGGGGTCCAGAGAGTACAGGGTCATACATACAATCTGGAAGTTTTGAAAAACACCTGCAAGCAAGCAAGCGTTTGTGTCCATGTATAGTCTTCTTATTCACCCAAATGTGGAACGTTGAATTCCCCGCAGACATTTACGGCATGCTCAAACTGTACTAGTTAATGGCGTCGCCTGCGAGAGTACCGGTAAGTGCAGAAATGTCCTGTAGCCTGATTTCGTCGAGTTTCGCCTTACTATCCAGATACTCTTAAGAGAAAACTTCTTTCCTAGTAACAAGCTGAAACTTTTCCTCATCTGGTTAAGCAGATCGAGTGATAAGCATATCCTCCCAAAATAGAGTTTCAACGAGTTTCTGGAGTGTCACCTGCATGAACTGTTGCATGTTAAGGAAACGGTGCATAATTTTTGGCGCCATTCGTTTGGATAATGAAATATACTTCTCAACACTGTCAGGCAGGACACTGACCTGATATTTCTCCCAACCGAAATCAACCAACTGCTCAAGTGAGCGTCATACCCACTTGAGTTATGGAAGGAAGCAGGTATGTGTCGTGGTACCTGATACTTCAAATCACAAGCGTTGTGAGCTGCACTGCAGAACTCCCCCATAAGATGGCAATGAACTGTACACGGAGTTTCAGCTTTTCTATCAAACGGCAGGCGACAAATATGACAGTTAACCGCATCACTGCATAATTTTTTATCCTCCTCCTATTCGGTCATGGGGACGATGGTGCTGTAAAGTTAATCATCATCCGATGAGAGTTTTTCAAGATCACTGAACAGCCAAACCGAAGGATTATCCCCGACATAAGTTTCATAGCGGTGATGATTTGAATCACATGAACATGGGATTTGGTATGCCGCCACATACGGTACGTGTTTTTACGTGAAACTGGTATGTGAGGCTAAGGGGTTCCCTTCACAGTAGCTGGTAGTGGCAAGGAGACATTCGAAGTCTGCGTATACAACAAACGGACATCATTCTTAGTGGTGGGCATTCCTGAATTTAATGGAGTTGTTTTCTTCTGTAGGTATAACAACACGTACCGGTTCCTTAGATTCACAATCTGCCAGATGTCTTTTTACTTTTCTTCTGAGAAGTTATTTAGATATCTGAAGCAAATGTGTTTCTTATCTTTACGCTCCAGCGACTGGCTACAAATGAGGTGGGACATGTCTTTGATCCATACGTAACGTTGATTATCACCTTCAGAGAAGTGCAGCATGTTTACATGAAGATCACGCTCACCTGCATATTTCAAAAAATGGAGTGGTGGACTGTAGCATGTTTGGCCTGCTCATCTGGCTTGCTTTTCTGCTTCCTCTTCAGACCACAAACGTGAACTGATATTCCGGGATTTTGTGCCTCAAATTTTGTTACGTCCTGAATCTTTGCAGGGAACTCGATATTATCAAAATTATAACATCCACGAACGTTAACTCCTATTCTGTATCAAGATGCTGTTTAATTTTTCTGTCACAAGATAGGGCTGACTATGCAAAACAAGCGTTCTCTTATTCATTTTGAATTTTAATCCAAGCCTGCTTCTTCATAATATCCTGTGGGAGTTCGATACAACAGGACCCTCCGTTTAACGGGTCATAGACAAGAATATGGATGTCGAAGTGCGGTATTTAGCTGAGTTCTTTAGCTGACCCTCCTACCTCCATCTCGGACAGCCGGGTCAGTATAGCACCCAAGAGGATTCACGATACCACTCGGCGATTGCTGTACTCCGAGATATAACGCCATTACCGCCCCAGATGTAGTGTAAGGTTTACTCCTCAGCAGCAACCTGCTGTTTGGGTGGGTGAGTCAACTCGCAGCTGAGCACTGCATTGCATTTAATGGCAATATATCTCGGATCGTCTAGGCATTTCAGAAGCTCTACCACTAGCACCGGGAGGCTCACTTTTAGGAATCCGACTGGGTCACGATATCCTCCCAGCCGGATTTGAGATAAGCCCCTCAAAGGCCCTAGCAACTGCCGAGTATTCTAGAGCAGCCGTGAAGCCTGTAATCTGATGTCCTTCACTATCAGGACGGGATAGAGCACTACTGCTAGCCACAGGTTCATTATCATTACTACACAACAGGCCATTAAAATTGCTACACCAAGAAGAAATGCAGATGATAAACGGGTATTCATTGAACAAATATATTATACTAGAACTGACATGTGATTACATTTTCACGCAATGTGGGTGCACAGATCCTGAGAAATCAGTACCCAGAACAACCACCTGTGGCCGTAATAATGGCATTGATACGCCTGAGCATTGAGTCAAACAGAGGTTGGATGGCGTGTGCGTGTACAGCTGCCCTTACAGCTTCAACACGATACCACAGTTCATCAAGAGTAGTGACTGGCATATTGTGACGAGCCAGTTGCTCGGCACCATTGACCAGATGTTTTCAATTGGTGAGAGGTCTGGAGAATGTGCTGGCCAGGGCAGCAATCGAACATTTACTGTATCAAGAAAGGCCCGTACAGGACCTGCAACATGCGGTCGAGCATTATCCTGCTGAAATGTAGGGTTTCGCAGGGATCGAATGAATGGTAGAGCCACGGGTCGTAACCCATCTGAAATGTAACCTCCACTGTTCAAAGTGCCGTCAATGCGAACAAGAGGTGACCGAGACGTGTAACCAATGGCACCCCATACCATCACGCCGGGTGTTACGCCAGTATGGCGATGACGAATACACGCTTCCAATGTGCGTTCACCGCGATATCGCCAAACACGATTGCGACCATCATGATGCTGTAAACAGAACCTGGATTCATCCGAAAAGATGACGTTTGGCCATTCGTGCAAACAGGTTCGTCATTGAGTACACCATCGCAGGCGCTCCTGTCTGTGATGCAGCGTCAAGGGTAACCGCAGCCATTGTCTTCGAGCTGATAGTCCATCTTGCTGCAAACGTCGTCGTACTGTTCATGCAGATGGTTGTTGTCTTGCAAAGGTCCGCATCTGTTGACTCAGGGATCGAGACGTAGCTGCTCGATCCGTTACAGCCATGCGGATGCCTGTCATCTCGACTGCTAGGCATACGAGGCCGTTGGGATCCAGCACGGCGTTCCGTATCACCCCCCGAGTCCACCGATTCCATATTCTATTAACAGTCATTGGATCTCGACCAACGTGAGCAACAATGTCGCGATACGACAAACCGCAATCGCGATAGGCTACAATCTGACCTTTATCAAAGTCGGAAACGTGATGATACGCATTTCTCCTCTTTACACGACGCATCACAACAACGCTTCACACGGCAACGCCGGTCAACTGCTGTTTGTGTATGAGACATGGATTGGAAACGTTCCCCATGTCACCACCGGCGCCAACCTTGTGTGAATGCTCTGAAAAGCTAATCATTTGCGTATCACAACATCTTCTTCCTGTCGGTCAAATTTCGCGTCTGTAGCACGTCATCTTCGTGGTATAGCAATTTTAATGGCCAGTAGTGTACTACAGCTAGGTGACGACTGCGTCCAGCTGGTGGATGAGGGTGGTGGGGATCAGGCGCCTTCGCGGTGAAGGGGTATGCGCCGAGGCACACTTACCTTTCCTTGCCGGCGAGGGCTAGCAGCCAGAGCGTGAGTAGTAGGAGATGGTGGCGGCGACCTGTGGGAGCAACAAGGCTGAGGCGAGTGCGCTCCTTGGTGCTCCTGCATACTGGAGCCTTCACCCTCACCAGCTTGAGGGGTAGAAGATCGTTGCTCTGGCTGAACCACCCAAGGACGCCAGGCGGTAAGTGTTGGCTTGGAAGCGGACACTGCAGCAGCTGCGGCCGCCTCCCACTGCGGCAACAAGAGTCGCTTTGCACGGCGGTGCACGCCGCTGGGGTGTGTGTTTGACACCGGCCCCCACAACCACCGCTCTACGTGCATGTGCCACAGCAAGCTCTTGTCATGGTAGTGTTGGTGTCACCTTTGTAGCATACGAATAATTGGAAAAAATTAATCACAACGCTCTAGATTTTTAAAAATGTATGCTGTAAACTATCAAAGACAATTAAGTACATCACCATTCCTGAACAATAATTATATGTTTATGACGGTCACATCATAATCACCCTTACATTCTGGGTCCCAGTATTGAGCAATTCAGTCTATCTTTCTGGTAGTTCTTCCACCGAGTCAAATATCTCCATCTCCTGTTCAAGAAGGGAGAGATCGCACTGTCTTTCAGCACCTACCATCTCACGCCCCCACTCAAGCATCTCAACCTCGCCGGAACTGTTGTTGTAGTTGTGCAGACATCGACCCATCTCACAGAAGTCGCCTACAATAGGATATTGGTCATTAGAAACAACAACTAAAATTTGTACTGACTTTGACTACATCGAGATATTGATTGTAACTACGAAAAAATTAAGTAAGTAAGTAAAACGTTCATAACCTATGGATGTGATGACTGTTCGTCGTTACTATCGGTGCATACCGCTACCAGACTTTTATTTTCCTCTTTAGCAGTAGCAAGATCTACAACAATGAATAATATACCGGGCGATCAAAAAGTCAGCATAAATTTGAAAACTGAATAAATCACGCAATAATGTAAATTGCCGCCTCCCCCCCCCCCACCCACCCACCCATGAACCATGGACCTTACCGTTGGTGGGGAGGCTTGAGTGCCTCAGCGATACAGATAGCCGTACCGTAGGTACAACCACAACGGAGGGATATCTGTTGAGAGGCCAGACAAAACGTTTGGTTCCTGAAGAGGGGCAGCAGCCTTTTCAGTAGTTGCAAGGGCAACAGTCTGGATGATTGACTGATCTGGCCTTGTAACAATAACCAAAACGGCCTTACTGTGCTGGTACTGCGAACGGCTGAAAGCAAGGGGAAACTATGGCCGCAATTTTTCCCGAGGGCATGCAGCTTTACTGTATAGAAAATAAACAATTTTTACAGCCTTCATTTGCAAGGTAATTTTTACTCGTTTACATAGGTTTCGAATCCAGTAATGGAATCTTCTTCAGAACAAAAAAATTAAATTATTTTGAGAGCCAAACACTGGCCATGTCACAGATTAAAAATTAAAACAATAAAGACGCATAATCATAAGATTATATCTGTCAAGATTAAAACCATTAAGGCGAACGTAGACGGAGCTACGCCGGCCAGAAATAAGGACCACATGTGAGCGGCACGGAAACTCTCCTTGCAACTGCAACCTTGCAACTGAAGGCTGAAAAAATTGTTTATTTTCTATACATATACGGTTGCTGACGCGCTGCATTATGTTAAAGATATGTAAGTCTTACTGTATGATTAAATCATGATGGCGTCCTCTTGGGTAAAATATTCCGGAGGTAAAATAGTCCCCCATTCGGATCTCCGGACGGGGACTTCTCAAGAGGATGTCGTTATCAGGAGAAAGAAAACTGGCGTTCTACGGATCGGAGCGTTGAATGTCAGATCCCTTAATCGGGCAGGTAGGTTGGAAAATTTAAAAAGGGAAATGGATAGGTTAAAGTTAGATATAGTGGGAATTAGTGAAGTTCGGTGGCAGGAGGAACAAGATTTCTGGTCAGGTGACTACGGGCTTATAAACACAAAATCAAATAGGGGTAATGCAGGAGTAGGTTTAATAATGAATAGGAAAATTGGAATGCGGGTAAGCTACTACAAACAGCATAGTGAACGCATTATGTTGGCCAAGATAGATACGAAGCCCACGCCTACTACAGTAGTACAAGTTTATATGACAACTAGCTCTGAAGATGACGAAGAAATTGAAGAAATGTATGATGAAATAAAAGAAATTATTCAGATAGTGAAGGGTGACGAAAATTTAATAGTCATGGGTGGCTGGAATTCGGTAGTAGGAAAAGGGAGAGACGGAAACGTAGTAGGTTAATATGGATTGGGGCTAAGAAATGAAAGAAGAAGCCGCATGGTAGAATTTTGCACAGAGCACAACTTAATCATAGCTGACACTTGGTTCAAGAATCATAAAAGAAGGCTGTATACTGGAAGAAGCCTGGAGATACTGACAGGTTTCAGATAGATTATCTGATGGTAAGACAGAGATTTAGGAACCAGGTTTTAAATTGTAAGACATTTCCAGGGGCAGATGTGGACTCTGACCACAATCTACTGATTATGACCTGTAGATTAAAACTGAAGAAAATGCAAAAAGGTGGGAATTTAATGAGATGGGACCTGGATAAACTGAAAGAACCAGAGGTTGTACAGAGTTTCAGGGAGAGCATAAGGAAACAATTGACAGGAATGGGGGAAAGAAATACAGTAGAAGAAGAATGGGTAGCTTTGAGGGATGAAGTAGTGAAGGCAGCAGAGGATCAAGTAGGTAAAAAGACGAGGGCTAGTAGAAATCCTTGGGTAACAGAAGAAGTATTGAATTTAACTGATGAAAGGAGAAAATATAAAAATGCAGTAAATGAAGCAGGCAAAAAGGAATACAAACGTCTCAAAAATGAGATAGACAGGAAATGCGAAATGGCTAAGCAGGGATGGCTAAAGGACAAATGTAAGGATGTAGAGGCTTATCTCACTAGGGGTAAGATAGATACTGCTTACAGGAAAATTAAAGAGACCTTTGGAGATAAGAGAACCACTTGTATGAACATCAAGAGCTCAGATGGAAACCCAGTTCTAAGCTAAGAAGGGAAAGCAGAAAGGTGGAAGGAGTATACAGAGGGTCTATACAAGATGAAATGGGAGATACGATACTGCGTGAAGAGTTTGACAGAGCACTAAAAGATCTGAGTCGGAACAAGGTCCCCGGAGTAGACAACATTCCATTGGAACTACTGACGGCCTAGGGAGAGCCAGTCCTGACAAAACTCTACCATCTGGTGAGCAAGGTGTATGAAACAGGCGAAATACCTTCAGACTTCAAGAAGAATATAATAATTCCAGTCCCAAAGAAAGCAGGTGTTGACAGATGTGAAAAATACCGAACAATCAGTTTAATAAGCCACAGCTTCAAAATACTAACACGAAGTCTTTACAGACGAATGGAAAAACTAGTAGAAGCTGACCTCGGGGAAGATCAGTTTGGATTCCGTAGAAATACTGGAACACGTGGGGCAATACTGACCTTACGACTTATCTTAGAAGAAAGATTAAGGAAAGGCAAACCTACGTTTCTAGCATTTGTAGACTTAGAGAAAGCTTTTGACAATGTTGACTGGAATACTCTGTTTCAAATTCTAAAGCTGGCAGGGGTAAATTACAGGGAGCGAAAGGCTATTTACAATTTTTACAGAAACCAGATGGCAGTTATAAGAGTCGAGGGACATGAAAGGGAAGCAGTGGTTGGGAAGGGAGTAAGACAGTGTTGTAGCCTCTCCCCGAAGTTATTCAATCTGTATATTGAGCAAGCAGTAAAGGAAACAAAAGAAAAATTCGGAGTAGGTATTAAAATTCATGGAGAAGAAATTAAAACTTTCAGGTTCGCCGATGACATTGTCATTCTGTCAGAGACAGCAAAGGGCTTGGAAGAGCAGTTGAATGGAATGGACAGTGTCTTGAAAGGAGGATATAAGATGAACATCAACAAAAGCAAAACGAGGATAACGGAATGTAGTCGAATTAAGTCGGGTGATACTGAGGGAATTAGATTAGGAAATGAGACACTTAAAGTAGTAAAGGAGTTTTGCTATTTGGGGAGCAAAATAACTGATGTAAGTAGGCTGTTTATGTTTTCTCTATGTAAGTAGGCTGTTTATGTTTTCTCTATGTAAGTAGGCTCTTTAGGTTTTTTTATTGGTAACGCCACCTCTGTATGAAAATCACTGGCTGTGCTGTGTGCAGTCTGTGGCTGCTTTGCATTGTTCTAATACTCGCCATTGTAGTGTTAGGCAGCTGGCTGTGAACAGCGCGTAGCGTTGCGCCGTTGGAGGTGAGCCGCCAGCAGTGGTGGATGTGGGGAGAGAGATGGCGGAGTTTTGAAATTTGTCATGAACTGCTATATTTATATATGATGATATCAAGGTAAATACATTGTTTGTTCTCTATTAATATCTTTCATTTGCTAACTATCCCTATCAGTAGTTAGTGCCTTCCATAGTTTGAATCTTTTATTTAGCTGGCAGTAGTAGCGCTCGCTGTATTGCAGTAGCTTGAGCAGCGAAGATTTTTGTGAGGTAAGTGATTTGTGAAAGGTATAGTTTAATGTTAGTCAGGGCCATTCTTTTGTAGGGAATTTTGAAAGTCAGATTGCGTTGCGCTAACAAAATATTGTGTGTCAGTTTAAGCTCAGTCATGTATAATTGTTCAAAGGGGAAGTTTCACTGATGATGGTCGAAGTAGAGAGGATATAAAATGTAGACTGGCAATGGGAAGGAAAGCGTTTCTGAAGAAGAGAAATTTGTTAACATCGAGTATAGATTTAAGTTTCAGGAAGTCATTTCTGAAAGTACTTGTATGGAGTGTAGCCATGTATGGAAGTGAAACATGGATGATAAATAGTTTGGACAAGAAGAGAATAGAAGCTTTCGAAATGTAGTGGTACGGAAGAATGCTAAGGATTAGATGGGTAGATCACATAACTAATGAGGAAGTATTGAATAGGATTGCGGAGAAGAGAAGTTTGTGGCACAACTTGACCAGAAGAAGGGATCGGTTGGTAGGACATGTTCTGAGGCATCAAGGGGTCACCAATTTAGTATTGGAGGGCAGCGTGGAGGGTAAAAATCGTAGAGGGAGACCAAGAGATGAATACACTAAGCAGATTCAGAAGGATGTAGGTTGCAGTAGGTACTGCGATAGAGTAGCATGGAGAGCTGCATCAAACCAGTCTCAGGACTGAAGACCACAACAACAACAACAATGTAGATAGAAAGGTACAAATTGACACACATGCTTGGAATGACATGGGGTTTTATTAGAATCTAAGAAATACAAAAGTTTAAAAAATGTCCGACAGATGGCGCTTCATCTGATCAGAATAGCAATAATCAGCATAAGAAAGTAAGACAAAGCAAAGATGATGATCTTTACGGTAAATGCTCAATATGTCCACCATCATTCCTCAACAATAGCTGTAGTCGAGGAATAATGTTGTGAACAGCACTGTAAAGCATGTCCGGAGTTATGGTGAGGCCTTGGCGTCGGATGTTGTCTTTCAGCATCACTAGAGATGTCGGTCGATCACGATACACTTGTGACTTCAGGTAACCCCAAAGCTAATAATCGCACGGACTGAGGTCTGGGGACCTGGGAGGCCAAGCATGACGAAAGTGGCGGCTGAGCACACGATCATCACCAAACGACGCGCGCAAGAGATGTTTCACGCGTCTAGCAATATGGGGTGGAGCACCATCCTAATAAAACCCCATGTCATTCCAAGCATGTGTGTCAATTTTTACCTATCTACAGTATTCCGTGGTTTATTAAGTTTTCGAATTTATACTGAGTTTCTCATCACCCGGTATACCTCACACAACTGCATATGATGAAGAAAAGGCTAATGGCAATATATTACAACAGTACTTACTTTGTTGCTGCATTTCAGACTCCAGCAGCAGCAGCCCAGTATCCATCAGCTGCTGTTCTAATGCTGCAACAGCGAGATCAAAAGCTTTTTCAATACTTGTTACGTTCTACTTACACCAAGAGCTGTTTTCTGAACATGTAAGCTACAACACAGAATTTGGAGATGTACTTACATGATGCTAGCCCAAACTCTTCCACTTGACAGAGTGAGGTGGCACAGTGTTTAACACACTAGACTCGCACTCTGGAGGACGATGGTTCAATCCTGCATCTGGCCATCCTAATTTAGGTTTTCCGTGATTTCTCTAAATCGCTTCAGGCAAATGCCAGGATGGAAGGTCACAGCCGACTTCCTTCCTCATCCTTCCCTAAGCCGAGCTTGTGCTCTGTCTCTAATGACCTCATTGTCGATGGGATGTTAAACACTAATCTCTTCCTTCCTCCTCTTCCACTTGAGGGGGACTTTCAGCTTTTAGCTGCTGCTCTAATGCTAGAACCACAGTAGAGATGTTTATAAGCACTTGTTACGACTTGAACACTTTAAGAAACGCTTTCTGAACACACAACTATCATACACAGAATTTTGAGATGTACTTACATGATGGTAGCACAACCTCTTCTGCTTGCTGGAGACCTTCAGCTTCCAGTTGGCGTTCAAACTCCATCAACTTTTCGGGAATGAATGCTGTAATAGTAAGAAAAAAGAACTTTTATAACCACGTGTTACGAAAATGTATCACAGTCTCGAAAAATTTTGAACACTTTGCTACAAAATCTTATAACTGTCACAATTTGAACTCATAATTCTTTTAATAAAGACTTAGATGGCAAGCGACCTAGGTCTCGTCGTTTCCAACCACCACTACCGCTGGCATCACTACTAGCTGAACGTTTCATGGTGCACTGCCACAACTATGCACTGCCAAAGTCTGGTGATGATTGTGGTGGGGGCTGGACTTTATATAGCTTCAGACTACACCCTCTAATTTGTAGAGGATCAATAGGAACTCGGAGTACTATACCAGCAAGTTATAACTTGCCTTCTTTTTTTCTTCAAACAGTCTTGGTGCTGCTGTTTGAGGAAAATATCACATCTGCGGGGGGAGGAAAGAAATATCTGAGATAAATATTCTGTGTTTGCTGGCAAGTGGATGGAAAATTGGATGCAACTTCTAGCTCCAGAAAAACACTCTTTGTTCATTCTGAGACAGATGGGTGGTCTGACATGCTGCATCCCCCGAAATATACAAGGGTGAGGCAAACGAAAACCTTAAATATTTTTTTATTATTATTTATTGTGCAGAAGTGGTACAAAGCTGTATCACTTTTCAACATCATCTCCCGCAACCTCAATGCAAGTCCTCCAGCGCTTACAAAGTGCATAAATTCCTTTAGAAAAAAATTCTTTTGGTAGTCCGCGCAACCACTCATGCACCGCGTGCCGTACCTCTTCATCAGAGCGGAACTTCTTTCCTCCCATTGCGTCTTTGATTGGTCCAGACATATAGAAATCACTTGGGGCAAGGTCTGCTGATTATGGTGGATGAGGAACACACTCAAAATGCAGGTCTGTGATTGTTGGAACTGTTGTACGGGCAGTGTGGGGCCTTGCACTGTCCTGTCATGTTGTAAAAGGACACCTGCTGACAGCAATCCACGTCGCTTTGATTTGATTGCAGGCCGCAGATGATTTTTTAGGAGATCTGTGTATGATACACTGGTAACGTTGGTCCCTCTAGGCATGTAATGCTCCAAAATTACGCCTTTTACGTCCCAAAAGAGAGTCAGCATAACCTTCCCTGCTGATGGTTTTGTTCGAAACTTCTTTGATTTTGGTGATGAGGAATGGCGCCATTCCTTGCTCGCTCTCTTCATTTCCGGTTTCCGGAACTGAACCCAGGTTTCGTCCCCAGTAACTATTCTTGCAAGGAAGCCATCACCTCCTCGTTCAAAGCGCCGAAGAAGTTCTTGACAAGCATCAACACGTCGTTCTCTCATTTTAGAAGTCAGCTGCCGTGGCAGCCATCTTACGGAGACGTTGCGAAACTGGAGCGCATCACGCACAATATGGTGTGCTGACCCATGACTAATCTGTAAACATGCTGCAATGTCATTCAGTGTCACTCGGCGGTTTTCCTTCACGATGGCTTCAACTGCTGTAATGTTCTGTGAAGTCACAACTCGCTGTGCCAGACCTGGACGAGGAGCACCTTCCACTGAAGTCGCACCGTTTCCGAACTTCCTATCCCAATCGTAGACTTTCTGCTGTGACAAACATACATCACCGGAGTGAACCTTCATTCGTCGATGAATTTCAATACGTTTCACACCTTCACTACGCAAAAACCGAATAACAGAACGCTGTTCTTCCCTGGTGCAAGTTGCAAGTGGGGCGGCCATCTTTATACTGATACTGCGACGATATGTGTGCATCCGCACTATGCTCTCACCTACAGACCATTCTCCACACTGTTTTTAGCACTCTTACCAACTTACAGGATGACGGCGCGAAATTTCGATTTGTTATTACAAATTTATGTTTTTCATTTTCCTCACCCTCGTATGTTGCTGATTTCCTTAAGACAGAGATATGGGGGAAGACGCTAACTTCGTGTACGTTTTCTTCTTTATGCAGGCAGTAGCTGTGGGATACAAAAAAATTCTGTGAAACGAGTAGAGGCTCTTTTCAGAAACATCCTATGTTTGCCTGCAAGTGGATGGAAAACTGGATGCAGCTGCTATATTTAGAAAGGCACTCTTTGTTCAGTCTGAGACAGTTGAATAGCCTGACACGCCCAATGGAAGCTGAATCCCTCAAACATATGTTGATGTTTTCCTTACGACAGAGCTGTGGGTGAAGTTGGTAACCTTCGAAACCGGTAATGACCTAAAAAGTGCGCCTTGAGAGCAGAATTGTATACTGACTCCAACTGCTGGTTGCCGCCCCCCTGATAAGAGGCAGACAAGTGGTCATCAGTAGACTACCGAACACGTAGCCGAGAGGCGCATGTGTCGCGGTTGTGTCATTAGGCCGCCAGAGAGTTACAAGCTCGCACGGCGTGGAGCCTTTCATGTCAACAGGCCTGCAGCTTCTCAGGCAGCAGTGGGTCGCCTCCCTGGCTGGACTTTTTTACCTGACGTGGGGTGGGGAGGGGAGTCGGTGGGGATAGCACCCACGTGGAAGCTACAATCGCGAAGTTCCTACCCGAGGTGGGGCGGTAATGTGCGAGTCCCGCAGTGCACAGCAGAGCATCTTAATGACTTTGCGACCCCAATATATGAAGCGATGAAGTGATCGGAAGTTAACCAAGAGTATCCATGTCCTATGAAATGCAAATTATTTCCTTCTCGGAGCATAAGAATTTTTTTTTCCGATTCCTACCAAATATTCCCTTTTTATAAACAATTTCCATCCATAATTTCTGTTAATATTGACAATTGATTTGTAGAGCGAAAACTTGGATTGCCGTCATAATTCGAAATTTCCTCCAAAATTCAAAATTCCCACAAATAGGATAGATTGGGGAGGGGGAGGTGTAGGAAAGGGATGGGAGAGGGGCTGGGGCCCAAGTGCAGGCTGAGAAAAACACTTGATGTCATCCAGCGTCAGGGGTGGGAGTGGTCGGTGGTGGGGAGTGGGCGGGGGTGGGTGTGACTAGCCAGTTGCTCGGCCACCATCGACCAGACGTTTTCTGTTGGTGAGAGATCTGGAGAATGTGCTGGCCAGGGCAGCAGTCGAACATTTTATGTATCCAGAAAGGCCCGTACAGGACCTGCAATATGCGGTCGTGCATTATCCTGCTGAAATGTAGGGTTCCGCAGGGATCGAATGAAGGGTAGAGCCACGGGTCGTAACACATCTGAAATGTAACGTCCACAGTTCAAACAGCCGTCAATGCGAACAAGAGGTGACAGGGCCGCGTAACCCTACCATCACGCCGGGTGATACGCCAGTATGGCGATGACGAACACACGCTTCCAATGTGCGTTCACCGCGATGTCGCCAAACACGGGTTGCGACCATCATGATGCTGTAAACCGAACCTGGATTCATCCGAAGAAATGACGTTTTGCCATTCGTGCACCCAGGTTCGTCGTTGAGTACACCATCGCAGGCGCTCCTGTCTGTGATGCAGCGTCAAGGGTAACCGCAGCCATGGTCTCCGAGCTTATAGTCCATGCTGCTGCAAACGTCGTCGAACTGTTCGCGCAGATGGTTGTTGTCTTGCATACGTCCCCATCTGTTGACTCAGGGATCGAGACGTGGCTGCACGATCCGTCACAGCCATGCGGATAAAATGCCTGTCATCTCGACTGCTGGTGATACGAGGCCGTTTTGATCCAGCTCTGCATTCTCTATTACCAACCTGAACCCACCGATCACGTATTCTGCTAACAGTCATTGGATCTCGACCAACGCGAGCAGCAATGTCAAAGTCGGAAACGTGATGGTAAACATTTCTCCTCCTTACACGAGGCATCACAACAACGTTTCACCAGGCAACGACGGTCAACTGTTGTTAGTGTATGAGAAATCGGTTGGAAACTTTCCTCATGTCAGCACGTTGTAGGTGTCGCCACCGGCGCCAACCTTGTGTGAATGCTCTGAATAGCTAATCAGTTGCATATCACAGCATCTTCTTCCTGTAGGTTCTTTCTTTTTATGCATGACAAATCTATCGGCCAGCATTGCACTGAGCTGTGCCACAAAAATTTCTTATAGGAGCAGATATATACGCGTTATCCGGGGACCTAATTGAGGTAGGATTTTTCAATTTATTCAGAATGAATTTTCAGGGCCATGACGCAGCACTGTTGACGTCCAAAATTTACCAGTTTCAATTCACAGTCAACTATTGAAAGGTTATAAGTGAGTCGCAATTTAATTGAGAGGTTAGTCACATCGTATTATTGGTAGGTTACGGAATTTATCTGTTGGGCAGTTACACTGAATGAAATAAATAATTATATTGTTTTTACTGTTGGAAGGTTACGGAATTTATTTTGTGGGGAGGTGACGTTTGGCGACAACCGGCCAGGATCGTATTTTCTTTGTGAGTTTCTGAGTAGTAGTCAGATATATATCTGCTCTTATTTACCTCATATTAAATGTAGTTTGCATCTGGCGCAACGCATTTACAAATTTGTAACTATTTCTTTCACAGATCATCGCCAATTTATTGCTCTTTATTGTTATTGTATTTGTTCCATTTTTGCTTTGTCCTTGTTTGATTTTGTGCTTAACTTTGATTTGTGAATCTGCCGCGAAAAACTGTTAACAATACATCGCGATGTGCAATGAGTAAAAAAGCCGACTCGAATAATTTGACCGATAATACTAGCGACACTCAGTGTAATAGCGATAATCCTCTAATTACAGATAATCAGTGCGTGCCGATCACTAGTAATGATTTTGATCCTAATGATGAGTAAACAAATTCAATTATGTCCACGGTAAATGTAACAATTGATGACGCGGCACGTTTCATTACAATGAACGCTGTCCAGTTTGACACGCCTGATTTGCAAAATTTACGTAGCGAACAGATAATTGTTTCTAACGAAGGTGAACAATATACACAAAACACGTCAGATTTATTTGATTCCGATGTAGTGGCCAACAGTGCACATTCGATTAGCAAACCTTTTCGTGAATCAGACTATAACCTAATGGCTACACAAAACGTGTCTCATGCAGATACACCATCACACATCATAGAAAATAGAGTCGCTACTTTTGGCATGGATCAAGTTATGGCAGTATTGCTACAAGTTGATGAAAAACTCAGACAGTCGAATGAAAAACAAGACAACAATTACAAACAACTTAATGAAAAACTACACAACAATTCCAAACAGTCGAATGAAAAAAAAGACAACAACTTCAAACAACTTAATGAAAATATTAAACAGCTGAATGAAAAATACGACAACCTAAATGAACCGAACAAACAACTTAGTGAACAGTTTACAGCCGTTGCCGTGCAATGTCACGATACTAAAGAACAATTACGTAAGGAAATTAAGGCTCCTGCTAGGAACAGTAGTGAAGAAATTAGATCTGTTGCACAAGAATTAAGTAATACACATGCAGCCAGAACGAAATTACTTAGAGATTAAATTAGTGCAGACGCTAAACAATGTTCTGAAAACGCAACACAGTTACACGACGAGTTTAAATTAATGTCATCAGAACATTCACGCACACTGGATGCGAAAGTAGATACGAAATTTGAACAACAAAACAGCCAAATTGACGAACGTTTTAATCACCACCTACAAAATAGTGAAACGTGTATCCGTAAATTTATCCAGGAACAGAACAAAGTAAAGAAACAAGTCATGGAAACAATTACTGCACAGAGACAGGAAGATAAGAGTAAATTGTTTACGAAAGCAAAAACATACGTAGACAACAACATTGCTGCAGTATCAGACGAAATCAATACTATCAAACGGTTGAACACCGAATTGCATGATGAAATCTCTGATCTTAATCAAAAACAGACACACACACAGTAGATTTTCAGTGACCAGCAGACTCGAACAATTGGAATTAATAGAGGATCCCGATGTCATTAAAGCAGACGTTATGAAATTGAACAAAACCACCCGTAAAATCCAAAAACAAATTAATGTTTGTGACACTAAAAATGACGATAAGGTAAAAGCACTGACTGAAAAATTTGATGAATTTGCGTCGTATTGACATTATCGAAAATAACAATGATACCAAATCAGACGATACGTCACCAATTTCTTTCAGTCAAACCCCCGAATTCCAAAATTTACAGCAGACAGTCAGTGAGATAAGTTCGTCCAATAATACATTGCGTAGAAAAGTTTCGTCTTTACAGCAAGATGTGACAGAAATGAAAAATGTTTCAGCCTCTAACACGTCACAGCATACGCCACATTGTGAACATTTGTCACATTCACACAGCCAGAGTAATTTAGGTAGTTTACAGAGTGTACTTGATTATCATACTTGCTCAGACATACAGAGACGATAGTTTTGATTATAAGCACTTTCTATCCGTGAGAAAATTTAAGGTATTCAAGAATGACAGAACACAGATTCACCCCTTGGATTGGGTACAACAATTTAGCTTTGCTTTTCCACCAACTTGGCCCGTAACTTGAATTTATTTGCAGTTTTTTGGAAGGCGAACCGGCAACTCGTATGAGACCGATCGCGAGACAATGTTATTCGGTAGAAGAATTTGAGAATGCTTTTCTGTCAGTTTATTGGTCGAAGACGACACAGCGTGGGATCAAGGATCAATTAATTAGCTTACCGAATTATGATAACTCAGATTTTCCCACTGTCACGCAATTTTTTGAACACATGGTCCAACAAAACCAATACTTATGTGAGCCATACAGTGAATCAGCACTTATCCAATGGTGTATTTCTAAATTACCACGATCATTAAGAGTATCTCTTTTAACAGGACAGCAGAAAGAAAATATTTCGGCATTTAGAGATCTGCTACAGCTTTTCGAAGTTCAGCAATCAGACTATTCTTTCATAAACAAAAATTTTTCACGTCATAACCAAGGCCAACAAGCATACAGTAATTACGACCAGCCATGTTATTTTAATAGCAAAGGTGATAGACGATCTAGGAATGACAATCACCAGAATTTTAATAACAGACAAAATTTTAATTATCAGTACCATCAAAATTATCAGCAACAGCAAACGCATTTTGGTAACAATAGAGGCTTTTCCCCACAACAGCAACAAAACCAGCCGGTTAGCATACCTAACCAACATTGTGGTTTGCAAGGTCAACCAAGCTTTAATGTTTCGCCGCCTACACGTATAGAGTCGGCCACACCAAATAGTAACGCACAGCAACAAGGAAATCACTACGTGCAGAAGACACATCATTTCAACTCGTATCGCAACGCGCCGTGTAGCAATGATTATTATGACAGACGTAAAGGTAATGAGCACAGTTTTCAGCGTAACAGTCGGTCTTACCAGCAGCAAAATTATCCGCAACAACAGATTATCGTGAATGAACCAGACGGTCAGTATCATCCCGAAACTAATACGTCAGGAAGAAATAGCAGAACAGTACAAATGCCACAGCATCCTCCCGCAAATAACAGCACGTCAGAAAGAATTTGACTAGATACAGAACAGGTTGCATCTTCCAGCAACGTAAGCCATACTTTTGACACACAGAATCTTGTTCACGAAAATGTTACTACTTTTGACGACATCCGAGACACGCTTTTGCATGAAAAACCAGTTATTTAAAAAACCATTTCCCACCCCGTCATTGAAGTAAAGGTTGGATCGTCCACATTTTCAGCAGTAATCGATTCTGGATCACCTATGTCAGTTGTAAATGAAGAAACTTTCAACGAATGTAACAAAGAGAATACCTATCCTACGATACCATTAGGCAAAACTAAAGTAAAAGGAACAATATCTGGTAAAGGAGTAGATATAAAACTACAGACACACTTATCATTTTGTATTGCAGGTCATACGTTCAACTCAAATTTTTGGATTGTTCCCTTATTGACAACAGACGTTATTTTAGGTACGAATTTTTTGGTAGAACATGACGAAATTATTGAGTTTCAAAATTCCTATTTAATGTTAAAGAATGAAAATATACAACTGGCATTAGAATTTCAGCACGCTTTATCTGCAGAAGAACAAGCAATTAATCAAACAGAGGTCATTTCGACATCGCGTAATATGGACTGTCATTCCACATTGTTCACAGATACGTACGTACACAACTACAATACTCCAGACGAAGCCGACTATGAGATTATGCAAATGATTTCTGAGAAAGTAAAGCAAAGCAGTGCAAATACAGACGAGGAACGTACAGAGCTACTCAAAATTCTTTTACAGCAAGCTCCAGTTTTTGACAACATCCCTGGTACTATGTCCGGTCTCATGTATGAATTTCAAGTTAAACAGCACGACACGTTTAAAGCCAATCATTTTCCCAATCCGTATATTCACAGAGAACAGGTTAAGAAAGAATTGCAACCTATGCTTGACCAAGGTATTATTGAACCAGCAGTTAGTCCGTACATAAACCCGCTCCATATTGTTAAGAAAAAGGATGGACCACTTCGCCTCGTACTTGATTCGCGTCATGTCAACGACATTATTATTAATGAAACAGATCGCCCACAGACACTAGAAGAACTTTTACAGAAATTTCATGGTACTGCTATTTATTCCACATTAGATTTGAAATCGGGATTTTGGCAAATTCAGCTACATCCGAACTGCAGAAAGCACACAGCATTACCGTTCGGTTTAACGATTTCGTCTGCAGCATTTATTCGCGGTTTGAATAGTATACTTCCGACAGAACTTAAAGACAGAATCACAACATATGTAGACGACATCCTTATTGCAGAAGCTAACTGGACTGAACACAATCTGATTCTGGAACAACTGTTGCAAACTTTTCGTGCACAAGGACTCACTGTTAATCTTAACAAATCGCACTTTGGCAAAACTTCCATAAAATTTCTTGGACATGTAATTTCAGCAGAAGGCATTGCGCCTGACCCGGAAAAACTTCAAACTTTACGTGACATTATTGTTCCAACGACGAAGAAACTACTACGCAGCTTTCTGGGTTTAATTAACTTTTTCCGTAAATTTATTCATTACTCTGCTTTAGACACCCCTAGATTATGCCAAGTGACGGGTAAAAAGGCTATTTGGTCCTGGGATAGCCAAGCACAGTCTCAATTTGTTAATGTGAAACATGCCTTGTTGAATGCACCACTTTTATCACACCCAGATCTAACCAGAAATTTTTCCATTGCCACCAAACGTTCTAACACAGCTTTAGGCGTACACATTTTTCAGGAAATTGAAGAAGACGGTACTACAGTAATCAAAAACATCGCTTTTGCAAGTCGAATTCTGTCACCTGGCAATAACTCTTGTTTTGAATGATGACTTCTGAATAATACCAATGATTACTGCAATGAGATGACTTATGAATAATGTTCTGTAATAATTAATGTAATAAGATGACTTTTGCAGAAATGCTGTGCCAATAATTAGTGTTATTAGATGACTTATGCATAAATGCTATGCCAATGATTACTGTAATGAGATGACTTATGAATAATGTTCTGTAATAATTACTATAAAAAGATGACTTTTGCAGAAATGATATGCCAATAATTACTGTTAATAGATGACTTATGCATAAATGCTATGCCAATAATTACTGTAATGAGATGACTTATGAATAATGTTCTGTAATAATTACTGTAATACGATGACTTATGCAGAAATGCTATGCCAATAATTAATGTTATTAGATGACTTATGCATAAATGCTATGCCAATGATTACTGTAATGAGATGACCTATGAATAATGTTCTGTAATACTCCATATATATAGTACTTAAATGCTGTGTAAATAGCCAATGAACGCCAATAATTATTCAGATCGGTTCATACACTAGTGTAATTCTGAATGATGACTAGCATAAGACTTAATGTATCCTTCACCTTCTGACCTAATTACCAGAAATTACTGCAATATCCGTATGTCCTGTCCATCCTCATGATCATGGAGCACTATATTTGGTCTTTGCACTAATTCTACGTTGATGTAAGAGTATAGATTCTACAAGAATGTGGTGTTGACATATCAAGCTGTCCACCACCTTCAACGATGGAGATGTTATTATGGTCCTACTGTTTGGTGCACCTAATGTACTACCAAAATGATAACATTGAATATTAATACAACATTTCAGTGTCTTGGCTACACTGATAAATAATTCAGGGAAGAGAACTTCAGAGTGTCTCACTTGGTGTTGTGCTTCTGTAGAAAGATATGGACTTTCAGTGCAGCTACGTGCAACCTACTGTGCTACAACCATGATGCAATCCTTCCCATTCCTTTCCTAGTTCATATAATATGGTAAAGACTTACACAGTGCGTTTAAATTCTTGCAAAAGGATAAAGACATATACAGTGCGTGTACACTTCATTTCATTTGTTAAAAAGATCAGTTATCCTAAATATGCTAAAGACTTCTATAGTGCGTGTGCACTTTATTCCACTCCTTGATATGTTTAATTGTTGTAAAAAAATGCTAAAGAATTTTACAGTGTGTGTACACTTTATTTCATTTGTTAATGTTTTCAGTTCTTGTAAAAAATATGTAAAGACTTATACAATGCGTGTGCACTTCATTTCATTTGTTAATATGATCATTTGTCCTAAATATGCTAAAGACTTTTACAGTGCGTGTGCACTTTATTTCTTTTCTTGATGTATCCAGTTCTTGTAAAATGCTAAAGACTTTTACACTGCGTGTGCACTTTATTTCTTTTCTTAATGGATCCAGTTCTTGTAAAAAAAATGCTAAAGACCTTTACAGTGCGTGTGCACTTTATTTCATTTCTTAATGTATTTAATTCTTATAAAAAAAGTGCTAAGGATTTATACAATGCGTGTCCACTTCATTTCATTTGTTAATATGATCAGTTCTTCTAAATATGCTAAAGACGTTTACAGTGTGTGTGCACTTTATTTCATTTCTTAATATGTTTAAATTCTTGTAAAATGGTAAAGACTTATGCAGTACGTGTGCACTTTATGTCATTTTTTAATATATTTTGTACTCATTGCATATACATTTTGTCATTTCTTAATATGTTCTGTGCTCAGTGCGTGTGCACTCTATTTCATTTCTTAATATGTTCTGTACTTATATTATTTATCAGTAATGTTACATATATATATATATATATGTATATGTATATGTATATATATATATATATATACTCTCTGACTGTAGACTTAGTAAACTAAGTAGATTATAGAAAAATTTGTTGCTCATGGCAAGTCCAATTGACTCACCATCGCTGCCAAATTTTTGCCCCCCCCCCCCCCCCCCAGTGGAGGGTTATGTAAGAGGTCCATGATTAACGAATGTATTGCTAGCGCACTCAAGCAGATGTAATTTCGATGGATTGTTCATGCGCTGCCTGCGATATGTAAGGTATAAGAGAATCTCAGACCAGAGAGCAGTGTTGTCAGCAGTAGGAACTGTGTAGCAGTTGTAGTATTACTTGCTAGCAGTCGTGTGTGTGGAGTTGTCGGGGCCGGTCGTGGGAGCGATGGCGTTGCCTGAGCGTTGTAGTATAAGGTAAAAGCAGCCTCGTGCATATGTAGAATTGTTATATCAAGTCCCATGTAAATGCTTTTAAAAAGAAATCTCTTAATAATAATCTTTCTTATAAAAATTAACTGTCGACAATCATTCAACTCAATTTAAAGATTTTACTAATTTCTCCAATCCTTGGTCATCCTGATTTTTGTAAAGAAAAATCAGTTCTTTCTTTTTATGCATGACAAATCTATTGGCCAGCATTGCACTGAGCTGTGCCACAAAAATTTCTTGTAGGAGCAGATATATACGCGTTATCCGGCGACCTAAATGATGTAGGAAATTTCAATTTATTCAGAATGAATTTTCAGGGCCATGACGCAGCACGTCCAAAATATACCAGTTTCAATTCACAGTCAATTATTGAAAGGTTATAAGTGAGTCGCAGTTTAACTGAGAGGTTAGTCACATTTTATTATTGGTAGGTTACGGAATTTACCTGTTGGGCAGTTACAATGAATGAAATAAGTAATTATATTGTTTTTACTGTTGGAAGGTTACAGAATTTATTTTGTGGGGAAGTTACATAGTCTATAACACAAGACCTATGTTCTTTCGCAACACATTTTACACCAGATTGTGTCTTTATGGATAACGTTACCCCAGGCTCTGCAATGGATAGCATTAATTATATCTACTTTCTGAGTTCCACATCTCATTAACTGACGATAACGGCGACGAATAAGTTAGCTGTGGTATACAAAATGGAAACCAGATATCGTTGTCCTGATCCTGATGGAACATGGCAGTGTGTGTAAAATGTATACAGTGTGCAGTTACTGTCTTTGGGAACTGAACAAAAGACCTTGCACTAGCTTTTTAAAAAAACAATTTTTTTGCAGGAATGTATATACAAGACAGCATCGTTCCCTAAATATAAATCCAACAATATTATGGGGTTGTTAACAGCCTTGTGCTGTGTTCAATAGAATTTTAGCTCTAAAATCCAACAGGCAGTCTTGTTGCCCGTGATTTTCTTCTATTACTTCAGCGAAATACGAACAATGACTGTTTAGGCATATCAATAGTTCCCTAGCGTACCTCCAACTGAACTCTTCAACAAATTTTAGTCGGGAAATTTTACCACCCTCAACATCATCCATCCACATAGTTTACACAAAGCTAAGGATAGGACAGACCTCTCGCAGGTCCAGAGCAGCGTTAGAGTAGTTGTCGCAATGTTTAATGATTGTAAACCGGGTTGAAACAATTATTAATTATACTTGAAAATGTTGTTAGAAGAACTTTCTAAAACTAGGCATGATTTGCTGTTTATTGTAACGTTTATATAATCCGCAAACGAAACAGACGTAACGTCTGCTAATGCGACTGTTGATAGGTCGTTCAAAATACACAAGAAATGCTACCGCAGTAGAGAGGAACTTTATGGCTTTTCACACTCGGAAACAGACTGATAGATTCCTTTCTAGAGGACTTTTTCCCAATGGTGACCTTTACTTAGGGTCAGGGAAAGAGCAGGACAGTACGACTTAACGTGTTTGCATCTATAACGGAAAATATAGAATGAAGGTGTGGGAAATAAAACTATGCGTTCACTGACCTGGAGGTAACGCTCTCATTACGTAATGGGGCGGGATGCTGACCGCTTCCACAGGCACACATCCAAAGAGATAATTTGCCGCAGCGAATAGCGCTGACCACAGCGCCTAACGCGCAAAAACGGACACAGTCAGCGTGTGGCACCAGCAGCGAGCAATTGCCCGTCGTGTTTTGTCTTCAAACTCATGGAAGCAGTACTGACCGCCCTGGCAACATGTCCTCTGTTATTAGAACTAACACGTTTCCCTGGTGATCATATGCAAGCGTTACACGCTTTCGTTCCCATTTCCAAAGCCAATGACGCTTCGTCGCTGAATATGCGTTGGCGTGAGAGATCACATTGTAATCAGTTGTAAATTTCTGTGAAAAGATCGATAACTTTATCAGTTGACGTCCATCTTAGTAAAAAAGGAATTTTGCTTGTTTTGTTTTTGAGGCCTCTCTTTCGCAGCCGCAGTTTTACACGTAAAATGGGAGTTATTCCATCTATCGCGACTGGGAAACTTTTATTTGGACCAGACGAATTTCGCTTAATTTTAAAGCATCATCAATAGTCTGTTTTTCTGTCTTCTGCATAATTTTCATGTCGTTACAAAACCAAGAGGTAATTTTGGATGTATAAAAAGGATAAACGAGAAAGTATTGTGACTACGGCAGTAAAGGGAAACTTGTATGGTCCAAGTCAAACTTTATACGGTCACAAAAGACGACATAACGATATATATGTGGCATCGTCTTTTGGCTGGTGTGATGCTGTTCTCCATTTTCTCGTCTGTTGATCCAGTCTTGTCATAGCTACGTAACTAATGCTACGGACAACATCCACTGCACTCTTGTTTTCATAGTCTAGTCATCGTCTGGCCATCTACTTTCCCGTCTGCTGCTCATTCCAGCACCGTGTTAACTTCTTGATGCCGTAAGAGATGCTCCGTGAATGCTTCTTTATTTCGTATTATTTCATAATTTGTAACGTTCTTCCATTGCTACAAATTTTAAACGTTTTTAGTTTCAGAAATGCCACTTAACACTGGACCTCTTTTATTGAAGAGTTCTTTCTTCACCTACACCAAACTGCTTCTGTAATCCTTCATTATTCCGTCATCCTGTCTAACAAGGAACCCCTTGAGTGCGAGATGGCGAGTTCAATCTTTAGTAAAGCTCGTCTAAAGGTGTTGCGTAAGCAATTATAACTGGAAAAATATTAGATGCTAATGACTCATCATGTGCATCAAGAGGGCGAGAGAAAATGAGTGCCTGGGAGGTGCGTTGATCAACCTTCTATTGGATATATTTATTATACTTCACAAAAAGGACATCGTCGACATTCAAGAAATATTCAAAACTAATCATTAACTTGCAACATCAACAACGAGTGAAAAATGGCTCGCCACGGTGAGAATGAATGTGGTCAGTATTTCCAAGTAGTATGAACTGCGATGTCACACATTTTTGAGGAGTTATAGTTTCTCTAAAGGTGTGTGACTTTTATATGCAGACAAGCAATTAAGCAAAAGCAAGTTTTATTGATCAGCTATTTGCCAACAGCAGTTCTCATATCATGGTTGTAGTTCTCTTACGCCCATTTTCCCACTCCTGCTTGCTGTGACGTAAATATTCCATACTGCTCTTGCAAGATCACACACATGATAAAGAGTCGTAGGGGGCAGAGCACATCCAACTACTCGCCGCTAGTATATAACTTTCCATCTAATTTATCATGCAGATTAACGGTCGGTTTAATTGCACATGAATACATTAAGGCAATGGTGGTAGTTGATCTTGCTAAATTCTCTTGGTACCTCACTGGTCAGAGCTAAAAACAAATTCCTTACTGAAAGATAGAACAAACTTCATCTACAAATTTTCGGGTCGATGCCGTACCAGCCCCTTGGACAAAGATTGTCCTTTACTATGTTTTGAAAGTTCCCTTTAAATAATTTGGAAATTTGTGATAAGCTCTTATGGGACCAAGCTGCTGAGGTTATCGGTCCCTAAGCTTATACATTACTTAATCTAATTTTAAACAACTTACGCTAAGGACAACGCACACACCCGTGCCCGAGGGAGGACTCAAATATCCGACGGAGGGAGCCGCGCGGATCGTGACAAGGCGTCTCAGACCGCTCGGCTACCCCGCGCGGCTTTTAAGTAATAAAAATATGACTGACGTACTCTGTTCTAAATAATAAGAGACAAATTCGGGTTGCACCAAAATTATAATAATAAGTAAGACGGAAAAGTACATAATTCCTGACTCTTGCTCAAAATATTACTACGTCGCCCGTACTATACAAGGATATCGCCAAGTGAAAGTTCTCTTTAAAAAATTAAAATTTGATTGAAACTCTCTGTTTTCAGTAATAAGAGCTGTGCTGGACTAGTAATGAATCGTAACAGAAAACTGAACTGTCGAAATGAGAAGGCAAGTCTTTAATTCTATTAAAGTGAATAATCTGACTGCAAGAATTTTGAACAGCATAACTTGCCTGAATAATGAACTTTGACACAAAACTGATCACAGATCCTAGAACTACAGGACAACGCGTTGCAGTACCGCTCTGATTTGCACACCGCTACGCTAAAGCTTTAATTTACTATATCTACACAGAGACCGTCGTAACGTGCAAAGAGTTCTCTGTTAGTAGGAAATCTAAGTACTTTTAGAACACACTAGGTTCTTCTTGTTTGGTAAATGAAACCACCTTTATCTTTTCTACTTTTGAAAAACAATGCTGAGTTAAAAATCGTAAGAGAAAGGTAGGTAAAAAATGGCGCTGCAATAATAAAAGAACGACTTCAGAAAATGACGTTATGAATCCTCTTCACATAATTAAAGCATTCCATTACACTTCCGGCTTCTCAGATCACTTACCATTACATAATATTCTTAATTAAACACATCGATAAATTGAGACTTTAAATTTAAAACAAAACATTACAATTGCTTCCTCAATTTGACACAGTTAACCACTATCTGCTAGTGTGCCTATGCGCACGCCAAAGATTATCACCTAACCCTGTGATACAGCATACAACAACTCTGCTCTCTCACATGTAAAGCAAAAATATGAAATTATTCTACAATCGATTAATACTCAAATGACACCTATCCTTACCCCTCAGTCTGGAGGACTAGAATTTCACCAGCAAGGTGATGTCAGTGACATTACTGAAACTGGGAAATTTTACTTTGTAAAAACAATATTCTCATAAAATGTGTAGAAATGTGAGTACAAAAGTTCAAAGATACGATAGATGAGTACACAGCTAATAATAAACATATACATGACAGAAAATAAGTACAAATTATTGCTGAACATGAACAGTATTTGTTTAATATTAGGATACACTCACAGTAGTGCTAACTGCATTAAACTTGTAGACCGTTAGTAAAGAGAGAAAACTAGAAGTTATAGCATATATAAATGTACTGTGCATAGTATTGTACTGTATTGTATTTTAACCGGGGACCTAGAAATGACGGAGAGGCTCCGTCCCCACCGCAGCCGCAGTGGTCCACAACCCCACGACGACTAACGCAGTCCACTTCACCCCTCCGCCGCCCCACACCGAACCCAGGGTTATTGTGCGGTTCGGCCCCCGGTGGAGCCCCCAGGGAACGTCTCACATCAGACGAGAGTAACCCCTATGTTTGTATGGTAGAGTAATGGTGGTGTACGCGTACGTGGAGAACTTGTTTGCCCAGCAATCGCCGACATAGTGTAACTGAGGCGGAGTAAGGGGAACCAGCCCGCATTCGCCGAGGCAGATGGAAAACCGCCTAAAAACCATCCACAGACTGGCTGGTTCACCGCACCTCGACACAAATCCGCCGGGCGAATTCGTGTCCGTGACCAGGCGCTCCTTCCCGCCCGGAAAGCCGTGCGTTCGACCGCATGGCCTTCCGGGCGGGCTACTGTACACAGTAGTGTCCTAAGTGCAAAGAAAGTGTTTATCTATACCATAGCTTCCAACATGCAAGTGAACTAAATGGCACAAAAGGTGTCCTGCGAGCAGTATAGCTAGAAATTAACTGCGAAGCATAACTGTGTGGGAAGAATATACGACACAATGTGGGAAAATCTTGCAGTCCCACAAACAACGACATATACATTTTATTAGAAAACCGCTACGAAACAATCTTGTAATCCCACTGTCACTGACACCAAAATATGTGGTAGTGGCAGTAATGAGGAGGTAGTAACCTCAGAATGTGCTATGAAATACTCCATCCACACTGTAGCAAGAACCTAACCACTCATTACAAACATGTATTCATGAGAACACCCTCAGTATGTATAACCTTCAGTGCGATACAGGCTAATCACAAGCCAGGGTACAAGAGTCTACAGTCTCTGATCAGACAAAATATGAGAGCTAACAGCTGCTCTCAATGAAAATATTTCAATACCAGCAGAGTGTTAATAAAGTACAACTCATCATATAAAACAAGAGGTTACATCCATTCAATGAAATGGTGTGAAAAGCATACATGTTACATGGATCAACAAAATGAGACTGATATTACCTTAAAGAGCAAGAAATTCCAGAATAAAATACATCTGAATACTAACGAAATGGCTTAAAACCAAGCAAATAATCTGTTTTTTAAAGGTATTTCGAAGCTCATCATGTCTTGGTACATACAAATGGCATGGGAACATCCCATTTCAATCAGTCAAACATCGAGAGCAAAGTATGTTAAATTCGGTAACATGATTAACACAGTTCTATAAAATAGTTCATGAAAATATTTCCAATATGACTGAAAGGACATCTCTATGTTAACATAAAAAATATTTATATTAATATCTAGGCTAACTATCTATGCAGAGTGAATACACGTGGGAAAAATGGGAACTCCACTAAGTAAGGGAACAAATAGGACATGAGGAGTAAGTGGAATGTTTGTATAGTGCACTAGGCCTAAAGTACCTTTGGAAAGGAGTTAATTGAAAGACATTCGCCGTGCATCAGTCAATGTCGCAACAAGGAGTGTTTGGCCAAAATAAAGAGCAAACTTATATAAGAAGCAAATTACCATTATCTGAATGCTTACCATTTACTTCTGAATGCACCAAGCTGCTGAAGTATATATATCTGTCATTCCTTAACAAAATTATGGTAAGATGATGGCAAAAAGGAAATATTTAGAAATGCAATGTGGGTCTGTAATAGTTAAGTACATAGAATTAAAATGTGCAAGTGGTAAAATAATCGCAAGACTAATGTTCACCATAAACATAAAAGAAAATATAAGCCTTACTCTGTAATACAACTGTACATAGGCAGTAAACAAATTGCAAAGTACTCTACAATCTATCCCTAAATATCAGACAAATAAAGCATAGTATGATGTACATACAACATTCTTCTGAAGACAAAGCATGAATATGGAAAATGATAAGACACAAATTTGTGTAAGTATGTTGTGTGTAAAGCTTGGTATGTCTTTCCTAATTCATTCAGTATGCATGGATAATGGTAGCTTCTACAAGAAAAAATAGTCAAGATAATGGAATAGAATATTACTAGGCAAAAAAATCATAGTATATAGTAATAATTAGACCATAAATGTACATTGCAGTAAGATGTAGCATGGATGTGTTGCACTCATAGAGAAAAGAAAAAAATACCAAGTATATCCAGGGTTGCAAAGAAAAATCTTAAAAGAAAAGCCTCAACAGCATGTCATACAAACGAAACTTTAGTGTAGTGGCAAATAGCTGTAGAACAGTTGCTGTTGTCAGCCTGCCATGACTGATCCAGACTCATGTTTTATACTTATAAACCACAAGCATCATCACGTGAAATAAAATGGATTTCAACAAAAACAGTATCCCTAAGGCCTAACCATTACCTCAGTACTATTCATCATCATCATTATCATCATCTCATCAGTAACGTCACATAATACATCATATATGTAAGCCACATAAATCATAATCATACACTTCATTAAATATCATCCTTAATCTTCATCATCAAATAACCAAATATGCAACAAACTTTATAATACAACTCACCTGAGATACACCAAAATATAATTCCCTGTTTTGTCTACATCATTTGTCTGCCACACGAAAAACACCCAATAGCCATAAGTATAAAACATCCCATACTGTACACAAAACACTTGCCACGACAATAGATTCCGAGAAATGGAAATTGTAGCTCCGAGCAAATATTCCTTCTGACAGTGGACAAAAAATGTGTGGAAGCAACAGGCAATGGATAGAATCAGATACCTAAATCTTCTGAACTAGAGCATTATAAATCGAAATATAAGTGTAAGTCTAACGTTATAAGATAAGAAAAGACAAATAGACTGTATTGTTATCAGATCACAGTGTAATTGTGTTGTCTGTAAATCTGTGTACTTGTGTCCTATTCGTGAAATTCTTTGACATTCGTAATACGATGTACCAGTAGATATTTCTGTTTGAAGAAAGGAAATGCAAGCGGGTAATGACTTGTTCCTCACCAGAGAGCTTCTGATCAAAATTTAAAGAAATCTTACTGTTGTCGTTTTATCACGTAATACAAGAGTTGTTAAAATTCAGCACTGCATTATGTCTGTTCAAGAAATCGATGCCCGGAATGACTTCAGTTGTTAATAATGGAACGATAAGAAAGTTGTCGAAAAATTTGTGACATTCCCTGGAAAACTGTGAGTGAGTTTGAGATTTGACTTCAACGATTTTACCAGGTACAACACCATTTAGTTTCATTTTATTGAGAGGTAACATTGGACGAGAATCATCAGAACTGCAGCGGTTGAATACTGCATCACTCATGATAGTAACGGTAGAACCAGAATCCAGAACTGCTTTTAATACGTGTTTGCCAATTTGAATGGTAATAACAGGATGACAAAAATGTTTCACAGGCTGTTCAGATTCACGTAACAGTAATTCCCTGATGTCTTATAAGCGGATGATATGCTCTTAAATATCTGTAGAATGCGATGTACCCTGTGTTGGAGCGGCGTTGGCATCATCTAACGCCTGGTGCGGTAGTCTTTGTTGCATAGCGTCTGTACTATTTGGGTATTGGTACATGCGACTACAGTTATTTGAACAGTTCGCTGGGCTTCTGAAAGGTTTTGATTACCTTGTTGCGGATAAAATCTTCAATCTGGTTCATTTAATCACAAAGACTGTTTGTTATTAAAGTACCCTTTATTCCTGTAATTGTGATTGAAATTTGCTATTTCCCTGTTTATTCCTATTGTGAACTTTAAAATGTTAGGCATTGCCATAGGGGTTTTGCTAGTGCCGCTACTGTCAGTAGCTATGAAAATTGTTCCTGTGCACAAAATTATAGCCAGACTCGTTTTGCGAAAATGATTCCTACTGCGGCACTTGTTGTGGCAAAGGCTGGCTTATGTGCTGTCCGGAATTAACATATTGCTGACTAGACTGTTGAAAGCTGTGATTCTGCTGTTGGTAGTCATTAAGAAAACTTTTGCTTTGCTGAAAATGCAGTTGCTGTTTACCATTAAAATTCTGATTATGGTTGTCAAATTTCCAGTTATGTCTTTCATTCCCAAAATAGTTACCATTATTGCGATTGGAAAACGTACCAGAATGACCACCGTTGTATTTGTAGTTAAAATTACGAGTGTTGTTAGAAACGTTATTATTATTCATCAGTTGAGAAAATAACTGAGCTATATCAAGAAATTGCAAAAACGTTGTAACCTCCCCGCAAAATTGATAAATGAAAATTGACTATAAACCAACAACAATATTAATTAGATAATGAACAATGAACTGAATGAAACATCTGAACAGAAATAATTAAACCCGATAAATTTTATAAGGGCAGCAGCGCTGGCCTTCGGCCCTGTGTTCTGAATAAAACAGCAAAATTCTTACCTCAATAAAAAGTGCATCTATATCTGCTCTTATCTATCGACACAGCTTCGTGCAATGCTGGCCTATTTTTTTTTTTATTCTTGCAAGGAATGCATAGGAAAAAATACTTTAAATTGAAATGATTACTTTTCTCTAAAAGATTTACTTTATAAAAAAATTATTATTGGGGCATTTTTCTGAACAAATTAAATTACAATTAACATACATTACTAGATGTGCGCAATGCTGCTTCATTACCTTCTACAACAATACTCATCGTCCACCACAATCCTGACCAGAGTCGCAAGAATAACACGCCGTCGACGCATGCCGATGCCTGCTCAGTACAACCGTCCACTCGCTACTACTACTGCCAACTGACTACTACTACAGACAGAGTACAACTGAACCTGCCGACTCGCTACATGGTACTGCTGTTCCTGCCGACTCGCTACACGCAACTGGCGACCCGCGCGGTCAAGCGCAGACAAGCAACGATAAATAACTCTCTGGTCAGAGATTCTGTCATGCCTCGCCATCGCTGGTAATGAATACATACGTGTTTCAACGTCACGAAACGCATGTATCTTAGGTGTTTGTTGACTTGCTCTTAACGCATTTTTCAGATTTCTTGGAGGTTCGAAATGCAGATATCAATCAAACTTTACAGGCTGAATGGCTCAATTAAATGCCGGTTTTGTTGTACCATGTATTCAAAATATTGTGTTAACGTCTTAAAATTGGAGTTGTTGAAATCTGTAAAATTAACTAATCAGTCTTTTACCGTATGCAGTGTCGTCTCAGACCAGTAAGCTGCGAGGAAAGCGATTTGGAATTCCTCAACCGAAAAACATTGGCAAGCAATAGGTCGCATTCTCGTACTCCAAAAAGCTGCAAATATCTTCTAATTTATGAGAGAGAGGCCAGTTTGGCGGCAAAGAAAAGGTGAATCGCTGAATCCAGTTCAAGGGATGTAGAAAATAAGGACCATTAAAAAACACTTTGAATTTCCTGAGAGATTAAAAAAACTTTTAATCGTATCCATCGGTTCTAAAATTGTCAAAAAGAATGCTGTCGGTTGAAAAAGGTGTGAGAGTTGCCAAGTGACTGTAAAAAGTCTCTGTCTCTGCCCGGCTGAGTAAGCTGAGGTTGGAGAGAATGTTATGTACTCTGACCAGTACAATGCGTGGCAAATTTATGTGAGCAGTCCTGAGAAATGGAGTTGTTCTGATATTAAGACAGGAGGGCATTAATTTTATTAAGTTCCTGTTTGATTTGGCAATCAATTTGCATTTGCCCCGTCGAAAGTTTTCAAGTGATTGGTAGTCTTCAGTGCAGTAAAGTGGACTGGTTGTGTGCATTCAGACTGATTCTCATGGTTTCATTTTAATTGCGCTAATGTGTCGACAAGTTCATCTTATTCCTTTTTGAGATTGTCGTAGAGGTCGTAGATTTTAACGGTATCAGCTTTAAGTGCCTGTAACAGTACAGAATGACTACGCGTTTTCTTTTGCAGAGTAGCAACAATTTCGCCAAGTTTCGGGAATGGGTATTACATTGTTCATCAACGGCTACTTCTCTGTCTGAAACACGTTGGTTAAAGTTCTGATGAGCTATAGTTAGTTTGCTTAAACGAGATGTGACATTGGTCACCTCGGTCGAAATATTGTTTATACTGTCTGTTAAAGTTTTGTGGCTGTCTTTTACTTAATCAGGGAGTGATTTCTGATTGTCACGGCCCGCAGCTAACGATTTTGTATGTTCTTCGAATTTATGATTAAGCTCTTCCAAATGAGTAGCCTGTGAATCGAAACGTTCTGTAGGAGATTCATGATTTTTAGAACATTTATCACTAAGTTCTTAAAACTGCATTGTAGGGACTCGTCAAAACTCGTGGATTGTTCATCAAAATTTTCGTAAGTGTCTAGTTGTTTTCTTTAAGTTTCTCAGCAAAAGGAGTTGATTGTTCCTCAAACTGGTCATTATTTTCGTCAGATGATGTCTTAATGGCTTGCAACTGACGTTCAAAATCTGATTGAGAAAAAGAATGTGAATTGTTTGTTGTCAGAGGGAGCTGCTGCGTAACAGAATTTTCGGAAAAGTTTTGTCGAGGCTGGGTGTCGAATCTTGTCAAAGGGAGGGAATCTTTCCTATTTATCTGTGTGCAATTACCATGCTCAGAAAATAAAATATCAGTTATACCACAAATATTATTATCGGAATGCGGAGTCAGGTCAGGATCTAGAGTGTCTGCAATGTTCGTACATTCACTATCTGGGTGCAAAGTCACAGTGTTTTTCTATTATTACGCCAGAAGTATGGTTGGCATTAGTAGTAACAGAATGGCCAGCAAAAGTATTGTTGCTGTCGGTTGCATTTTGCAAATCAGTTTGTGCGAATTCATAGTAGTGCGTGCTTTACTGACTAAAGTACTAGGGGCATGGTAGCATAGAAAAAATTTAAAGACAAATCACAAATGTAAAAGACAGCACCGAGAACAATAGACGCCGGTCGGGGTGGCCGAGTTGTTCTAGGCGCTACAGTCTGGAAACGCATGACTGCTACGGTCGGACGTTCGAATCCTGCCTCGGGCGTGGATGGGTGTTATGTCCCTAGGTTAGTTAGGTTTAAGTAGTTCTAAGTTCTAGGGGACTGATGGCCTCAGAAGTTAAGTCCCATAATGCTCAGAGCCATTTGAAGCAGCCAGAAAAATAGACGTCAAATCTGAAAAGTCATGTACAATGTTAGTAGACAAATTGGCGTTGCGCCATAATTATAATAATAAGTAAGAGGGAGCAGGCCACAAGTCCTGACTTTCTCAAAATGTTACTACGTCGCCGATACTGTACAAAGATACCGCCAAGTGAAACTTCTCTTTACAAAACTATAATATGATTGACGCGCTCTGTTTTGAATAATAAGAGATGTGCACAAGTAATAATGAATCGCAATAGAAAGTTGAACTGTTATAATGAGTGGGGAAGCCTTTAATTCTGCTAAAGTGAATTATCTGACTGCAAGAATTTTGAACAGTACAAACTACCTGAATAATGAACTTTGACATAAAACCTACGACAATTAAACTTCCCGGCAGATTAAAACTGTGTGCCGGACCAAGACTCGAACTCAGAATCTTTGCCTTTCGCGGGCAAGTGCTTTACCATCTGAGCTACCCAAGCACGTGTCAGGTGCCCTCCTCACAGCTTCCACGAGGTACTGGCAGAATTGAAGCTGTGAGGAGGGCTCCTGAGTCGTCCTTGGTTAGCTCAGATGGAGAGCACTTACCCGCGAAAGGCAAAGATCCCGAGTTCGAGTGTCGGTCCGGCACACAGTTTTAATCTGCCAGGAAGTTTCATATCAGCGCACACTCCGCTGCACAGTGAAAATCTCATTCTACGACAGTTAGTTTTAGCAAAACTGACACCATATCCCAGAGCTAGAACTAATACACAACATAGAAATGTCTAACTGTCTCTAAATGTCGTCATTTGGCCCTGACTGAATTAAAGAACCATCAAAATATTTATTCCTTACCTCTGTTCTGCGCAAATCTGGATAATGCGTTGCAGTACTTCTCTGTCTTGCGTGCCGCTATGCTACAGCTGCAAATTACAGTACGTACACACAGACCCTGGTGAGGTGCAATGAGTTCTCTGCTAGCTGCAAATCGAAGTATTTTCGGAACACACTAGGTTCCTTTTCAACTTCTGAAAAACCATGAGCAATTAAAAATTATAAGTGAAAGGTAGCTGAGAAATGACGCTGCAATAATAAAAGAGCGACTTCTCACAAATTACCTTATAATTCTTCTTCACGTAAATAAAGGATTCCATTACACTCCCTCATTCTCAAATCAGTTGCCATTACATAATCATTTTCATTACACACATCGATAAATTGAGACTTTATATTTGAAAAATAACATTAGAACTGCTTCCTTAGTCTAACACAGCTAACCATTATCTGGTACTGAGCCTACGCGCACACCAAAGATGATAACCTAACCCTGCGATACAGCTTACAACTTCACCGCTCGCCCACATGTAACAAGACCACTTGTAACAGCCGGCCGGCGCTTCAGTCCAGAACCGCGTTGCTGCTACGGTCGGAGGCAACCACGTGTAACAGCTCGAGAGCAAAGATATCACATTATTCATTATTGTTCAATCGATTAATACTCAAATGACACCTATCGTTACCCTCAGTCTGACGAACTAGCATTTGACAGGCGAGGTGATAGTGACGTTGCTGAGACGGGATTTGTGGCTTCCTGCCTAATGAGAAAGATGAACGGTATGGCCCGACACCTGTTTCAATCTCACCTTCACTTGTTAAGCACGTATTGTCACCATTATACTCCTCACGTACATCGTCAGCGCAGTCGAGCTTATACGACACCACACATTCTACTGACTCACCTTGTAGAAATACTAGTATTTTATCTGCCACTGCTAAATTCCTTGGATTCCTTTCTGACGAAATGTCAATTTCAGCAACTGATATTTTAGGTATAATGCAATGTTTACTTTGTTTATCGTTGCCATTGCCCTTCGTTGTATCTAAGCTACTAGCACTGTATCACTGTTGTGAGTTACTCTTCGACTAAGCAGTTTAACTACGCTCCGTAGCGTCATGGTGTGCTCACCATTGGACACCTCCAGTCCCACCCCCTGTTGTCATTAGCAGCCAGTACTGTAGCCGCATGGTAGGCAATATCTGGGGCGTTGAATGACGTAAGCATCATTGGCCGTTTGAGACATCGCACTCAAGAGTTCCTTGTAAGCTTACTTTCTAAGTAGTATCATTCTTTCATCAGTTTCTTTGCTTTGATGTTGCGAATTTTGATGTTAAGCCATTATTTATTCCCCTTTCTACTACTCTTCATAGCCTTCCTCTTCGGTTGGTTTTAAATTAGGTCATATCGTCGTCCGCAGCTCATGGTCGTGCGTCAGCGATCGATTCCCGGCGGGGTCAGGGATTTTCTCTGCCTCGTGATGACTGGGTGTTGTGTGATGTCCTTAGGTTAGTTAGGTTTAAGTAATTCTAAGTTCTAGGGGACTGATGACCGTAGATGTTAAGTCCCATAGTGCTCAGAGCCATTTGAAACATTTGTCACATCGTCTGCCTTTCAACAAGTCTTCTCAGTACTTCTTGCATCTAGCTCAAAGACCAGCATCTTCCGTGAGCCTAGGCACTGAATTTGTTCGCATTGCATTTTTGTTCTTCATCTTAAATTTCCTTTCACTTCCACATTTCGTCTTTTATGTTTAACAACAGTGGTGAACAACAACAATGGTGATGAATTACATCCCTCTCATCCATTATTGTTAACATGAAAATGTCTTTCTGGGCAATTCATTTCTGTCAGTACCAATTCGGTTTTGTAGTTGTTGAAGATTACTCATCTCTCCATTTACTTCTGCCCCCATCCTCTACGAACTGCAATATCGTTGTCTACTCTACGTTTTCGTCTACTTTGTTTAGTTTTACAGATGCTAGTGTAGGGAAGCAGCCTACTCACGCCGTATAAAATTCACATCAGTCTTTCCATTGTGTGCCAGCCAGTCCATTGTAACTAGCTCTGATGTCATAAATGTTGCACAACACTTTAAAAATCAAGTAAATAACCTGAAACGTTTCTAGCATGTCAGGAGTAATGCTAAATCAATATGTGTCGAATATCAGTTCAATAACTTTAACCATTTTCGGAATTTGGATGTTTTTCTGTAAAAATCATTGGCGCAACAGAAAAGAGCTAGAAACTTAAAAATTTATATTTAGATTACTTTTTCATAATAATTTAGTAGAAACAGTATTCTGGGTCTCACAAATTAAAATTTTAGTTGAAATTCAAGATTTTCTGGTTTTTGTCTTAAAAATTAAGGAAGCAAGATAGATTAAGTAGGCGAATAAATAAAGCTATGATGTTTAAATTTAAGTAGAAGAAAGAGCCGCTATAATCATAAAGATGTGAGAAGTTTCAACTGAATAACTATAAAACTATAGCGATAGCGTATCTCCAAAGGGCAAGTTCAGAGCTCGTCTACTGCGTGTAGTGTAATTAAATTAATTCTCTCAGCTAAAATATTTGACTTAGCCACGTCAGACTTTTATTATGATTTCTTACCTGTGAGCTGATTGCACATTTAAATTGAGAGCTTCATCGACCATCAGCAAAGGAAGCAATGATTTATTTGATGACTTAAAGTGATGCATTACTAGCCCAGCGGCTAGTCGGGAGAGCCGATTTGATCAGGCGTTCCCTTAGCCGTCCGCACCACGGCTTTATATATAAGAACGCTGCGCGAGAGGAAAAAGGCCCCAGTTCTCTCCAGACACCGATTAACGCACCATCTGTGCTGGGAGTCGCGTCGCATCGGTATCATTGCTATAAACAGTCTCGGATGCCGTAATATACTCGGGATACGTGTAACCGTGAAATCGTTTTCGAGTGAAGTGTTAATTCTTGGATGACTTTAATGATCTATCTTCAGTTTGCGTATGTCGTATTTTCACGTGCCGTCGGGGAACAGATATTCTACCATTATTTAGCGGCGCATTTGATGAACGTTATCATCGAATTATGGCGAGCATTCACTTAAACCTTTAATTTGAACAGTTATAGTTGAATCAGTGCATTAGACTCTGAACTGCTCTGGTAGTTGGATTGTGTGGATTCTTGTTTGGTCTGTGACTTTTAGAATATAGTGAACATTTTACAGAGAATCGTTTTTTGTTTATGAATCCCAGACAATCTCCTAATTCCTCAGAGCTATAAGCTGCAGCTATAAATGTATTTCTCAGATGAAGTGGGCACTAGGAATTCTAATTACAGGCTTCACGTTTTGCTAATCACTTTCTGGTTGCCAATATTGTAGTTAGAGAGCCAGTGTTGAGAACGGCAAACAACAGCATTAAATAAATAATAGGAACATTTTTATAATAACAATAACTCCACCTGCCGCCCCACATATGGTGCAATGGCTGGGAAATGCATCTTTTCTACATTACATTCTACATTATATAACAATAATTTCCACCCGCCGCCCCACACTAGGAAGGGCCTTCTACTTACGCGAAAAGTAAAAATTTCTAATCTGGTAACTTGAATTCAAACTAACCTGCTTAAAGTATAACCTTAATTATTTTTTATACACTTCTGTTAGGTATTTTGCTCAGTAGCTTCCAAGAGTTACCGGACCGGCAGATTAAAAATGTTTATCGGACTGGAACGCGAACACAGGAATTTTATCTTTCGTGGGAAAGTACTTTGCTGACGGTGACAGCCGGCCGAAGTGGCCGTGCGGTTCTAGGCGGCTGCAGTCTGGAACCGAGCGACCACTACGGTCGCAGGTTCGAATCCTGCTTCGGCCATGGATGTGTGTGATGTCCTTACGTTAGTTAGGTTTAATTTGTTCTAAGTTCTAGGCGACTGATGACCTCAGAAGTTAAGTCGCATAGTGCTCAGAGCCATTTGAACCATTTTTTGACGGTGACATCCATGCGCATCCTCATAGCTCTACTTCCACAAATACCTCTCTCGTACGTTTTACATTGGAAACAGTCCCATAGTCTGTGACTGTGTCATGTACTCGAAATATGTTTTGTTCGTGGATTGCTAGTCGCACGAAGTATGCAGGAAACATGTACTGGTGGGAGTTAATCCTTGAGGATGGGTCGTGAGCCGTGGTTCGACATCTGGGACAAAAGATCACTTGCCCGTGAAAAACAGAGACTTGAGCTAGAGTGCTGTCCTGCAAACAATTTCCATCTATCAAGAAATTTCAAATCGCTCACACTCTTCTGCAAAGTGCAAATACGTTCTGCAAACGTCCGGTAGTTTTCACATTTTGTATATATGCACTTAGTAACACATTTTGTAAGTAGGCTGTTTATGTTTTCTCTATGTAAGTAGGCTGTTTATGTTTTCTTATTGGCAACGTTACGTAGCGCTCAATATGAAAATCACTGGCTGTGCTGTGTGCAGTCTGTGGCTAGTTTGCATTGTTGTCTGCCATTGTAGTGTTGGGCAGCGGCAGCTGGATGTGAACAGCGCGTAGGGTTGCGCAGTTGGAGGTGAGCCGCCAGCAGTGGTTGATGTGGGGAGAGAGATGGCGGAGTTTTGAAATTTGTCATGAACTGCTATATTTATATATGATGATATCAAGGTAAATATATTGTTTGTTCTCTATTAATATCTTTCATTTGCTAACTATCCCTATCAGTAGTTAGTGCCTTCCATAGTTTGAATCTTTTATTTAGCTGGCAGTAGTGGCGCTCGCTGTATTGCAGTAGCTTGAGCAGCGAAGATTTTTGTGAGGTAAGTGATTTGTGAAAGGTATAGTTTAATGTTAGTCAGGGCCATTCTTTTGTAGGGAATTTTGAAAGTCAGATTGCGCTGCGCTAACAAAATATTGTGTGTCAGTTTAAGCACAGTCATGTATAATTGTTCAAAGGGGACGTTTCAATTTCACGCAGTTTCGTATGGCTGTGACGAGCAGTCGTCATTAGGAAGCCATGCACATTCGTATGAGTGATGTGTGACACAGGAGATGGACAGAAACCAGTTTATTGCTGTTGCCAAACATTCGCATTTGAACAGCCTTCGGTCTATCCAGTCCTGATGTTTCTTGAACTGTTTGATTCCCATTCTCTGACATTAAGATCTGGGCAAATGTAACAATGTTTGTAAGATTAGATGGTAACTGCATTAATGATAGAGTGCTCCTCTGATGTCCAGTGATTTATTTCTCCAACGGCAGAAAAATGTCCTTTTTATACTGTTTCGGGTCAAGTGTCTAAAAAGGGGAAAATTCTTTATTGAAAATTCAGGTGACAAATTAAAACTGCATATCCATTCCGGAATTCAATATGCCTCACGGTTCCTTACACGAAGGTGATATATCTCATATGAGTGTGAAATGATCCATATGTGAACGCACTGTTACTAAGGCTGTCACTGGTGCAGTACTGATAAAGTTCTTTCTCTTCTAATGCGTTATTAGCACTTACAGTCATTGTTATTATCAGTGGAAGTGAAGAAGAATTACACAATATTTTGAATGGAATGAACAGTCTGATAAGTACAGATTATGAATTGAGAGTAAATCAAAGACGAAAGTAATGAGAAGAAGCAGAAATGAGAGCAGTGAGAGCCTTGGCATCAGAATTGGTGACTATGATGTATGTGAAGTTAAGGAATTCTGCTGCTTAGTCAGGAAAATAACCCATGACGAAACGAGCAAGAAGCATATAAAAAGCAGACTAGCACTGGCAGAAAGGACTTTCTTTGACAAGAGAATTCTATTAGTATCAAATACCGGTCTTAATTTGAGGAAGCGATTTCTGAGAATGTACCTTAGGAGCACAGCATCGTATTGTAGTGAAACACAGATAGCTGGAAAGCGGGAACAAAAGAAAACCGAAGCATCTGTCATGTGGCGCTACAGAAGAACATTGAAAATTCAGTGGACTGATAAGGTAAGGAACGTGGAGGTTCTCAGCAGACTCGACGAGGAAAGGAATATACGAAATCACAGAAAAGAGGAAGGGGCAATTCCGTGCTAAAGAGGGAGCTGTAGAGGATAAAAACTATAGAGGAAGAACGAAATTGAATACATCTAGCAAGTAACCGAGGACGTAGATTGCAAGTGCTACTCTGAGACGAAAAGTTTAGCATAAGAAAGGAATTCGTGGCCGGCCGCATCAAACCAATCAGAAGACTGATGACTCAAAAAAAGACATCAAAACATTGAACTTTCTTCCCAACATCAACTTTTCTCTTGTGGGGTCTGTGATCTATACAGTGAGCATGGACAGAGGAATAGCTCGTGTATGAGCGGGGCACGAATTACAAATACCTCCAGTGATCCATAGGAGCAATGAGCGTCCGGCCGGCCGCTGTGGCCGAGCGGTTCTAGGGGCTTCAGTCCGGAACCGCACAACTGCTAAGGTTGCAGGTTAGAATCCTGCCTCGGGCATGGATGCGTGTGATGTCCTTAGGTTAGTTAGGTTTAAGTAGTTCTAAGTGCTAGGGGACTGATGACCTCAGATGTTAAGTCCCATAGTGCTCAGAGCCATTTGAACCATTTGATTGAGCGTCCGAATACAACCAAGGCTTTGTTGTGTACCATAGCGAACTGCCGGCGGCATTGGATTAGCGACAGTTACAACCTTCCTCACGCTTACAGAGGGTGCACACAGGATGTATCATGTCTGTACCGAAAAGCTTTCAAGAGTACTTTGGTATCAGGGACACACGGTCTCTGGCGACTAGTTACAGAAAAATAACGTAATTATGATTCTTTGTTTGTTACAGTAATCACTGTAGCTTGTGCGAAAAATCATATAAAAATCTGAAGATGACTGTACTATGCAATAACCAGAACGAACGACCGACAGCACAGGGTATTGCACCAACCCTCAGACGAAACACGTGAACTATTATCACAGTGCGTTCAGCCTGTTCTGTGAGTGAACAATACAACACGAAACGGATGCAAAACTGACGCCTTAAGGCTATAGTTCAAAATTTCGACCCCCGTGATCACGGCGTACTATACAGTGACGCACCAGAGATTGTCTTCCATGCCTTCGGAACATCACTTCCGCAGCTGCGATAATCCTAGCTAGCAGTCAGTGCGAGTATCGACCAGAGTCTCGTCAACTAAGCTCTTCACATGCCCCCAGAAGAAAAAAGCAACCAGTGTCATGTTTAGTGACCATGTAACAGGACCACTGCGATCAATCCGTTGCATCAGTGTGGTTCTGATATCGAGTACACGGAGTTTGTCTGCGCTTCGTCATGCTGAAAGCACATAATCTGACGCATTCTTAGCGGCAAATCTTGTAGAAACTGTGCGAGAACAAGCTGAAAGAACGTTCTTTATACGACTACATTCAGTGTATAAGGAAGTAGGCAATGTCCATTTACAAAATCATCAACAACGTCAGTTCATACATTCGGCGTATTCTTCTGTTGACATAATCTACACAACAGTGCGTGTCGATTTTCGTCATCCCATACGTGGCTATTGCTGCTCTTGAAGGTACACACTTTTGTGGACATGGTCTAGTCTGTAAGAAATGAAAGAGTAAGAAAACTTTTTCAGAACACCGTTGTAGGAACTAATTTGCTAATGACAGCCAAAATGGGAAGTTCACTTTCTGTGCAAACATTCACCTTCTGCGTATGATTCAGTTGCAGTTGTCGTTAACGTAAGATTTTCAGAACAGCTGATGGGCTTGTGTTCAGAATTTGTGCAACGTGCCGACTACAATGGCTAGGATTGTTATCAAGTGCGTGTTCTTTTGCATAGCACTCAACCAGGGTTTCCTTTGTAATACGTAAGGATCCAGTTTCTCGTAGACGCCTATGTGAGGATCCAAAAGTACTGCGGTGTGGTTGCCGTCGGTACGTAAACAGCTCGGCATAACCCCGTTGTGTGGCTCTTCCACTGCATCGAGTGAACCGTTACGCGCGGTGCAGAGCGGCAATCCCTTCATCAGTTAACGTATCCATAGTACCACTTGTAACGCCGGAAATGCATATCCTCCTATTTCCATCTATTGTACTATTATTTTTTTCCTTCTTTTGTTACCTCAAGATATGACATTTCTGTCTCTTTATATATTGTAATTGTTTTACTGTTTGTATATATATATTTATGCACTTATGTCGATGTATAATTGGTTTGTTTCGTAAATATTATTTGTATTTTTACGCTGGGTCTTGCCTAGGGAAAACTGCTATCGAACGATTACATCGATAGGTCGTGTGAAGAATCAAAGTGTGTAGGATCTTTGGTAGGGTTAACTCTGCCGCGTGGAGCGCGGGCAGAGCAAGAGAGAGTCTGGCTGGGGTAGCGAGTGGAGCAGGTGTGTTGTGTGACGCTCCCGCGAGTTGCCGCGCTTTCGGGGTTTGGCAGCATGTAATTGCGCTCGACTTGCGATGATAGTTTCTGACATGGTGTCGCGGACGGGAAGCATTAGCTGGCGCACATCAAGAGCCCGTTTCGTCTGGTGACCGTGTCGAGAAGAAGGCGCGACAACATCCAGCTTCTGCAACAGCGACGGCCGACAATGAGTGACTGTCGCCACCTCCTCGATCGACGGCTTCAAACCTTCAATCAACCAACAAGGAAGACTAAAAGCACGTTAAGTTTCAGAACTGTATGGCAGACCTCAGCTTTTCAAATTGTTCCATTTGCCTCGCAAAATTACAGCAACTTAGCATGAACCTTTGTTGCTCATTGTCCCAATTGCATTGCCAAGCAGGGTCCCTTCCTTTTCCGAAACGAACCCGAGTGTCGTTTAAATTCAACCGCCACCATTAAAATTATATAATTTAATTTCACTGCTTTAATTTCAAAGTTCACTTTAAGTATTCATAGCTGGCTACAATATTTAGATTACACAAGCACAAATTAAGAGTGCGAGTTTTGTTACCGTATTTTAGCTTACCTGTGACTGCAGCTCAGCTTGGTACGTACTAAATTTTACTATTGTTAATTGTTCAGAATCATTTAATTCAAGTTCAAAGTTAAATCTCTTATTTCTAAATTGCGTAGATTCAAGTAGCTTTTGAAATGATTGTTGAGGTAGTCCAAGACTAACCGTATTTTACTGAATTTCGATGTGCTTCAGAAAGAAAGCTCACTATTAACTTCAGTCACTAAATTAACTTTCGATTTTCCGGTTTTATTAATTCTTTTGCTAAATAAGTCAGAGTGTAGCGAGATTTATTACTTCTGACAAACTTTCAGTTTTCACACTACACGTGTCAACCTTCAGTTGCCACGCTTCTAGTGCTAATTATATGTGTAATAACCTTTCTTTCTCAGTTACTATAGTAATTGTCCTTAGGACTGGCGACCGTAATTTCCCCCAAATCTCAAATGTCTAATTACCGCTAGTTAATTGTTAACGTAACGGCCGCACATTTACTTTCTTTATTAACTTTACCCCTTTTCAAAATTAATTTCCACCAGCTTCATTTGCATTTTTCCTTTCGTTTAGATGTAACCCTTTCCTCCCTCTTTACCGACAGATTAACTTCGGTGACGATTGCTTTCCCAAATTTCCATTAGGTACACGCGGTTTAATTTTTTTTACTGTCATTAAGGTCGATAAGTGAGGGGGAGGTTACACACTGTGTGTCACAGTTACAGCACAGCTAACACTGCCGGAAAACAAAACACCAGAGTGTACCTTGCGGTACTAAACGCAGAGTAGAGGGCAGCGTGGTAAGGAGAAAGAGGGATTTACTGTTATCAGCAGCAGGTACCGTGAGCCAGTGAAAGCAAGACACAAAGCGCACACCTTCAGTATTTGCACTCTTGTGCACTATTTTCAGTGCAATAAAGACAGCCGCGTGGTCTAGGGCGTCTTATCACGGTTCACGGTCCACGCGGCTTCCCTCCCCCCCTCCCCCCCCCCCCCCCCACCGTCGGTTAGAGTCCTCCCTCGGGCATGGTTGTGTGTGTCGTCCTTAGCGTAAGTTAGATTAAGTAGTGTATAAGCTTAGGGACCGAAAACCTCATTAGTTTGGTCCCATAAGACCTTACCACAAATTTACAAAATATTTAAAATTTTGCAGTAAAGACACAGAGCTGACTGGGGCAAGAAACCAAACTATACGTAATAATACAGGAAATGTAGCAGGGTGTCTCGCGAGAGACGCCGCGGAGTAGCTCGCGGGTCGCGTGGCGTCGCTGACCGCCGCCGCGCCCCACTATTGGACACTAATCTGCTGGTAGTCGACCGCACACTCTTCCCTTGAGTTAAGAATATAAAAACGCTGCCGTCTGATTAAGCTTACCTTTATTAACAGTGGGTGCTCAAAATGACATCCCTCTGTGGTAAGAGCACCCTGACATCTCCAGAACACATGAGCAAACACTTGACGAATTTCGGCTGCCGAAATCTGTGAAATAACTAGCCGAACCCTGTCTTCCAACGCTTCGAGCGTGTGCGGACTGCTTCCATACACTTGGTCTTTCAGCATTCCCCAAAGATAAAAATCACACGGATTTATATCTGGAGAACGAGGTGGCCAGTCAATTATTCTGTCATCAAAAGCACTTCGTGTTGCTGTCACAGAAGCATTGGTGATGTGTGATCTTGCATTGTCCTGCATGAAACAGCCGTACATCTTTTCATTGGGTGTTAGTTTTCGAAAAAAGGATATTGTGAATTTTAAAATTATCCCGGCGAATTGACTGTTCAAACAAATTTCAGGCTTGCAGCCGGTCGTCGTTCAATACTTCGCACGATATTTCAACTGGACACCTGCCAGTCATCTCCAGATGAGCCGTCGCAGGCTGACGAAAACTTTTTTTTTTTTCTTTATTGATTTTCAATTCCCCCCGAAGGGGGCGGGCCGGCAGCAGCTTACTACGCTGCTCTACAGCCTACAGACTTTTTTTAAACAAAGGAAGAAGAAAGAAACAAGGAAAAACAGGCGATAAAATGGCGATTTAAAGTGAAAAATGGCGTAAAATTGCGGAAAGTTAGAACAGAAAGCAAAAGGGGGTTGGCAATGTAGATAAAAGACACAGAAATCAGACAAGTAACACAGTAGACACACAATTAAAAAACATGGCGACAGTCTGGTTTCTGTTCGCAAATAATAAAAAGCACACCCAGCGACAGTATGATGGCTGTTCGCTACACTTCCCAAAAGACACAACACGGAGCTCGCACTGGAAAAACACACTGTAAAACACTGCACGAAAAAGGCGGCACGAAGATGGCACTCCCGACCCAAGGTAGTTGGGGGGGGGGGGGGACCTGGAGTAGGGGGAAAAACAAGGAGGGAGGAGAGGAAAAAACGAAAAGGGGGGGGGAACCAAGGAGGGAGAGGACTAATAAAGGGGGAGAAGGGCAGACGCGAGGGAATGAGAGGAGGCAGAGGAGGGAAATGTAAAAGGACGCGGGGGAGAGAAGGGGGCAAAAAGAGGGGAGGTGGGGAAGAAAGATGATGGAAGGGGGCGGGAGAGGGAGCCCGGGAAAAGGACAGAGGAAAGGAGGGGGAGTGAGGATCAGAGTTGATAGGAGGGATAAATGGAGGGAGAGAGGGCATCATCTGGAAGGGGGAGTTGATGCAAGCCACCTTGGGAAAGGAGATGTAGGGTGTAGAGATGGAGGGTAGGGGGGACACAATGGTGAAGATGGGGCAGCGGGCGGGGATCAGAGAGGAGAGGAGCAACCAGGGGGTGAGGGGGTTCAAGACGGCGGGAGGTGTAGAGGATGCGGGTATGTTCAAGGAAGAGGAGCAGATGGGGGAAAGGAATGAGATCATAGAGGATCCGCGTGTGGGACCGGAGACGTATACGGAAGGCGAGGCAGAGTGCATGACGCTCAAGGCTCTGGAGGGACTTATAGCATTTGGGGGGGGGGGGTAGATATCCAGGCAGGACTGGCATAACAGAGGATGGGACGGATTAAGGATTTGTAGGTGTGGAGGATGGTAGAGGGGTGCAACCCCCATGTCCGGCCGGAGAGGAGTTTGAGGAGTCGGAGGCGGTTCTGGGCTTTGGATTGGATGGAGCGGAGATGAGGGATCCAGGTGAGGTGACGGTCAATGGTGAGGCCTAGGTAGGTGAGGGTGGGAGTGAGGTGGACAGGATGGGCACAGACAGTAAGGGAGAAATCCAGGAGCCGGAAGGAGCGAGTGGTACGACCTACGTTGATTGCCTGGGTCTTGGAAGGGTTGAGTTTCAGGAGCCACTGGTTACACCATGCAGCAAAAAGGTCAAGGTGATTCTGGAGAAGGCGTTGGGACCGTTGGAGGGTAGGAGCGAGGGCGAGGAATGCGGTGTCATCCGCATATTGCAAGAGGTGTACTGGAGGGGCAGGTTGGGGCATATCTGCCATGTACAGGAGGTAGAGGAGAGGGGATAGAACAGAGCCCTGGGGCACACCTGCAGAGGGGTAGAATGTGTAGGAGGTGGCATCATGGATAGTAACATAGGAGGGGCGGTGGGAGAGGACGGAGGCCACCAGACAGATGTAGTTGATAGGAAGGGCGTAGGTTTGGAGTTTAAACAGGAGACCGGGATGCAAGACACGGTCGTAGGCCTTTTCGAGGTCAAGGGAGACAAAACTGGCGGAGCGATGGGAGTTAAGCTGGAGGGAGAGGAGATGAGTGAGGCGGAGGAGTTGGTCATCAGCAGAGAAGGAAGGTCGAAAGCCACATTGAGTGTTTGGGAGGAGGTGGTTTTGGCGGAGGTGGTGATGAATGCGCCGGGAAAGGATGGATTCCAAGAGCTTGCTGAACACCGATGTGAGAAAACGTCCTCCGTTCCGCAATATATAGCGTACTCTAACTATTCTGCGCATGCGTCGAAAACTTGATTGTTGAACCACACTGCCCGCCCGCCGGCAGCGCCCTCGCTGGTGGAATAGCGGAACTCAGTCGCCCTCAGCGTCGCTGTTTGCCACGGCCGTCGACGCACTCTGTCGTCTTCGATTTGAGCATATCGTGGAGATGATGGGATTCCATGCACTGTCCAGCTGGTAGCCGCTGCCACAGTTTAACAGATTTTCCGCCAGTCGTATTTCTACGGATTCTTTAATAATGGAGTCCCAGAAAGACGTTGCTGTGGACAAAATCATTGTTTTCTCATACTCCATTGAATGTCCAGTAGAAATAGAATGTTCAGCAATAGCGGACTTGCTTGGCTGCAAATGGCGGGTGTAATGTTGATGTTCAGTGCAGCGTTCTTTCACGGTGCGTGTGGTTTGACCTATTGAAGCCATACCACGTTGGCACGGTATCTTGTAAATTCCGGCCTTTCGTAGTAACAGATTGTCCTTAACTGGTCCCACAAGGACCGCAATCTTCGATGGTGGGCGGAAAACCACTTTTACCTGAAATTTTCGGAGGATTCTCGCTATTTTAAACGAAGTGTTTCCAACGAAAGGAAGAAAAGCTAAAGGTTGTTCCGGCATGTTCTCCTCTTTATTCACTTCGTGCTTCTTAGTTTTAACTGTTAGTGCCCTGTTAATCTGCCGGATGGAATACCCATTTTCGCTGAATACTGTCTTTAGATGGCCGAGTTCTTGAGGTAAGCTATCTAGATCTGAGACAGTATGAGCTCAATGAACAAGTGTTTTAAGCAAACTCATGGTTTGCGATGGGTGATGGCAACTCGATGCTTGCAGGTACAAATCAGTATGAGTGGGTTTCCGGTAAACTGAATGCCCTAGAGAACCATCATTCTTCCTTCGAACCAGGACATCCAAGAAAGGCAAACAACCATCCTTCTCTATTTCCATGGTGAACAGGATGTTGCTATGAATGGAGTTGAGGTGATATAGAAACTCCATTAATTTATCTTCTCCATGAGGCCACACTATGAATGTGTCATCACATGAAGAAGCTGTACGACGTCTTCCTTTGGATGTTGCAGAAGAAATAAGAAGGGAAACTTGCCGTGCTCTGTTGAAGGCTCCTACTCAACGCAGTAATTTAACCTCTGCAGAAAGGGCTGCATTACGAAATCTGAGAGAGGACCCTGACGTAGTGGTATTGAAAGCTGACAAAGGTAATGCAACTGTTTTGCTACCTTGTGGTGTGTATAAAGATAAGGTGTATGGCCTGCTAAGTGACTCTATCTATAGGAGGATTGATTACGATCCTACAGGACGTGTGCAACGAGAAACTTCAGCATTATTAAATTCCTCCTCCTTACCGCAAGAGACCATCAAGAGGTTAAGACCACATGGTTGTGTACCTCCAAGACTGTATGACCTTCCAAAGATTCATAAAGAGGGTCTTCCTCTGCGTCCAATAGTGAGCAACATTGGAGCTCCTACATATGATTTAGCTAAACATCTCGCTTCCTTACTGAGACCTTTCGTAGGCAACTGCTCACATCACATACGAAACTCAGCTCATTTTATCAATAGACTGGGGGCTCTTCGTCTTAGCAGTGTAGACCCTCTAGTAAGTTTTGATGTGGTCTCACTTTTTACAAAAGTTCCTCTTGCAGATTCTTTGACACTGATTGGTGACATGTTTCCTGTTGATATCACTGCTTTGTTCAGGCACGCTCTTTCCTCAACTTATTTTATGTTTAATCAAGAATATTTTGAACAGACTGACCGTGTCGCCATGGGTAGTCCCCTGTCTCCTTTGGTGGCCAACCTTTTTATGGAGGATTTTGAAGAGAGAGCGCTTGAATCAGCTGCCCTGAAGCCAACAATTTTTTGCGGTATGTGGATGACACATTCATAGTGTGGCCTCATGGAGAAGATAAATTAATGGAGTTTCTATATCACCTCAACTCCATTCATAGCAACATCCTGTTCACCATGGAAATAGAGAAGGATGGTTGTTTGCCTTTCTTGGATGTCCTGGTTCGAAGGAAGAATGATGGTTCTCTAGGGCATTCAGTTTACCGGAAACCCACTCATACTGATTTGTACCTGCAAGCATCGAGTTGCCATCACCCATCGCAAACCATGAGTTTGCTTAAAACACTTGTTCATTGAGCTCATACTGTCTCAGATCTAGATAGCTTACCTCAAGAACTCGGCCATCTAAAGACAGTATTCAGCGAAAATGGGTATTCCATCCAGCAGATTAACAGGGCACTAACAGTTAAAACTAAGAAGCAGGAAGTGAATAAAGAGGAGAACATGCCGGAACAACCTTTAGCTTTTCTTCCTTTCGTTGGCAACACTTCGTCTAAAATAGCAAGAATCCTCCGAAAATTTCAGGTAAAAGTGGTTTTCCGCCCACCATCGAAGATTGCGGTCCTTGTGGGATCAGTTAAGGACAATCTGTTACTACGAAAAGCCGGAATTTACAAGATACCGTGCCAATGTGATATGGCTTACATAAGTCAAACCACACGCACTGTGAAAGAACGCTGCATTAGACATCAACGTTACACCCGCCTTTTGCAGCCAAGCAAGTCCGCTATTGCTTAACATTGTATTTCTACTGGACATTCAATGGAGTATGAGAAAACAATGATGTTGTCCACAGCAACGTCTTTCTGGGACTCCATTATTAAAGAATCCGTAGAAATACGACTGGCGGAAAATCTGTTAAACTGTGGCAGTGGCTATTAGCTGGACAGTGCATGGAATCCCATCATCTCCACGATTTGCTCAAATCGAAGACGACAGAGTGCGTCGACGTCTGTGGCAAACAGCGACGCAGAGGGCGACTGAGTTCCGCTATTCCACCAGCGAGGGCGCTGCCGGCGGGCAGTGTGGTTCAACTATCAAGTTTTCGACGCATGTGCAGAATAGTTACAGTACGCTATATATTGCGGAATGGAGGACGTTTTCGCCGCCATGCGCTCCGCCTTGCCTTCTGTATCCGCCTTCCTTCCCCCACACGGCTCCTGTATGAACTGATCCCCCTCCCCCACCTCCTCCTGTTCCTCCAACGTCTCCACATCCTTTACATTGTTCGCAGGCTTGATCCCCCCCACCCTCTGGTTCCCTCCTTCTTCTCCACCCCCGGCCCGTTGCCGCGCCTCTATCGCTGTATCCCTCCCTCTGTCCACCTCCACACCCTCCATCTCCTTCATCAGGGCAATTTCCAATGCCTCCCCCTCCCGGATGACGAACTTCGCCGTGACATCTACCATTCCTTCCAACTATAACCTGGCCTTGTTCCCCCCCCCCCTCCCCAGGGCCCCCTTTTCCTCTTTCCTCCTTCTCCCAGAGCGGATTTTTCTCCGTCCCCCCCTCCCCTGAGACCCTGCACCCCATACTTGCTTCTCTCCTTCCCACATCCCTCCCTACCTGGCCCTCTTCCGCGCGGCCCCCGCTCCCTACCCCCATCTCTTCCCCTCCCTCCCTTCTTCAGGTCTCCCTCATCTCCTAGCGCCTGGCAGATCCTCTGTATTGATCACCATCAGTGTGCCACATCAGTGTTGTGTTTAGTGCTGTTTCTCGTGTGCGTCTAAGGGTGTGATTTTAATTGTGTACTTTCTTGAGGTTCGCCGTCAGTGTTATGTTATGTGCTATGCCATCCGTTGCTACCTTTATGCTCCTGTGTACTGTGCCTTGTGTTCTTTTAACCATCGCAGTGTGTGGCTTTTTGTGTGTGCTCCTTTTAAACAGTTTTTTATCTCCATTTTACAGTCACCCCGTTTTTTGTCTATTGCCTTCCATGATGTCCCCCCTTTTTTATATCTATGTTCACCTTATTCTCTCCTTTGCTGTTTTTAAATCTGTTCTATTGTTTTGTTCTATGTCTTTCGGCTGAAGAGCAGCGCCTATGCTGCTGCCAGCCTGCCCCGATGGGGAATTGAAATACAATAAAGAAAAAAAATAAAAAAATAAAAAATAAAAAAAAACGTTTTCGCCAGTATGCGACGGCTCACCTGAAGATGACTGGCAGGTGCCCAGTTTAAATATCGTGCGGAGTATTGAACGACGACCGGCTGCAAGCCAGAAATTTGTTTGAACATCCAGTATATTGTTCATATACTTGTCAGAAGGCACTATTTCGTGGAAAAAGAGTGGTCAGGCTTCCGTCTTGCACTTACTGCACGCCATACTCCTATTTTCACATAATACATAGTTTATTGATGTAATTCATGAGGATTTTCGGAGCTCCAACGTCGATTGTTCTGAGAGTTTACGTAACCTGACAGAGGAAGGCATGCCTCGTCAGAAAAAACACGCATCTCAGGATCAACTTCCCCCTCCCGCATAGACTGTAACAGCCTGTTGCAGTAACGACATCGAGCAGCAGTATTTGAGTTCCTCAGATGATGCACTACTTTGTATGGTTTCAATTTCAATCTGTGCACAGCTCTGTGAGGAGATGCTCTACATACACCAGTCTGAAAGTGCCAAACTACGCAGACATTTTCTCTGACTTCTTTCCAAAGCCTCCCCTATCTCGTCTAATTGAAGTTTGGTAAAAATTACAAGGTTCTCTAGCCCTTCGTTTCTGTAGCACAGATCAAGTCTCCTGAAATTTCTTCACTAATCTATGTATCGCCTAACTATTGGGGACATATACACCGGGAAATTTTGGTACGAATTCAAGCCGGTATTTCACATACGATTCTGTTTTTTCATAATTCAACAGGAGAAACACTCGTTGATCCTTCGTGCATACCATACCTAATGGAAACTCGACAGGAGACTCCAAACATAACACTCGAACACTCAGCCGCAAAGTATAGAAGACACGCACAAGGTTTTTCTGTCAGAGGACCGGGCCACCGACATACGGACAAGGAAAGCCCCGGACTCGGCGCTATTACAATAGTGACGTCTAGCAACAATATCTGAAGCGACCAAACGTGACAAAATAAAGCAAAAGAAAACACCAACACACACAGTCGCACAGTGTAGGGGCACGCGCAAGGTATTAGTGTCCGAGAGCTATGCATAGCGACAACCGGCGGACGCAGCGGCAACAAGCAATAAATGCGGGGGCAACCTGCGCACCCCTTCCAGGCGCCTTTCGTGAGACACCCTCTATTTGAAGTGGCAATTAAGGGCAACCTCCACTCTATAGAGTGGGTTGACGACATTGAAAATTTGTGACGGACCAGGAGTCGAACCCGAATTTCCTGCTTGTCGCGAGCGACTGCCTTATCAATATCGGCTAACCACGTACGCTTCTCGGCCTGATCCAAACTACCATATGTCATCGTCGAAGCGTCTTTAACCTGCACTCGTACACCAACTGTAATTCCCATATAGGGGAGACATTTTAATCCAAGGTTGCTAGCCTGGTATCGGCGGATAAATGCGATATTGCAATGTATGTGTTCGCAAGAAGTACGATCCAATGCTTCTTCGGACATCTGAGCATAGCCGAAGGAAGGGGCACTGCGGCGAATACAGCCGTTATGAAATACAGGATATATATTCGCAGCTGCGAATGTGGCCAAGCTCCAACTGCAGAATGAAATGACTTCATTGAAAATTTGTGTAGGTCCGAGACACGAAACCGCATTTCCCGTGTGTCACCAGCTTTTGCTTTAACATTTTCGACTATCCGTCCACTCTTCAAGTCAGGATTCCATACTTCCATATGTAGTCGTCCAAGCGTCATTAACCTACACTAGTACACGTACTGCAATTTCCGTACAGGGGAGAGCTTTAATCGAAAGTCACTGGTTTAGTATCGGAGGATAAATACGATATTGCAGTGCGACAGGTACTGCAATATCGAAATGAAATAACACTACAACTAGCCACCGGAGACTGGGCATCCCTTGTATCAAATTTCCCAGAAGGTATCTCTCAGCAGCCCCTGGAAGTTTGTCGGTGGGGCTCTGGTCCATCCCGTATACACCAAACACACGCTACTAACGCAACTGATGCCGGCTGCTGTGGCCAAGCGGTTCTAGGCGCTTCAGTCCGGAACCGCGCTGCTGTTACGGTCGCTGGTTCGAATCCTGCCTCGGGCATGGATGTGTGTGATGTGCTTAGGTTAGTTAGGTTTAAGTAGTTCTAAGTCCAGGGGACTGATGATCTCAGACGTTAAGTCCCATAGTGTTCAGAGCCACATACCAGCCATTTACATTAAGTAATGCAACAATATGTAATACTCTCGTTTACAGAATAAAAGATGACCTGATGTTGGTCTGACAAAAGACGGAAACTGGTACCAAAACGAAATATTGTCAAAGCTTTGACAATGCCAGCACCTCGTACTGACGAAAATTCAATAAAATCATCAGACGAACGTCGGCCGAAGAACCCGAGACAGAAACCAATGGACAGTTTGTCACTTTGTGATATGCTCGTTTTCCATTTCATGTCGCATCAACTTCCTCATGGCTCGATGGTTCAGTCTGTAAACATCAGACTGTTTTTCCCCTGAAAGACCCCAGCTTACGAGTATCAGTTTGACACTGCAGACAATAATGTGTGGACAGACAATAACATCGCACTGGACACAGTATGGTTACCACAATACACTCTTGGGTGATATAGGAACAGAGACTGAGGGTAGCGAAGCAGAAGCAGAACTGCAGAAACCCACACTCATCTATTGCTTGATAAAGAAAATTCCTATTTAACTCTCGCATAGCCCCATAGTGCTTAGAGCCATCTGAACCATTTAACGCATATGAAACATTATTCTCCCATTGCTTATGGTTTACCAGGTATCTCAGCCGACTAGGTCAACATATTGGCAAGCGCATAATAATATTAATAACAATAATCAAAATGTAAGCCGTCTTCCGAGCAGCAGATGATCGTACTAATTAAAAAATGTTTTCAACAAATATGCCTATCATCGTCAGTGCGTTCTTAGATGGAATCAACGATAATATTCCGTTAATACAGTTTTAAAAATATTGTCAGCTATAGTCACTTAAGTGAGACTTCGAAGGCACCACGTTTGAACGGTAGGATATTGCTACTTACGCTGCAATTTTAGTCAAAATATGACCTTATTCTAAAATCGGATGTTTCAGTAGTAGTTGAGTTAATTCAGAGATACGAAAAACAAAAAGCAGCTTTACTATTAGGTTTCTGTTTACTGCCATTATGTGTAAGGAAAATGTTAAGCAAACTGAGTCTCACTTCCACTTACGAAAATTATTTAGCATAGCTCACTCACCATAAATTAAAACCCAAATCAGTTGTTTGAAAGAAAGTACTGAATTTTTTTTTTACTCCTCCTTTACAGTGGAGTGGATTAAGGAGATCAACTAAGCGCAGTTTTCGAGAACTTTAGATTTGACTGCGACCGGGAATTGTCACTGAAAAAACTGTAAGTATTAGTAAACAATAAAGGATGACTATAACCAGTATGACTTTAAACATTTATATGTAAAAATTTAATTGCTTTGAAAATTCGACTTATGCAAACAAAATTAGTTTTTTTTTTTTTTTTTTTTTTACCCTGAAATATTTCGACACCTATGTGTTATCTTTGATGTGTCAATTTTTTTTTATTTCAGTTAAATACAATTGCAAATTTATAACAGTTTAGCTGTTGTAGTTCTAAGAATTACAACATACACTATTTGCTTTGTTTTGTTTAGACGCTCACCTTCAAAATACATCGCTAAATGATCTGCATTATTATATACCGGTTTTTTGTCTCTTTTTCGTCGTTTGTTTTGGCAGCATGTCATCTGCTAACTAGGAATGAAGAAAATTATTTCGTATTGGTGAAGAACGGTTTCGTGGGTAGCGGTTATGTAAGTTACGTAACTACAGAAACGCACATAACCTCTACCCACGAAACAGTCGTTCGTGAGGACCGACGTATTACGCCTGGGCAATTGGCGCTGCATTTGTCACTCAGCAAAGGAAGTGTGGATGCAATTATCTGCACTATTGGATGTTCAAAAGAGTATGCAAGATGAGTGCTGCTGTGTCTAACGGTGGATCACAAATATTAGAGAATAAACATTTCTCTTGATTTGTTGCAACGTTTTGAAGCTGAGGGGGAGGCCTTCTTGTCCCGGATTGTGACAGGTGATGAAACCTGGGTTCCCTAGTTAAAATTTTAAACTCACAAAATCCGCAGTCACACTTGTTTATTTCGTTATAACGGTTTGTAGCCACATGTTTATTTTTGTACCTGGTTATAGATTAACAGCGAAGGTCATTTAATTAAACAATAAATGTTGTACAACATTACATAAGTATTGTGTGTTTTTCCTTGATAATGTACAAATTACTCTATCATAAATCAACGCGACAGTCAGTTAACGCAGAACTATAGGTTTTGGAAACATCAGTTGCTTGAAAAGTTAGTATGCCTTCATAACACCATCCCCTGAGACACTTGTACCCTCTTTGAACCACCTCCTATGTCTATATTTAAGCACTAAGAGGCACGATTATCACCAGAATATTCCACTGTTCCGCCGGCTCATGGTAAGTCAAGAAGAGAAACATGGGAATGACGTCGATTCTTAGTAGATGTAACATTTCATCTCTAACAGCCATGACATCACCATTATTTGCGGATACGTCTTGAGCGACAACAAACTGATGGCGGACTCTTTCGTAACGTCGTAAGACCTGAGAGGGGATAAAAGCCTTTCTCAGTAATTTAGGTCAAGCTAGTGAAACAGAGAGGATTGTTATTATAATAGGAAGTATTCTGGATTTCAGACGTATGTTGCTTAGACAGTTCAATAATTTATTTCACATTTATACTTTAATGGAAGAGGTATCTCACAGTGGATTTACTCGTATGATTCACTGGTCCGATTTCGGCAAGAGACAGTTGCATTATAACAAGTTGTTCCTATTATAGTAGTTACATTGGTTTCTTACCACAGAGACGAACACTGTTCCTTGACTCATTCTGCTGACCTGTAGAAAATATTCATATTTCACTCGGTCCACTTAGTTACTCAGTATCGCAAGAGGCGAGTACAATGGCACAACTCGTTTTAACTCTTTGCAGGATCACATACATGAGCTTGGCCGGCCTGGGTGGCCGAGCGGTTCTAGGCGCTTCATTCTGGAACCGCGCGACTGCTACGGTCGCAGGTTCGAATCCTGCCTCGGGAGTGGATGTGTGTGATGTCCTTAGGTTAGTTAGGTTTAAGTTTTTCTAAGTTCCAGGACACTGTGGACCTCAGAAGTCCCATAGTGCTCAGAGCCATTTGAACCACCTGAACATACATGAGCTTACTAATAAAGAAACTCGCTGACTGCATTTTTTATCTATTATGTGACATCCACTGTCTCTCTTGCTGTATAATTATCTAAGTCAGTTTCTCTTCGAAATGAAATATGCTGTCCTTTGCAGATAGCTCATGGCAGTATGCCCCTCATGTCTGTGATATCAGTGCCTTGCTGTCGATCTCCGAGGCCCCTAGGTAATGCTTTTCGACTATGACTGCTACTGTACTTTAACGGCTATCATACTACGGCTCACAGTTATGATGACTTCATATATATATATATATATATATATATATATATATATATATATATATATATATATATATATATATATAGCTCCACAGCGACTTTTAGGTTTGTGTTCGCATGGTATCTCGTCACGTGGTGACTTCAATCTACGCTCGATATGCTGGAAAAATTATTCGTTTAAAGCCGGCGGCAGGCATAAAACGTCATCCAAAATTGTCCTGAACGCTTTCTCAGAAAATTATTTTGAACAATTAGTTCATGAGACCACTCAAAGCGTATATGATTGCGAAATCATACTCGACCTCTTAGCAACAAATAATCCTGGACAAATAGTGAGTATCGTGACGAATACAGGAATTAGCGAACACAAGACAGTTGCTGCTAGGCTGAATAGCGTAACACCTACAACCGTAAAACAAGAAACGGAAAGCATATCTATTTAAAAAAGCTGATAAAAATGTTCTTGTCTGGATTGAAGGGGGAAACCAGATGGCGCTATGGTTGGCCCGCTAGATAGCGCAGCCATAGGTCAAACGGATATCAACTGGTTTTTTAAAAGTAGGAACCGTCATTTTTATTACATATTCGTGTAGTACGTAAAGAAATATGAATATTTTAGTTGGACCACTTTTTTTGCTTTGTGATAGATGGCGCTGTAATGGTCACAAACATATGGCTGACAATTTTAGACGAACAGTTGGTAACAGGTAGGTTTTTTTAAATTAAAATACAGAACGTAGGTACATTTGAACGTTTTATTTCGGTTGTTCCAATGTGATACAGGTATCTTTGTGAATATATCATTTCTGAGAACGCATGCTGTTACAGTGTGATTAGCTGTAAATGCCACATTAATGCAATAAATGCTCAAATGTTCAGTGTCGGAAGTGTCGGAAGTTCCATGCGGCTTTTGAAAGGTGGCTACACTGAGTCACAGCGCCAAAGATTGCCCCAAAGATTATTACTCCGCCGCCTCCACTGGGGCAGTAGTAGTTCAGAGGTTGCCGTGGGCAGTGCTTGTTGAGAGGATGTCGAGAGCAGTAATAGTGAGAGCATGCCGTGTGCAGTTGTTGTTCTGTTGGACGAGAGAGTAGATGCTGTTCGGTTGGTGTAATGTATAGATGGAAGATGTTGCAATGATCACAGTGTATTTTTCGTCAATATATATGGAGGTAACAAAAAAAAAATATTTCACATTTCCTTAATGGCAATGCCTCTAGGTCACAGGTTGAGTCAACAAAACATCTGGCTCGTGTTCACGTGTTAGACTTGTAATTCTGGTTTCTATGTGCAATTATAGTATTTCTGGTGGTTCAATTAGTTCGTTGTAAATGGTGTTTAAAATATGTTGTCGTATTGAGGCAGAACCGTGCCAGATACATGTACGTTGAGTCACACTGCCACACACAGAACAGCTACACTTGTGCTTTGTTGTTTCGTAGCTTTTATAGTTGCTGTGGACTTAATTAATCACTTGCGTTAACGGGAATTTCCGTTCATTCTTTATTGTTATTTCATGCAGTCTGATTGCGTACTAATACTAGTCAGGTCCAACCGGTTACGAGACTTCGTAAGCGCACAAACAGCTACTAAAATTATTGCATAATAATTAAGCCCCCATGCACTTTTCGCGGATGATGCTGTAGTATACAGAGAAGTTACAGCATTAGAAAATTGTAGCGAAATGCAGGAAGATCTGCAGCGGATAGGCACTTGGTGTAGGGAGTGGCAACTGACCCTTAACATAGACAAATGTAATGTATTGCGAGTACATAGAAAGAAGGATCCTTTAATGTATGATTATATGATAGCAGAACAAACACTGATAGCAGTTACTTCTGTAAAATATCTGGGAGTATGCGTGCGAAACGATTTGAAGTGGAATGATCATATAAAATTAATTGTTGGTAAGGCGGGTACCAGGTTGAGATTCATTGGGAGAGTCTTTAGAAAACGTAGTCCATCAACAAAAGAGGTGGCTTACAAACCACTTGTTCGACCTATACTTGAGTATTGCTCATTGGTGTGGGATCCGTACCAGATCGGGTTGACGGAGGAGATAGGAAAGATCCAAAGAAGAGCGGCGCGTTTCGTCACAGGGTTATCTGGTAAGCGTGATAGCGTTATGGAGATGTTTAGCAAACTCAAGTGGCAGACTCTGCAAGAGAGGCGCTCTGCATCGCGGTGTAGCTTGCCGTCCAGGTTTCGAGAGGGTGCGTTTCTGGATGAGGTATCGCGTATATTGCTTCCCCCCACTTATACCTCCCGAGGAGATCACGAATGTAAAATTAGAGAGATTCGAGCGCGCACGGAGGCTTTCCGGCAGTCGTTCTTCCCGCGAACCATACGCGACTGGAACAGAAAAGGGAGATAATGACAGTGGCACGTAAAGTGCCCTCCGCCACACACCGTTGGGTGGCTTGCGGAGTATAATTGTAGATGTAGATGTAGAAAATCATGTCCGTTAACCTCAGTACATTTGCAATACGTGTAACGACATTCCTCTCAATAGCGACTAGTTCGCCTTCCGTAATGTTCGCACATGCATTGACAATGCGCTGACGCATGTTGGCAGGCGTTGTCGGTGGATCACGATAGCAAATATCCTTCAACTTTCCCCACAGAAAGAAATCCGGGGATGTCAGATCCGGTGAACGTGTTGGCCATAGTATGGCGCTTCGACAACCAATCCACCTGTCAGGAAATATGCTGGTCAATACCGCTTCAACCGCACGCGAGCTATGTGCCGGACATCCATCATGTTCGAAGTACATCGCCATTCTGTCATGCAGTGAAACATCTTGTAGTAACAACGGTAGAACATTACGTAGGAAATCAGCATACATTGCACCATTTAGATTGCCATCGATAAAATGTGGGCCAGTTATCCTTTCTCACATAATGCCGCACCATATATTAACCGGCCAAGCTCGCTGATGTTCCACTTGTCGCAGCCATAGTGGATTTTCCGTTGCCCAATAGTGCATATTATGCCGGTTTACATTACCCCTGTTGGTGAAAGACGCTTCATTGCTAAATAGAACGCGTGCAAAAAATATGTCATCGTCCCGTAATTTCTCTTGTGCCCAGTGGCAGAACTGTACAGGACGTTCAGTCGTCGCAGTGCAATTCCTGGTGCATAGAAATATGGTACGGGTGCAATCGATGTTGATGTAGCATTCTCAACACCGACATTTTAGAGATTCCCGATTCTCACACAATTTGTCTGCTACTGATGTGCGGATTAGCCGCGACAGCAGCTAAAACACTTACTTGGGCATCATCATTTGTTGCACGTCATGGTTGACGTTACACATGTGGCTGAACACGTCCTGTTTCCTTAAATGTCGTAACTATCCGGCGAACGGTCTGGACACTTGGATGATGTCGTCCAGGATACCGAGCGAGGTGGCGCAGTGGTTAGCACACTGGACTCGCATTCAGGAGGACAACGGTTCAATCCCGCGTCTTGCCATCCTGATTTAGGTTTTCCGTGATTTCCCTAAATCGCTCCAGGCAAATGCCGGGATGGTTCCTTTGAAAGAGCACGGCCGACTTCCTTCCCCGTCCTTCCCTTAAAACCGATGAGACCGATGACCTAGCAGTTTGGTCTCTTCCCTCAAAACAGCCCAGCCCAGCAGCATACGTACTACACACCCGTTGGGCATTTTGATCACCATAGCCATACGTCAACAGGATATCGACCTTTTACGCAATTGGTAAATGGTCCATTTTAACACGGGTAATGTATCACGAAGCAAATACGGTCCGCACTGCCGGAATGTTACGTGATACCAAGTACTTATACGTTTGTGACTATTACAGCGTCATCTATCACAAAGCGAAAAAAGTGGTCCAACTAAAACATTTATATTTCTCTACGTATTACACGAATATGTAATAAAAACTGGGGGTTCCTATTTAAAAAAACGCAGTTGATATCCGTTTGACCTATGCCAGCGGCATCTAGCGGGCCAACCATGGCGGTATCTGGTTTCCCCCTTCAAGTTAGACAAATTTCGTTGCTTGTAGTTTTTTGGTTTGGCGCTTATTTGGTGAGATATTTGGCCCGGTCACTATCAATGGACCACCCTGTATACCACATAAGCTAATAAGTGATGATATTGATCCCCCATGGTACACAAAACGGATCAGATCGCTGATGGAGAAGCAACAAAAAGGCATGCAAAATTTAAATCAATGAAGATCCGCAATACTGGCGAAGTTTTGCAGAAGTTCGAAATATTTTGCGTACTTCAATGCGATATGCTTTCAGTAGTTTCCCCAACGAAATTCTGCCTCGAAATCTGGCACAAAACCCGAAGAAATTCTGGTCATCTATAATGCACACCAGTGGCAAGACGCAATCAGCACTTTCACTGCGCGGTAACAACGGTAAAGTCACTGATGACCGTGCAACTAAAGCAAAGTTATTAAACACGGTTTTCCGAAACTTCTTCACCAAAGGAGATGAAGCAAATATTCCTGAATGCCAATCAATAGCAACTACCAAGATGAGAAACATAGAAGTAGATATCCTCGGTGTAACAAAGCAGCTTAAATCACTTAATAAATGCAAGGCCTCCGGTCCAGATCATATACCAGTCAGGTTTCTCTCAGTTTGCTGATACGTTAGCTCCATATTTAGCAATTACATACAGCCGCTCGCTGATAGAAATATCCATAAATAAAGACTGGAAAATTGCTCAAGTCACACCAATAGCCAAAAATGGAAGTAGGAGTAATCCTCTGAATTAAAACCCATATCACTAACGTCTATTTGCAGTAGGGATTTGGAACATATACAGTTTTCGAACATTACGAAGTACGTCGAAGAAAACGATTTATTGACACATAATCTGCACGGATTCATAAAATAACGGTCTTGTGAAACACAACTAGCTCTTTATACTCTTTAAGTAATGAGTGCTATCGGCAGTGGATGTCTAATTAATTCCATATCTTTAGATTTCCAGAAAGCTTTCGAAACCGTTCCCCACAAGCGTCTTATAATCAAAGTACGTGCCTATGGAGTATCGCCTCCGTTGTGCGACTGAATTGTCGAATAGGTCACAGTTCGTGGTAATAGACAGAAACTCATCGAGTAATACAAAAGTAGTATCTGGCGTTCCTCAAGGAACTGTTGTCGGCCCTCTATTATTCCTGATCTGTATTAACGACATAGGAGACAATCTGAGTAGCTGTCTTAGAATGTTTTCAGATGATGCTGTCATTTGAGGTATTTTAAAGTCATCAGATGACCAAAACGAATGTTCGTCCCGATAGCTGAATGGTCAGCAAGACGGACTGCCATCCTAAGGGGCCCGGGTCCGAGATTTTCTCCGCTCAGGGACTGGGTGTTGTGTTGTCTTCATCATCATTTCATCCCCATCCGGCAAGCAGGTTGCCCAACATGGCGCCGAATATAATAAGACCTGCACCATGGCAGCTGGACCTGCCCCACTAGGGGCCTCCCGGCCAAAGACGCCAAATGCTCATTTCCATTTCTAAAACGAATTGCAAAATGCTTTAGATAAGATATATGTATGGTGGGAAAAGTGGAAATCGACCCAGAATAAAGAAAAGTGTGAAGTTATGCACATGAGTACTAAAAGAACCCCATTAAATTTCGATCATGCGATAAGTCACACAAATCAGAAGATTGTAAATTTAACTAAATACTTCGGGATTACAATTACAAATAACCAAAATGGGAACGATCACATTGATTATGTTGCGGGTAGAGCAAACCAAAGTCTACAATTCATTGACAGAACACTTAGAAGGTGCATCAGGTCTACTAAAGAGACTGTTCTCGAGTACTGGTGTGCGGTGTGGGATCTGCAAGTAGGAGGACAAGGCAGGTGTGGCAACAAAGTACTGATATCCAAGACAGCAGCAAGGACATAATCGAAGATGGCAGCCTGTAGACTTGGCAACACTGCATGACCCATCCAAGATGGCGGTCGTGACGTCAGCTGATGACACAAGTACCATTACCAAAGATGGCGTCTTTTGGCGGGAAAGTGCCACACCCCCCTGCCACACCCTCCTGGTACGAAGTCCAAATTCCATCAGGAAAATGCAATACACCATGGCTACCTACATTGACCTACAAAAATGGTGAGAACAAAGGCCACTTGGGCTACCTCCACTAACCTAAGTCACCTGACCACCACCTCTTCCTAGGAATTGGTGGAATGGGACTCGGCCTGTGCTGGATATGTCTACTTTTCAGTCAATTAGAGGCAGTACCATCATCAAGCTTGTTCGCCATAAGGTCTGGAGTCTAACTTACCTAATACACAGTACCGCCACCAGAAGGCACTGTCATCCTTTCCATGATGTAATATAAGATGTCAAACACGCTCACAATGCTTAAACAGCCAAAATATTGCACTGCACAAACATCTGGTGTGTGTAAAAAACGCTTTCGTACTATAGTCAATCGCGAAGTATCAGAGGCTCCAACATGTGCACACATCGAACAGCCAAGCCACCACCGCTACTGAGCAACACATAGCTGTCTGTTCCGGTTCTGCTAGCATGAGGTGGCGGCATCGCTTTCATACTTGACATATAAGAAATTCCTGTCGAAAATACATGTTCACCTAGGTACCATTGCTGAAGAGACGACGCATAGCTGCGGTGTGGGTCCAGTGCGATAGGTGTGTGCATAGCAGCTGAAAGGTTCGCAATGTTATACTGAGATCGCAGGTCACACTGTAGAAATATGTTCTACTGCAGTCCTAACTGGACAGCTCGTTCATCACTGAATTTACCCATCAAACTGCTGCGGGTTTGCGAGCACCATCCGCCATTATTTTCTCCAGATGAGACTATCATCAGCAAAAGCTATTTTTCTTTTTACAGATGGCCATATTGCACTGACAGTTATACCCTGAAAATGGGCCTTACATATAATCAAATACGGAAAGACTCTAACTCAATTACACTTCTCTGCCAACGAGGATGGGAGCGAAGACAAGACAGGAGTGAAGACATTTTGCAGAGCGACTCAACCTCATAGATGCTGCTTAAATCTGATCCATTGCTGCCCAGAATAGCACAGGCTACTTTCTCTTCCTCGCAATCCTAATGGGACATTCGAGCTGCATCTAGTCATGCACACATACTTACCTGCCCAGTTCGGCTGACGCATTGCCACCAAATGCACGTGCATAGCTACATACCAAGGCAAGTGCATCTAAAATGGTTCTCAATTTTATACTGAAGTCACATGGCTATGTGAAATAAGAACCAAGTTGACCACTCGGAAATTATATAGTGTTCCAGAAAAAGTTAATTCTCGCTTTTGTGGGAGCTTTCATGATCTCTCAGCTTGTATGCATGGAAATTCTTGCCCTAACAGAAACATTTTAAGAAAATAAGCAGAATAATGTCGAATGCATTCTTCCTCACGATCCTACGATGGCACCCCATTCATCACATGTTACCCTTCCTGCTTTCAGCATACACGTATGTTCTCACAGCTATGTACAGACTCCTATATCCCAGCACTAAGCATGTCTTGTGAATGGCTCTCATCGAAGTTACCTGCTAAATTACTGAGGCTGCCTGTGTGGAAGCACCATCTGCCTTTTCTTTCTCTTTCTGCTGACGATACTTTCAATGGCAGAAAACTACTTCACACAGATCGCCATATTGCACCATCAATGAAACCTTGACATATCGTCAAATACAGGAAGACTCTTACCAAATTACACTGCTCTTCCACTGGGTACAGGAGCTTGCATATTAGAGCATGAAACTGATCTCCAACCCAGCAATATATCACCGAGTACCATGTCGATGTAGTAAAATGTAATTCGTATCCTGCATCATTCAAAATCACCCCTTTACATAATTTATACATATACCAATTAGACAGACAGCGTAAGCACCTGCACCACAGGTATATTCGATGCACTAGACGTTTTCTGTGAGGTCAGGTGGTCATCCACTCCCAACGAGTGACCAGAGCACCCTCAGTGGATCGAAATCACTCTCAAAACTGCTGTGCAAAGAAGGGCTCTTTTCGCCGTGGGCACAAATGCATTACTATTTCTGGTATATTCCTGCTACCTTGCTTGCTTTTCTGTACACATCTCCAGACTCTAGGACTACAAGAACATATGTAATTTCACATGGTTTACTATAATATCATATCATTTTCATGGTACTTCTCGATATCAAGCTCACTGCAATAACGCTTGCATAGCAATATCGCTTGTATGACATAATTTCGAAGATTTAGACTGCAAATCATTTCTCTAGAAACCCTGAGCTGTAGCTAGGTGAAGTGTGCTGTAAACCATAGAGTAACTAGATACTTATCCTATCTGGGAAGACCTTTACATGAAAACTCGAAAAGAGAATATACAGCAATCTGATATTTCCACTCAAGAATACCAATGTTGCTGGTGTAAAAGATTCGTAATCATCCCTGTAATTTACAAAGTCAAAAAAGGTGTTTCTCATATCTAGAGAGCTGCAAATGTGTCTTTCACCTGCTACATGCACACACCACAATCGATCTTCTCTCAACTAAATAAGAAAGTCAAATGCGAAGAAGAATCAATGGAACAATTGACATAGGAGGAAATTACGGCCCAGCCCAAACACATGTCCATATTGAATCTTATCAAATTTCAACTCTATCACGAAAGCTGTCCAATACATACTAAGTATTAGTTCGCTATTCGGCCGTCTAGAGGACTACACAGTTAAGTCAGCTACATTCCTGTATTGCAACAGCCCTGTCCATTTGGATGGTCCCTGCTGTTAGCGGGAAACGTGAATCATTCTCACCACAGGCCACACATAGACAGAATCTTCCTCTGAAATCAGTCACATATATACTTGATCGCTATACTTACAATTAAATGTTAGGATCACAGTACCAGTTGAATGACATTTGACAATGAGCGAAGTATCGGAAATACACCTACGGCTTTGGAAATAGAAATATCTCTAGCATTCTTAAGTCTTAACATACGCCTCCCTTTGCCATCACAGTATTCCACGTCAAATACATACCTTCCTTACGACTGGACATTGTCATATCCTTTACGCATGTCTGAACACAACTACTTACATTATAAGCCTGATGCTCAAGGCAAACCTATTACACATCCCCTACTAATAAGTATGATACTTCGTCAATTACTTATTGCCAGCAATACGAAATAATGCTGACCAAAAATCAGCCATGGGTGGACTTCTCTAATAAGTTTTCTTGCGATTCATATAACTGTGTCCTAGAAAGAGAGGCGTAATCGTCTTAGAAACTGCGAGACGTTAAAAAACGCAACCATATTACTATCACCAGCAGTCTTCGTTCTACTCATGCATTCAAGTAACCATGTTGAAAGCTATACCCACTTTACAAATCGAGGTGGTTTTCTGTCCAGATAAATACCGTAACAATGAATACAGGCGGTGATTGCTGGAGTATATAGCATCAGACCAACTGTGCACTTACATGTCACTGACAGTGCAACCTCATAATAAAATTACCCAATTTAGAAGGTACTTTGGCTAAGGAACTTTGTATGAAACTGGTATTTGCGAGATATTTCCCAAGTATTTGTAACACATTCTGTCTCAATGCCATGTCTGAGGTTTGGCGATATATCAACTGCGCTATAGGCGATATTTGATTGAGAAAGATCACAACAGTGGATGGTGTGCTGATATAGGTCGTAGCTTTTCACCTGTGCGTGGCTTGGCAGCAGTAGTGGCTTGTGGTGGCGGCAAAACGTGAGCATGTTGGAGTGTCTAATGCGCCGTGATTGACTATAGTTCGAATGGATTTTTGTGTGCACTGAGTTTTTGTTCAGTGCAATATTTTCGGCTGTTTAAGATTTGTGAGCGTGTTGGCAGAGCGTTATACATGCATTATTTCGGTAATTTACGAGTTGATTTCGTGTCTGTACATCAGCGTCCTGCGTTATTTTGATAATTTACGAGTAGTCTGTGTGCTGTTTAATGCATTATTGTGAAAATTTTGAATTAGTGAGCATGTCTGCAGAGCGTTTAACATGCGCTATTTCGGTAATTTACGAGCAATTTGCGGGTTTGTGGGTAGTTTGTGAATTGCAACTCCAAGCATTCAGAGCATGTCCTTTGTGTTAGTGTAATAAATATACTACATGAAAACCATCCCTAAATAAGTTGTTCCAAAAATGAATAATGTACACTCCTTCCTCTCTCCAGCAGCCCAGCACAGGTGGAATCATTTTTGCGCCATTTTCCCCCTCCAGACCGCCATCGTATATTCGTCATGGAAGGGACAACAGGGCCCACTGGTGGCAGTACTGTATACTAGGTCAGTTCGGCTCTGGACCTTATGCCAAACACAGTTGATGATGGTACTACCACTATCCTTTAAATAAAAACTGGAACTAAAGACATGTCCAGCACAGGCCAAAGCCATTTCCTGCCAGTTCCAAGGAAGAGGTGGCGGTCGGGTCACTTACGTTAGTGGAGGTAGCCCAAGTGCCCCTTTTTCCCGCCATTGTCTTAGGTTAGAGGAGGTAGCCATGGTGTGTTGCATTGTCCTGATGGAATCTGAACTTCCTGCCAGGGGAGCGTGGCAAGAGTAGTAGCACTTTCCCGCTACAAGACGCCATCTTGCGTAACAGTACTTGCATCATCAGCTGACATCACGACCGAAATCTTAGGTGACGCCATCGCCGCCATCTTCGATAACGGTACTTTGGGGCCACACACACCTTGTCCCTCTACTTCCGCTTCAGGTGGGACTGATGGATGACAAAAAATGGTTCAAATGGCTCTGAACTCTATGCGACTTAACTTCTGAGGTCATCAGTCGCCTAGAACTTAGAACTAATTAAACCGAACTAACCTAAGGACAGCGCACACATCCATGCCCGAGGCAGGATTCGAACCTGCGACCGTAGCGGTCGCTTGGTTCCAGACTGCAGCGCCTAGAACCGCACGGCCACTCCGGCCGGGATGGATGACATCATAAAAGTACAAAGAAGGGCAACTCGTTTTGTATTATCACGAAATAGGGGAGATAGTGCCACAGACATGATACTTGAATAGGAATGGTAATCATTAAAACAAAAGCGTTTTCGTTGCGAAAAGATCTTCTCATGAAATTTCAATCACCAGTTTTCTCCTCTGCTTGCGAAAACATTCTGTTGTCACCCACCTACTAAGGGAGAAATGAGCATCACGATACAGAAAAAATTAAGTGTTAGTTTTACCCTAGAGCCGCTCGGGAGTGGAACGGCAGAGCGATAGCTCGAAGGTGGTTCATCGAACCCTCTGCTAGGCACTTTATTGTGAATAGCAGAGTAATCACGTAGACGTAGATGTAGGCGTGGTTTTTTTCTGGCCTCACTGCTTTCCTAATTTATAGAAACTTCGCAACCTGGTTCAAGTGTTTTTCATTAAGAGTGGTCTTGTCGTTATTTCTGTGTTTCATCCGCTGGCCCGCCCGCTCTTACCAAGAGACATGTTACCACAGTGCAGTGATCCTCCTGAGCTTTGGGCGCGCCTATTTTCCCCTTTTCATGTTCACACTTCTACGTTTCCTCGCCTGAACTACTTTCACATGGTCCTGTGTTATACATATCGATGGGGGCCTTTCTCACGTCAGTAACGTGCATTCTCTTACATTTATCATTAATGAAATTGGACAGCCACGATGCAGAAATATCGATTTTGCAGCACCAGCCTTAAACCAATCCAAGTCTTCACTGAAATCAGCAAGCAGCTTAGCACGGCAGAACCTGTACATATGGTGATCCACATAAACTATAATCCTGCAGACAAGCCCGCTTCATTTAAATTAGAATCAGATCCGGAGATTGCGTATTAGACGGCAGCGCAGTCACACAGTGGGTCCAGAATTAAATCCGCGTTGGAGGCCGAACTGATCGTAACAACTGACAAATGACCTGGCTGACGACCGCTAAAAGTTTTAATGGTAAACTGAAAAATGCAACGGCATTACTGCCAGCAGAATTACTTGTTTAATTTCAGAGCCCCCATATTAATGCAACACTGAGCATAATTTGATATCCGTTTTAAATCACAAATTAACATTCGCTAAAGTGCTCCCCTCCATTAATGTTGGGGCTGTGACAGGAAGATACATCGACGCGATCTTTGAACGCAGCGCAGCGCAATGTTTTGCATCTGTCCATTCGCAACTGCAATTAACTATAGCGAACAACGTTGAAGTGAAGGTAGACCAAATATGGATCAGAAAGGTTACTTATGTTTAATATAAATGGTAGCCATAAAGTCTTAATTACGATGTAAAAATGTTACATAATTAATTTTTAGCAATGGATCACATACAGTCATGAGAGGTACCGAACTTTATACATTTTATAAAATACTTCGTGTAAAGGGTATGTGCAAATATTTCTTTGGTGACTGAGGACTGTGTACTGAACAGCAGTACATCAGTATATGTGCCACTTGCTCACTAATAATTGTAGGTATTTCAAGTCGAATGTTTTTAAGTTGGGTAGAATCTCAAAGTACATGTGGCAAGAGCAAGACATTAATGCTTATTTTCCCCTGGGCAGCAGGTCAGATGTTGAACTGTGGACGTGTGGAAGAAAAACGGGTTATCTATACTGACAGGCGTATTGCTTTTAGTGGTGCAGTTACAACGATGTAGAAAATGTCAGGTACGAGTTTGTGACATGTTTGTTGGAACACTGTTTGACGCAGGGAAAAAAACAATGGACACACTCATGTGTGTACATATTATAGTAAAACATATAAAAATATATACCCATTACACCCTGAATTTATTGTAACGATCTCAGTTACCAATAGTCACATAGATAACTAATTTCGAGTTAGGAATTAAGTTAAAAATTAAGACTTTTCACAACTCACGATTAATCATGTGTGAAGATGATCATTAAAGGTGATTGAAAGTATTTATGAAATGTAACTGTTTCCAACTGAGACTGTTGCTACAATTATTTTATTCGCTTAATTTGTGTTTGCAATTTCATGACACACACTCAAATCAAGACGCCATATTAACGTAGACCGCTACAAGAAGAGCCAAAATAAAATGGCGCGGCAGCGCCATCCAGGCAGCAGCGGAGATGTTGAGGTATGTCAGCCCAATCAATTTGACATCTTCGGCTGCCTAATCACTATGAACGAGTGATGCGTATTACACTACTTTCCCGAGACAAGGAATCAAAGGTGACAGTGAGGAAAAAATAGGTTCACCACCAACAAGAAAGGCCAAGACCAAACTGTCATCAAGCGAGGTGATACATAGTAATTTTTGGGACTGTCATGGTGTTGTGCAAACAGTTTGTTTTCGTGAGAGGCAAAACGAACAGAAACATACTGCCGAAATATCTTGACGAAATTAATGGTGGCTGTCAAGACGAAACGCTGCGTGAAGCTGTCAAAAGGAATTATTTGTTCCATGACAACGCAGCATTTCATTCTACACAGGACACAGTACATATTCTGCTCCTTTAAGCTGTCAAACGTTAGCTCATCCCCGCATTCCCCTACTGTGGTACACGGTGGCTCCTTCTTCTTTTCCCGGGTAAATAAATCATTGCTTGGTAAACGTTTTCTGAATGAATACGAGATGATTTTAGAGGTGGAACGTTTCGTAAACAACCAAAATCCAGACTTCTACAGCCAAGATCACTGTCCACTCATCCACCAAAGCGGAAAAGCAAGTCGCATCGGTGAGTGAGCATACAAAGGAGAATTTACACTATCACCAAACTTCTTGGTTGCAGCCAGATTTTTCGAAGTGATAATTATTACTTTATAATTACTTCTGGTAAAGGAAAGCATTCTGATACATACTGTGCAATAGCTGGGCTTCTTTCTGAATATTCTGGCTTAACAGCTACGTATACACTCTAGGACAAAAGAAAAGAACACCACGAAGGAATTATGTCAATGGAACTAAAGTCAGTAGACGTAAATTACATGTACAGAAAAAAAATTACAGAAAAATTGTATGAGCTATTCACGAGAAAGAGCTTCGCAAGTTGAGTAAGTGAACAACGTATTGATCCTGGTCTCATCTTTATGCAATCAATTATTCGGCCTGGCATTGATTAAGAGTGATGGTGGATGTCCTTCTGAGGAATATTGTGACAAATTCTATTCTGCTGTTGAGCTTATATAGTCAAAATCCCGAGTGGTTGGAGAGTTTTGCCCGTAATGCACAGAGAAAAAAAGACAAAGAAACCACAGACATTTTGAAATCGAAAGAGATACGGCGACCTTCCTGGCAAGGTAGGGTTTGGCAAGCACGAAAACAAGCAGTAGAAATTCTCGCCGTTTGTGGGCGGGCATTATCTTGCTGAAATGTAATCTCAGGATAATTTGTCACGTAGGACAACAAGATTGGACGTAAAATGTCATCGACGTACTACTGTGCTGTAAGGGTGCAGCGAATGTCAACCACAGCGGTCCTGCAATGAAAAAAAATAGTAATCCAGACCATCACTCCTGGTACATGAAATGTATTCGCAGTTGCGAATATGAATAACCATCAGCTGTATAATGGAATGACAGTAGTGGAAATTGGTTCCGGACATACATGCGTGTCCAAAGGAACATTGCACCGTAGCTCGGAATTTCAGTATCGTATCACTCCTAGTTATCAGGCCGTATGGAGGGTTGCAGTAAGGTTTGTATCTCAACTGCTCTCTAGGGTGTCTTCAGACACGGCTTCGCTCCTCTTATGGGCTCAGGTCGAAGCTGGACTCATTGCAGAAGACAACTCTGCTCTAGTCAGTTAGTTTCCAGGCCGAAGACTTGGGTTAATAACGTGACTGTCGCACGCCATACGGCCCGACAACCAGTAGTGAAGCTCTGGAGTGCGATTTCTTTTAATACCAGACCACTTTGTCATCCGAGGCACCCTTACATCACAGCAGTACTTCGATGATATTCTACCTACCGTTTCGTTGCCTTTCATGGCAAGTCATCTGGGCTTACATTTCAGCAAGATAATGCCTGCCCCGATAGGGTGAGAGTTTTGTACTGCTTATCTTAGAAGATAGATTAAAGAAAGGCAAACTTACGTTTCTAGCATTTGTAGACTTGGGGAATGATTTTGACAATGTTGGCTGGAATACTCTCTTTCACATTCTGAAGGTCGCAGGGGTAAAATACAGGGAGCGAAAGGCCTTACAATTTGCACAGAAACCAGATTGCAATTATAAGAGTTGATGGACATGAAACGAATACAGTGGTTGGGAAGGGAGAGAGTGAGAGTTGTAGCCTATCACCGATGTTATTCAGTCTGTATACTGAGCAAGCAGTAATGGAAACAAAAGAAAAATTCGCAGTAGGATTTATAATCCATGGAGAAGAAATCAAAACTTCGAGGTTCGACGATGACATTGTAATTCTGCCAGAGACAACAAAGGACCTGGAAGAGCAGTTGAATGGAATGGACAGTGCCTTGAAAAGAGGATATGAGATGAACATCAACAAAAATAAAACGAGGATAATGGAATTTAGTCGAATTAAATCCGGTGATGCTGGGGAAATTAGATCAGGAAATGCGACACTTAAAGTAGTAAATGCGTTTTGCTATTTGGGGAGCAAAATAACTGACGATGGTCGAAGTATTAGAGGATATAAAATGTCGATTGGCAATGGCAACTGGAGAAGAGAGCCGGCCGGGGTGGACGAGCGGTTCTAGGTGCCACAGTCTGGAACCGCGTGACCGCTACGGTCGCAGGTTCGAATCCTGCCTCGGGCATTGATGTGTGTGATGTCCTTAGGTTAGTTAGGTTTAAGTAGTTCTAAGTTCTAGGGGACTGATGACCTCAGACGTTAAGTCCCATAGTGCTCAGAGCGATTTTTTGGAGAAGAGAAATTTGTTAACATCGAGTATAGATTTAAATGTCACGAATTCGTTTCTGAAAGTGTTTGTGTGGAGTGTAGCCATGTATGGAAGTGAAAAATGGACGATTAATTGTTAGCCAAGAAGAGAATAGAAGGTTTCGAAATGTGATACTACAGAAGAATGCTGAAGATTAGATGGGTAGACCACTATGAGGAGGTATTGAATAGAATTGGGGAGAAGAGAAATTTGTGGCACAACTTGACTAGATGAAGGGATTGGTGGGCAGGACTTCTTCTCAGGCATCAACGGGTCACCAATTTAGTATTGGAGGGCAGCGTGGAGGGTAAAAATCGTAGAAGGAGACCAAGAGATGAATACACTAAGCAAATTCAGAAGGATGTAGGTTGCAGTAGGTACTTCGAGATTAAAAAGCTTACACAGGATAGAGTAGCATGGAGAGCTGCATCAAACAAGTCTCTGGACTGAAGAACACAACAACAAGAGCAACATCTTCCTGCTTGCCAAAAACTACCGAGGCCAGCAAGTTTGCCGCATACCTCCCCAACAGAGAACGTTTGGAGCATTATGGGCACGGCCCTACAATCTTGTGCGTCAATTGAACAGAATTTGGCACGATGGCACTCAGGAGGGCAACCAGCATATCTACCAATGAATGCCAAGCCGAATAACTGCTTGCACAAGCGTCGGAGATCGATCAACTCGTTACTGAGTTTCTCCATTTGTGAAGCTCTTTCTGTTGAATAAATCATCCAGTATTTCTGAAATTATAATAATTTATTTGCCTGTAGGTGTACATCACAATTGCCAGCCTAAAACCTCTCGCTCGATAAAAGCTCCATTCCGAAGGACGGGGTAAATGTACAGGTCGCAACAGTACAGGAAAGAAAGAAATATAAGCAATCTGCAAAATCGTACACCCATCTAGTTAACATTCTTCACATCGGACTTCTAAACCAGTCACCTCATGAACAGCCTTTCAGTGAAGGGACTGTTTTCGCGATTTCCTGTCAGAATCGTTACAGTACGAACTAACTTATGGGACACTTCTAGCAAGTCCAAAGCTATATCTAGCGCTCCCCAAAGAAGTAAAGTAGCCTGCAAGCTTTTCTTTCTCTGGATAACAGATATAGGAAACTGACTAAGGAGGTTTCATAGATTTCTTGTTGGTATTGTACTCATTTACCAATGAGTAAAGTCAATACAAGATAAAATCGATATCAAAATTTTACAGAAAGTGACAACTCACCCCGAACAACAAAAGGTGTGAGTACTAGGAAAATTCCTCTGAATTTCTGCACGGTAAATGGCACAAATTATTAGAATTACTAGAGACAACTGACCCTGTAATAACCTTACAAAATAAACTGCAGGAAAGGAGAACGAAACACTGTACTTTATTGGAGAAACATTTGTAAGGAGCTACAAATCCACTAAAGAAACTGCCTGCACTTAACTCGTCCATTCTATTCTAGAGTAGTGCTCTGTAGTATGGGATTTTTATCACACAGAATTAGCAGAAAAAAGTCATATAACGGCGGTCCTTTTTTTATCATAAGACATCGGAAACGGCGTCATGTATTAGATAAGAGAGTTGGTATGGAAATCATTAAAACCAAGCCTTGAGCTAACACTGTAGGCTCCGACCTCACACCACTTATAAATTATCTGGGTTACGGTAAGACCGAGCCATCATCTCTAAGTCAGAGTGAAGCCCTCTTCCACTGATTACCAGAGACTGCTTCTTGCGTGCTTAAGCGACACGAAGTGTTCGTGAATTACATGTCGCATTGTGGCAGCAAAAAGTATGGAAGGATTCAAAGACCTTACTATAGTAAGCATGCTGAAGTGGATTTACGTTGCGGTAACGGTGCAGAGAAGCGGCTTGAAGGGTACAGACTAGGATGGAGAGCTGCATCAAACAAGTCTATGGAGTGAAGACAATTTAACTCCACTAACACTTCGGATATTTAACTTGTGACACTACAATTGACAAAGTGACAAAACCTGTAACAAATTCACGGGAGAACAATTTTTCGGCTATGGGACTTCGTTTTTTCTAGTATCGTGTCAGTTTCAACAGCAATATCATTCCACAGTCGTAAAGCTCAAGATATTGTCACGGCAAACCGGCAAAATTTCATCTCATTCTCCGTGAGCTCTCCGTTCCTGTAAGAAAAAGAGGCCGGTAGTAGGTCGTAAAATTTACTGCCGCAACATCCCTTCGTTGTCGTCTACGTGCTCTCAGCTATCGTTCCCCCTCTTCGTAGCACAGAGGTCGGCGAAATGATGGCAGTTGTAGCTGCCGTGACGAAGTTCGCCACTAAATCATGGGTAAGAAATTTTGAACTGGGGACAAAATAATTAACTTAAGGAAATATTAACTCACAAGTTCAAATATCTTGATATGTTCCTAAGACCCATTGTATACGACTGCGAGTTGAAGAATAATGTCTCCGAATTTTTTATTTGAAAACGTTATTAACATTCTACATGTCTACACATTTGCCGCCCTCTACCCCTAGAGGGTTCCGAATTGTAGCGTCACCGCGCTGAATCATCGCGCGATTTGAGGCGCCATGTCAATGCGCGGACCCTTCCGCAGGCGGTTCGAATCCTCCCTTGGGCATGGGTGTGTGTGTCGTCCTTAGCGTAAGTTAGTTTAAGTTAGATTAAGCAGTGTGTAAGCTTAGGGACCGACTACTTCAGCAGTTTGGTCCCATAAGACCTTACCACAAATTTCCAATCTTTTTTATTTGTTATTTGACCATGCTTTCATTCATTATTTAATTGCTGTCTCTGAAACCATAACTCATATTTTGCACCCCATTTTCCGTGTGAGGACATGTGCGCTTATCACAGTTCTTTGGGTTTTTAATTAATTTAAAATACATATTCGATTTACCTATACAGACTTGTTGATTAATTTGAAGTGTGCGTTCTAATTCCTGTTCGAGGCCGGATGCGTTCAGAACATTCTTTGAGGCTTTTGCCATTAATTTATATCGTATGTCCAATTTACCCTCTAACCCTGGTTGTCGATTAGTTTAATGTGCATATCTTGCTCACCGTTTAGACGCATGCACATTAGTTGAAATTTTTTGACACTGGTTAAATTCAAAGGTAAATCCAATTTTTCTTTTAAAAGAAAAGCTCTTGCGACCAACTAATTCAGACTGTGTAACGTATTGATTTGGATTTTGTGAAGCATCCCGATTAAATGGTCGTGTCGCGGCTTAAACTTGTTGCATTGAATGTGAGCTGATTTTATTCATTTTACACTGTCAGTCTTGTGTTTTGTCAAGGAACTCTGTGGTTACAATAAATTGCATTTAAAGTTATTATGTACCACGAATGATGTTCAATCCCTCTTTGCCCTATCCTTCCACCTCCAGGGCAATCAAAGGGCTGGCCGTGTTTCAAATGATGACAGAGCGTAGTTGTCTTCGGGAGTCGGACTAATTAAATAATCTTACAGTAATTGAATATCATTCGTAAAATGCAAACGCATTTGGTAAATTTACATGTTGGAGCCTGTTGGTATATTTGCAGGTGTGCTCGGTGTTACGGTGCCTATGGGGTCTGGCTACCTGCTGAAGGACCAACTGAGGTACGAATTACGCATATGAAGCCAGTTGGAAAGGGGGCCGGAAGGGGACGAGGGGGATCGGTAGAGCTGTGCTCATGGGTGCACGGCGCGGTGGCATGACCTGTGCAGGTAACCGTGACCTAAACTGAGTGCCGCAGTTGAGCACTTCAACGCTTCTGTCTCACATTCAGAAAAGAATATTGCATTCTTAAAAGGTAGTCACTCGTCTTGCGCTCAGGGATATGGGGTACAGGAGCAGCTCGCGCACTGGTTACATTGGGTTGGGACTTGAATCTGATACTTGCGGTTCTGCCAAAAAAACTAGCTGTTATTGAATTACAAGCTAAGGTAATGTAATAGCAAATGAAATTGAGTGCGTTTAATGGGTCGATAACTCAAGTCAGAGAGAAGAAGGAAGTTCTTCTTCATTAGAAATTACGAAGGGCGCTCCTAATATGGATAGAAGGAGAGGAGGTGGTATAATATGCCATTTTTCTAAATTCCCAAACGCTCTTTGAAGCGTCCTGCGTGGGGCGGAATGTATTTATACTGATATTTTGGAATAGTTAATGACTTTTTGGTGATTTTTCTATGACACTAGAGAGACAGATGCATGTTTTTAAATTTCGTTGAGAGGTGATTTTGCAGATTTAATACTCTTTGTGTTGTCGCTCCATAGCTGAGATGGTGACTGTTGCCTTTGGGAGCAAGGTTTCCTGCAAGAATTGCAAGGAAGTGCTCTGAGAGAGAGGCTATCAGCCAGAATTAAATGTGATTTACTTAATCAGAATTTTTTTCCGGTTCAGGGCATAGGGGAGCCAGCCGAAGTCGCAGAACGGTTCTAGGCGCTACAGTTTGGAACCGCGCGACCGCTACGGTCGCAGGTTCGATTCCTGCCTCGGGCATGGATGTGTGTGATGTCCTTAGGTTAGTTAGGTTTAAGTATGTCTAAGATCTAGGGGACTGATGAACTCAGAAGTTAAGTCACATAGTGCTCAGAGCCATTTGAACCAATTTTGCATAGGGGAGTCTTTGACTGAGTGTATAGGCAACATATGCATGGCAGCGCTTGCTTTTCACGTGCAACTTTAGGAATTCGAATGGTTCAAATGGCTCTAAACACTGTGGGACTTAACATCTGAGGTCATCAGTCCTCTAGACTTAGAACTACTTCAACCTAACTAACCGAAGGACATCACACACATCCATGCCCGAGGCAGGATTCGAACCTGCGACCGTAGCGGTCGCGCGGTTCCAGACTGTAGCGCCTAGAATCGTTCTGCGACTTTGGCCGGCTCGGAATTCGACGCACCAGCTAATACTTTACAGGGTACGAAACCAGAAGACGATCGAGAGTTTTGTTTGTTGAGAGGTCATTTATGTACAACGACATAGAACGTCTAATCACCAGCATTGAGGGCGATAAACAGATCGATCTTAAGCGAGGGCGTGAGGTGACAATTGTCCAGTCGAGTGGCAGCATCACCTCTGTTATAGTTTACCGGAATCCAGTAATAAGATCAGAGATAGTTGCTATCGTTGTGGTGGGCCCGGACAGTTCGCTCTCCACAAGAGCCTTGATCTCGACTTGCACCCTACCTACTACTTGAGACAAGTTAAGGGTGGTGGCTAACAGCAGGCTCGCATTCTTGTGTGCTGGTAATAACCATGAGCCAGTATGTCCCTAATTGGACTGAGGAAGCATTAGTTGTTGTGCTAAGGTCTTATGGGACCGAACTGCTGAGGTCATCTGTCCCTAAGCTTACGCACTACTTAACTAAGGACAACACACACACCCATGCCAGAGGGAGGATTCGAACCTACGACGGGGGGAGCCGCGCGGATAGTGATAAGGCGCCTGAGACCGCATGGCTATCCCGCGCGGCAAGGAAGTATTATTTTACTATCATACTGTGAGTGGTATCACAGCTACCGATTAATTCGTAATTTTTTCAGGTTGGTTTGCTCTTACTCAGACTTGTAGTATCGTTAATCGTCCACCGGTCGCCGTGATCGAATCATTGCGGCTTAATATAACTGGAGATTATTCCTGGCCTTTGGACTGAGTTGTGGCAAAGGGTTTCAGCACTAACCTATTGTTGAGATGCGGTTATGTTAAAAATACTGCCTATATATTGGAGTAATCACGATTACTGCTCCAGTTTTAAGCGGCATGGGACTTCGAACGGCCGTTCGTTGTGCAACCAGATGCTTCGATCTAGGGGCTGAAGGTGTCCTATTGCAGGAGCAGGACAGTGATAGAAAGTCGCCAGTAGTGCATGCATTCAGGTCTTTGTCCCTGATGGAGAGTAGTCACTCGACCTGCGACGTGGAGTCGCACTCCTGATAAATTAAATTCTATCTGTAACACTGGATATTCTTGCTTGAGACAGAAACTAGGCACGCTCTTGGGTATTAGCGCATCACCACGGGACTGTCGAATAGAAAGCTGGGAAGTACGCATCTGCACCTTCCATTTTTCGCTTAAGCGTATAAGAGGACAATAAAATGTTGGGGACGTCTTCATTCCGAAGGTACTGAGGGGAAAGAGGGGTCTGTGCTGTGCTCACCAAGGTCACCATCTTGTTCCTGAAAGAACACCAAGGGAGAGACTCCCATCTAGGTCTGGACAAGGTTCGGTTGAGATCAGGAGAGGAAGTAGCAGGCTATGAGCTGCAGAGAGATGTACTTTTATTTAACACATGCAGCGGGAGTGGAACTGGAGTTATGCCACTGCCGCGAGTTGATGCCAGCTGTATTTCAATATTATCATTATTCCATTGTGGGAGGTCTTTTGGGGATTTATAAGTCGATCCATCAGATAAAGGACACGTTGCCTTCGCCATCTCTGCATATGGACGTTAGGGAGTTGGCGAGCCAGTGGCAGGTTTGTAAGGGTGTCAAGCGTAATTCTGTTGGATGTAAAAGACTCCTCCAGTGCACACGTAAACCAGCATCTGACATTTTACCTAAATTTTTTCCTTGTTCGGCTCGCACAAGGTCACGCTGAGCGACAACGCTGCAGCTTTTGTGTCTAGGCTATTCCGTAAACTTTGTTTTCACTATGGCATAACACTCACCTGCACGATGCAATATTAGCCTCAGCCTTGTATCGCTGAGAGGGTCAACCGAAATCTAAAAGCCATGTTGAGTATATTCCAAGCTGATGCCCAAACCAAGTGGGATCGTTCATTGCTGTGGCTAAACTTAAGAGTTCAAAATTTCGAACCATGAAGCTCATATGGTTACTTTGAAACGTCCCCTTTTCAACAATTATACATGACTGTGCTTAAACTGACACACAATATTTTGTTAGCGCAACGCAATCTGACTTTCAAAATTCCCTACAAAAGAATGGCCCTGACTAACATTAAACTATACCTTTCACAAATCACTTACCTCACAAAAATCTTCGCTGCTCAAGCTACTGCAATACAGGGAGCGCCACTACTGCCAGCTAAATAAAAGATTCAAACTATGGAAGGCACTAACTACTGATAGGGATAGTTAGCAAATGAAAGATATTACTAGAGAACGAACAATGTATTTACCTTGATATCATCATATATAAATATAGCAGTTCATGACAAATTACAAACCTCCGCCATCTCTCTCCCCACATCCACCACTGCTGGCGGCTCACCTCCAACTGCGCAACGCTACGCGCTGTTCACAGCCAGCTGCCTAACACTACAATGGCGAGTATTACAACAATGCAAAGCAGCCACAGACTGCACACAGCACAGCCAGTGATTTTCATACAGAGGTGGCGTTACCAATAAAAAAACCTAAACAGCCTACTTACATAGCCCCCATGCTCCCCACAAAAAATTTTACAAATTGTATTGGGCAGTGGCCAATACAGATTTGAAAAAATTTTTCATAATTACAATAACAAAGAAATCAAATGCACACACTTATTGATACAATGTTGGTCAAAAGCTCAAATTTTCTCACAGTCCATAAAGACAGTCCTGATCGTTCATTACGGTAAAATAGTAGTGTTTTTCTCAAAGTCTGAGCAGTAGAAGAAAATGCACACGGAAGTAGTGGATTTCCATGCAGTCTTGAAGAAGTAGTGTTGTCCTTCCAACGGAAAGACCGTGCTGACTCTCGACATGCAGACAAGTAATGGGTCACAACAGAGCAAACCCACAGCAGAGTCATTCGAAGTTTTGAAGAATATTGGTAGTTAGGTCATCACAGAGCAGACCCACTGTAGTCCTGGTAGAAATTACGGTACTGGTGGGCCACCAGAGGTGCAGACCCACTGCAGTCCTTGTAGCAATTGGTGGGCCATCAAAGATGCAGACCCACTGTAGTCCTGGTAGAGACAGCCAGCAGCCATCTGTTGAAAATGTGCAGGTGCACAATCACCATCGAAGAGTCTTGCGGACAATATAGCAAGTCCATAAACCACCACTTGTGCACTCACAAAGTTTCTGGAATTGTCCTTAGATCCAGCAATGCTGTTATCCAGTCCCTTGCTGAATCATTAACACACGTGCAAACACTATCAGTCCCTACTTCTCACATATTGTCCATATACTATGACCAACAGAAACGTGTGCAGTGAAATGTAACTAACAAGTTAATAATATCATGAACTGGTGACAATTGCAATTTAATAACATAAGAATACAATTACAAAGGTACAAATACATCATTAAAGAGCATAATAGTACAGATAACATTTGTAGTAATATGGGCTTTACAAAAGAATCGAAATAACATATACATCAGTGTTACAGGAATTATGACATGAGTACATACATAAAAGATCAGAGTAACTTTCGAAACATCAACTTCACACATGAGCATTAAACAGAACAGAATTAATAGTATCTAACATCTTTACAAAGTAAATAACATATTATTAATGCCAATTATATTCGAGGATAACAGTATTCCTCATCATAGTGAATGTAGCTTAATATTAAAAGAAGAAAAAAATTCTATGAAATTACACAGAGACAGGAAGAAAACAAATACACAAGGGTACACAAACACATAGTGGGATAACACCAATAGGAAAGGACAGGGTTCGTTTTCAGTGTAACATGTGGTACTGCAGTCCAACCCAAAACTTCATATATCTTTCCTCTTATTTCATCCTTTGTTTCCACCAAAAAAAATTCTATGTAAGCATGCTTTCTGTATTTATATGTTCACACATTTCTTACCTCAACATTTATTTCCAAGAAAATCCTACCTAAACCTGTTTTCTGTACTTTTTTTTGTATAACTCCTCAATGCATTTCTTCCAATTCATCGAAACTCATTCTCTTAGAGGCTACCTACTCTTAAGCTAACTTAAATCTACTGAGCTCAGATGCTAAACTAAGGGACGAGCCAATGCAGCATCACATAACAAATTATCACAAACAGCAATGACAAAAAAATGCCAATTTGCAAAGCAAGCAGCAGCAAATCTAAATTAACAGATAAAATGCAAAATTACAACTAATATGAGCCAATGTGCAGCAACATGAAAAATAAATGAGTAGTAAAATTGGCTTAGCAGAGTAACACAAAGTCAAATTCAGTAACACAACGCCTGGCAAACAGCAGGAACTTATACCTAAACATGACATAGCTCAAGCAGAAAAAATATTACAGTAAAAACAACAATGCAGATAAGGGAAATGTATATTCACATCTTAATATCTATGTAATTAAAGTGGTGCACCACAACAACTTATTGTAAAAAAAATATTACCATGTACTTGAAAAGAATATTATGTATGCAATTACTGTTACTAGTCCCTTCTTATTGTTCTTCCCTTTCCAAGTGCTCCTTTTTTGAAGAATGTGGATCACAAAATTATTATTTAATAGATCTGTTGACAGAAAGTGTTCACATTAGCAAATGCATTTTATTTTATAAAAGCAATGCTGCAACACAGCTGGAAACCAGATGTCAAATGAAATAAGCAATTACGCAAACCAAAGCATAAAAACATCCTTTTCCATAAGTCAGAGTCCCTAATCACTATTCATTACTCCTTACCTTATTACACATATATATATATTCGTCGACACGTCAATCTTGCGACGGCACTTCAATATTTCATCATAATAAATACATAGCATAACCAAATTCCTCATATAGCATCAGCTTATTGATCATAAACATACCTCAACAGCATAATACACATCGTGTCATCTCCCTCAAACGTACTTTAAAAATCATGAATCCATACCAAATACATCATTCAAAGCTCTCATAGTATCACAATGGTTCCAAAAAAATGTGAACAGATCACACAGTACAGACCAAATACAATTTCGTAAGTGTGAAGTAATCCAACTCTGTAATTGCGTAAACATATGTCACTGATGTAATAAAAAAAAGTTTAGATAGCTGTGTAATTTGTGTGTTAGAGAAATATGGTACCGATGTGTAAAGTTGTATAAGCAAATACCATATTAGCTAGGGTTCCTTGTGGTTGCCACACACATGGTACACAAAGTAAGCGCGTACCCCCCCTGAGGATTAATGTAATTATACCCTCAGGTGTTACAGATTACAGCAATGGAATGAAATTTATCACGGAAAACTTTCTTTGTAATTCAAAAATCTTTAAAAATAAATGTTTTAAGTACAAAATTAATCACTCAAATACGTGTACTGTAGCGCTAAATGTGCGTCTTGTTGCAACATAATCTGTGTGGAAGTGTCGTAGTTATCGTCCTCCGAAAGCTAAGTTCTGCAGAAGTCAATGTACTTACCTCATAATACACAAAAGTGAAATGCTTTGCGTATAAATGTCTTAGTTATTACGCTTATTGCCGTGATGAGGAAAGTACTGTGCTGTAACGTATTATCGTGCTACGGAAAAGGCAGTCTCATTGTAGCTATACCACAAAAGTTACTACTAAAACCTGTTTTACTTTCCAGAATAATTCAGAAAACCTGTGCAGATATAAAACAGATATAGCGCAAAAGAAACATTGTAAATTGTCACTCATTAGTAGCGTCGTGATAAAAATCGTGTAGCTGTCACATAAACTAACCACTGTGCCATCTGGTATCTCACTGAAAGTACTTTAAATCCAGAATATATTTTCAAGTAAACCAAAATGTTGCATTAAAATCTCATTAGCAGTACTGGTAAATGTTCTAAGTATGTAAGCCTTATAGTCGTTCCATAATCGTGCAACTAACAAGCAAGAATGTACACACACAATAACACTGTGTCGTCTGTTCACAATAACAATGCATTCGTAATTTCTGTTTAAATAAGTTCTCTTGGTTCTTGACTGGATACTTACCTTCAAACATTGTTGCATGTTAACAGATTCTAAGTCTGACAAGCATACTAGTAATGTAAAGTGAAAAGTTTTATGGCAATGACAAAGTTAAAAGGCAGACTATCTTTCAATAAACGGTTTTACAAGTGAAATGTGGTGCAATCCTAGTACGCAGAGTTTCAACTTCAAAGCAATTATCATGTTGTATACGTCGGTAAGGAATGCTAAAATTTGCTCAAGGTTAGCGTCTATGTTATTTTCCCCTGAGCCAGCAGGCGCAGGTGGCTGCCTGCGGTGCGAGTCATTGTCTGTTTCTTTGTTGGCGCGCGTCGTTACTGGGATTAGGAGACCTAACTTCTACAAATTCACCTTGCCGAGAGGGCCCAGCCCTGTTTAAATCCCGCCAGTTCTGATGAAATTCAGGTCTGTCGTTGTGATTATATCGTCTGTCGTCGTGTCGGTAGTTCCTGTAGTTTCTTCCTTGTCGGTTAAGTGGTGGAGAATTTCTCCCTGAATTATCACTGCACGGTGGACCATTGCGTCTGAAGGTATTCTGTCTCCCGTGATAATAATAGTTCTGGTTGCCAAATTGTCTGTTTCTATGATTGTCTCTGTCATATTCATTACTATGGAAATGCGATCTCTGTCTGTAACTGTTATTCTGCCAGTGGTTGTCATACGGGTGGTGTCTGTTTTGGTCACGATTTGCGTTGTAAGAATAGACCAGTCGTGTCCGGTTATTGTTTCTGTCGTCACGGAATTGTGACGGATGTGACCTGTAATTTTTGTGTCCTTGTTTTCGCGTTCCGCGATTATCGGTGTCAATTTCTAGTTCTTGTAACAGTCCCTGAAAAGCTTCAATGTCGTCTTTGCAACGTCCTGCTAAAATAATATGCCGTAAATGTTCAGGTAATTTGATTAAGCAAATGCGGATGAGTTCTGAGGGGCTGTATGGGTTCGACAGGTACTGATTCTTGTGCAACATGTCTTCAAAATATTTCACAAGACTGGAGAATTCAGATTGTTCGAAACGTTTCATCATTATGATGCTATGTTTTAGTCGGTCTTGTGTAGCTTGAGACCAGTACGCTGAGAGGAAGGCATGGTAAAATTCTCCTTCACTGTGACAATCGTGAATGACCGATCGCATTCTTACAGCTGGTTCATTCTCTAAGTAGCCACACATAAATTCTAATCTGTGTTCCAACGACCAGTTGGGAGGAAAACAATGAGAGAATTGATGGAGCCATGCTTGTGGATGAATGTCGTTGCCAGAATTCTTAAATGTTTTGAATTTACGTGTAGTAATGAACAGCTTACAGTCAAAGTCATCATGTCGGCGAGTCGCATATCGGTCATTGTTACGTCGTTTCGGCGGTTCCATTTCAAAATTCGGTGCACCTTGCCAATTTCTTTCATAACTTCCGAAATGCCCTGTGTTATTATTTTGTGGCTGTTCCGTATTTCTGTGTCCCTCTTCCCGTATTGGGGCGCGAGTATCCTCTGAAATACGTAATTCTTGTATTACCTGTGTCAGCTGATCTTGTACTTCTCGGATTTCTCTTTTGTACTGTGTATTGATTTCATTTTGATTCTGTTTGAATTTTCTAATTTGTTCATACTCTTCTGTGTCAGTGAAGGCTACAGGTCTTGTGTCATTCAGATCATCATCTACCTTTGTAGATAAGTTAGTGACCTTATCCGAAAGTTCGGCTACTTTCTCCGATAGTGAACACATTTCCCCAGCGTGTTTTTCTGAACCAAGTTTCAGAGTGTCCATTTGTGTTGAAATCGTATCTACTGTGTCCTTTAAGTTTTCTTGAGTTTTTGCAAGTTGCGTAACCGAATCGGTAGATGCAACTGAGTCAATTTTAGCTTGCAAGGTGTTGTGATTTTCATGAACAATGGTTTGCAGTTCTTTTATGGCTGCTTCGTGATTCTGTAATACATTTTCATGCCGCGAAAAAATGGGTTGAAAATGCTAACAAATTTGTGTTTTTATGTCATTACAGACTTTTTGACATTTCGATTCAATGTTATGTAACTACTAGTTAAATCTTCACGTGTTTGTTCAAGTGTGGTGTCTAACTTTTGAAGATTTTGTCCCATTGCGTCTAACTGTTGCTGTGTTTGTCTCTGGTGTTGTTCCATTGTGTCTAACTTTTGAAGATTTTGTTCCACTGTGTCTAACTTTTGCTGTGTTTGTCTCTGATTTTGTTCCATTGTGTCTAACTTTTCAAGCTTTTGTCCCATTTGTTGCATTAATTGTAATAACAATGCACTGGTGTCTGAAACATGTTCCTCAGTGCTTTTCGGCAGTGAATTTGCACCGGCAACATTCACATTTTGACAAGCGGAAAATGTGTCTTGACTCATTTGAGAAAACGGTGAGAACCCAAAACCTGAGTCTGTAGTATTTGCAATATTGTGTTCTGTCATTGCCGATTCCTGAGGCGAGCTGCTGCCAACCAATCGATCGATAACTCTTCCCTGTTCACTACCTGTTTCACTGTCTACACCATTGTTTGCCGCCCGCTCCATTTCCCTATGCGCAATTACCAAATTACTACTTTGAACATTAGTTAATTCATTACCCAGTGGTGCTGGCAAGCTACGCTCGTCGTCACTATCATTTCTCAATTTACTTTGGAGCCTAGTGTTACGTTTTTCACACGCCATAATTGTCACAATATTTCACACGATAACACAGAAAAGCACAATTTGAAGTGCAAAAATAGGAGAACACATTAACATAGCACTGAAAATAATATCTAGTTAATTGCAAGCGTAGCTGCGAAATACTTGGTGCAAATCTATATGCATGCCACAACTGTTTTACTGTACAACAATGAAAGGCTACAACTACAAAGGGGATTCTCTCTACAATTACGCGCTAGCAATAAACAAAAGCTACACTAAATACACAAACTACAAGAAAAAATCAGAAGATTCCAGTGAGGTATCCTAGGCTAAGGGTCGGCATATGAAACGTCCCCTTATCAACAATTATACATGACTGTGCTTAAACTGACACACAATATTTTGTTAGCGCAACGCAATCTGACTTTCAAAATTCCCTACAAAAGAATGGCCCTGACTAACATTAAACTATACCTTTCACAAATCACTTACCTCACAAAAATCTTCGCTGCTCAAGCTACTGCAATACAGCGAGCGCCACTACTGCCAGCTAAATAAAAGATTCAAACTATGGAAGGCACTAACTACTGATAGGGATAGTTAGCAAATGAAAGATATTAATAGAGAACGAACAATGTATTTACCTTGATATCATCATATATAAATATAGCAGTTCATGACAAATTACAAACCTCCGCCATCTCTCTCCCCACATCCACCACTGCTGGCGGCTCACCTCCAATTGCGCAACGCTACGCGCTGTTCACAGCCAGCTGCCTAACACTACAATGGCGAGTATTACAACAATGCAAAGCAGCCACAGACCGCACACAGCACAGCCAGTGATTTTCATACAGAGGTGGCGTTACCAATAAAAAAACCTAAACAGCCTACTTACAACTTCATTAATTTTTCCTATTCTTTAAATTCCCCATTGCCTCATGTTTCATACGCAAAGGACTTCTTCCGGGTAACATCAACCCAGAAATGATTAAGGATAGTTGTCAGAGGGCCAAATGAAACACTGAAAAGGCTCGGCAGAGATAAGTGACACAGTATAACCACGGCTGGCATCTGGATTGTTTCCAGTTGGGCGACCTGCTCTTTATCAGCGGTTTTGGAGGACAGGACCATTGTAATGACATGCCAGGCAAACTGGTACCACATTTTGTGGGGCCATTTCGGATCCTAAATGTGCCGAACCCCATCACACTCTGAATCAGGAGTGAATCAACAGGACAATACCATCAAGTGTACCTGTGTCAGATGACGCCCCGTGGTCGAAATTACGTGTATTATCTACTGTGCTTTGAACTCTACGTCGGCGCTTAGCGTTAAAGGGAGGAAGGCTGGCCATGCCGCAAATCGCCTTGCGTTCCCAAGTGTACTTTCGCCAGAGGTCGTGGCTGGCGGCAGGGTGTGATGCGCCGATTGAGTCTTGCACTGGGCGTTCGGTGGTCGGACGTGGTGGTGGTTGCCGAGAAGCAGAGCCGAAAGCAGGTCGCAATTTTGCTCCGTGTTAACTCCAGTGTCCTCTTGTTTTTCAACGAGTTACGTCACCAGAGCCTTTACTGGTGCATGTGGAACGAACTTACCGTGGACATCAGTACCGGAGGAGGGAAGATTTGCTTTAAGGTTCCGTCGATGTCGATGTCATTAGAAACGCAGCACAAGCTCTGATTGTGTCAAAGGGAGGGAAGGAAATAGGCCTTGCCCTTTCAGAGGGAGCATCCCGGGATTTTTCTGGAGCGATTTAGGGAAATCGCGGAAGACTTAAATCTGCATGGCCAGACGCGGGTTGGAACTATAGTCCTCCCGAATGCGACTGCAGTGCGCCACCTCGTACGGTAGTACAAGGTACACGGAATACCCCTCCTGACATTTACTGCCGTGTCATTGTTCCTGTGGACAGCGGTTAGCAAATCGTGACTCCTACCACTGTTGGAAAGACGACGTCATACCGATGTCTGCCTGTGTTCTCTAGCAGCTTGTCGGACACTTTATACGGATGAACCCGTGTTGGAACGTTCCTTGGTGCAGGAACGCACGTTACGGCCTTGGTGCAATAACATTTTGCGTGCGAACAGTTCTCCAACCTCTTCAGGAGCGTTAACCGACTGCGCTGCGCGTTCTGCTATTCGTGTTATTGACTGCCGTAAATTCAATTTCCCGGAACCAAACAAGTGGGGTTTCGAATTGTCAAGCTACTGTATGGTAGTTTCAGTCTCTTAAAGCGTGCATCTAGTTTCACTAATTTTTATTAAGGCTTTTAGCAATTATTCTCCTTTACATTTTGTGATTTATAAAAGAATTCTGTAATGCACTTCGCACTTGTGCTTCGCAGCTAAGTGAAAATCGAATATTTAACTCGGTAACTTATGCTGTTGAGCGAACATATTCTGCTCTCTATGCTTGTGTCTCGGCGGGAGAGCTGTCTCGCTTACTTGGTGCAGTAGCTCAAGTGTTATTAATATCACGAAGCGGCTGTGTTTATCCAATTTCTTGTTTACTGGTTTGGCGTGCACAAAGTGTTCTCCTTTGGTCCATTTGTTAAGGAACTTATACCTTATTTAATTCAAAACGTGTATTTTACACACACTGAGCACCAAAGAATCTGGTGTAGACATGTTATAGTCAGCGCACGAGCGATTGGACACAGATTCTCCGAGATTGCGATGAAGTGGATACTTCCACGTACGACCATTTCACGAGTGTACCGTCAATATCAGAAATCCGGTAAAACATCCGAAATAAGATTCTATGAGAACGGGACCAATGACGACTGAATAGATTCGTTCAACGTGACAGAAGTGCTACCCTTCCGCAAATTGCTGCAGATTTCAATGCTCGGCCATCAAATCAAATGGCTCTGAGCACAATGGGACTTAGCATCTGAGGTCATCAGTCCCCCAGAACTTAGAACTACTTCAACCTAACCAACCTTAGGACATCACACACATCCATGCCCGAGGCAGGATTCGAAACTGCGACCGTAGCAGTCGCGCGGTTCCGGACTGAAGCGCCTAGAACCGCTCGGCCACCGAGGGCTGACGCTGGGCCATCAACAAGTGTCAGCATGCGAACCATTCAATGAAACATCAAGGATACGTGCTTTCGGAGCCGAAGGCCCACTTGTGTAAATAACAGCACGACGCAAAGCTTTACGCCTCGCATGGGGCCGTCAACATCGAAATTGGACTGTTGATGACTGGAAACATGTTACCTGGTCGGACGAGTGTCGTTTCAAATTGTATCGAGTGGATGGGCATGTACGGGTATGGAGACAACCTCATGGTTTCATGGACCCTGCATGTCAGCAGGGGACTGTTCAAGCTGGTGGAGGCTCTGTAATGGTGTGGGGCGTGTGCAGTTGGGGTGACATGTGACCAATGATACGTCTAGATACGACTCTGACATGTGACACGTATTTAAGCATCGTATCTGATCACCTATATCCATTCCAGACAGAAGATGGAGTTACATTCATTGCATCCATTCATGTCCATTGTGCATTCCGACGGACTTGAGCAATTCCAGCAGGGCAGTGCGACACCCCACACATCCAGCATTGCTAATATTGCCTCCAGGAACACTCTTCGGAGTTCAAACACTTCCGCTGGTCACCAAACTCCCCGGACATGAACATTATTGAGCCTATCTGCGATGCCTTGCCAAGCGCTGTTCAGAAGAGGTTTCCACCCCCTCGTACTATTACGGATTTATGGACAGCTCTGCAGGATTTATAGCGTCAGTTTCTTCCAGCACTACTTCAGACATTAGTGGAGTCCATGTCACGACTTCTTGCCGCACTTCTGTGTGCTCGCGGGGGCCCTACATGATATTACGCAACTGTACCAGTTTCTTTTGCTTTTCGGTGTATTTGTTTATTGAGCGCCAGAGCGTTCGTTACTTAACTGCGGTCTCCCAAACCTTGTTTTAAATTAACTCATAATATGCACCCTATATCCCGTGTGAGCGCATGTGAGCTAGGTAAAATTTATTGGGTTTCTAATGAATTTCAAATATATATTCAACTTATCTGTTTCAACTTGTTGATTAATTTAAAATGGGAGTTCTATTTTCTTTTGAGAGCAGGCGTATTCGCTAAATTCTTTAAGGTTTTTGCCTTCTAAACCTGGTTGTTAATTAGATCGTGCTGAATATCCTGCTAGTAGTTTCGAGGCATGCGGTTTGTTAAAATTCTTTGGCGTTGACTAAATTCGATGGTAAATTCAGTCTGTCTGCTAAAAGAAAAACTTGTCTGACGAATTAATTCTTATTGTGTAGCGTACTGACTTGGATTTATCATTGACGATTTCATTAGGAAAATTATTGTGAGCATAATGTTCGAGATATTTATATTGTATGTACCTCAAAGTTGTTTTATGTATATGTTTCAGAGTGAGTCGGTATCTGAGTTCCTTGACCAGTATCGCTTATGAAGTGTCCTGATTAACCAGAAACATCGGTACTTCAGTTTATTGCCTTGGATTTGATCAGATATTACTCATTTTAAACTGTCGATTTTCTATCTTGGCAAGCGTCTCAGTTATATCATAATAGGCAACTGCTCACATTTGGCAGAAGGATGATCTCAAATTTCTTTCATCTTATATTATTTCTCAGCTGAGATGTAGAAGATTAAATACAAATATTGCTATCGAAATTAATACAATATTGTCCGTTGTTTAATAGGTAAAAACTTCTAAGGCGAAGATGGCATAAAAATTTCTTTGTTTACAACAATCGGTTACGACCGACTTTGTTATCATCTTCAGGTGATCAACAATTTTTGTTATAATACGTGTTAGTTTCGAGTTGGTACCTCATGCAACATTGGCATGTTAGTGGATAACATGTATATGTAGCCTAGTGAGAGTTCTGATGAAATTCGTAGTGAAACTTGTCGCATCATTTCAAAATCTAAACCACCGAGGTCTAACTTGACTAGGGCTGAACGCAATGGTCTTCATGCACTCCGCAACGACCTTCTCATCGTGGTTCTGCCAGCTGACAAAGGCAATGCATCCGTCATTCTGAATAAAGCTGACTACGACGCCAAAATTCAGTTGATTTCTGAAAAGGATACATACCGGAAACTGCCCGACGTAAAGAATAATGAGGAAGGCATCAGAGCTTCTACAACAGTCAACACTGGAAGAGGTCGTTATTAAGAATCTCCTCCCTCAGGCGCCGAGACCACATGCGCTTTATGGACGACCAAAAGTCCACAAACCAGATTCTCCTCTTCGTCCCATTGTGAACACCATCGGGTCACCCACTTGTAGATTGGCAAAACACCTGGCCAGCCTCCTTGCACCGCATGTGAGTCGTTGTGTGCATCACATCAAGAACACCGACGACCTTATCAGCAAAATTAAACGACTTCCTACTACATGGCGGCCAGTATTTTGACCAGTCGGACGGCGTGGCTATGGGAAGCCCATTAGCTCCATCCAAAGACAACCTTTTTATGAAAAAATTTCAAGACATCGCCTTGACACGGCTCCAGCTAAACCAAGTTGCTTTTATCGTTAAGTCGATGACACTTTTATCATCTGGCCCCATGGTCGTCAAAAACTGGGAGAATTCTTAGAAAACCTGAACAGCATTCACGGCCACATCAAGTTAACGATGGAAGTCGAGACAGGTGGTGCATTGCCCTTCCTTGACGTCCTCGTTTGATGGAAAGCACGTCAGCCACAGTGTTTACAGGAAACCGACACACACAGATCGGTATCTGCACGCTCTCAGCCACCACCATCAGGAACAAAACGTGGAATTCTGAATACCCTCGTCCATTGTGCTAAAGTCGTCTCAGACGCAGAAAGTCTGCCACTAGAACTGAAAACGGGTACAGCCACGGACAGGTGTCACAGACTATATCTGGTATGACACGCAAGAAACACGCCAACAGAGAAGAGAACCCTACCGAAGAAGAAAGCAAGAAACTTGTCTTTTGCCTTTCTGTGGTACAGTGTCGGGAAAGATTAGCCGGCTCCTGAAGCGATATAACATTTCATCGGCGTTCAGGCCCCCAACAAAAGTTCGTCAGCTCATGAGGCCTTTGAAGGACGATCTAGGGCTTAGAACGCCTGGAGTGTACAAGATACCATGTCAGTGTGGCTGTTACTACGTCGGCCAAACAGTACGCACTGTGGAGCAACGCCGGACGGAACACGAGAGGTGCTTACGCGTACACTATCCAGAAAAATCAGCCGTGGCACAACACGCCTTAGAAAATGGACACTGAATCCTATTCGACGAAAAATGTGTCGTTATGACGACGAAGGGATTTTGGGATTACGTCATAAAAAAACTTTGAAATAAAAACTTCTGAAAACACCATCAAAAAGGACGGCGGTTTGCAGCTCAGCACAGCCTGGGACACGGCTATCGCGATGTTATAACGGGCGCGACGGAGCGACATGAAAACATTACCATATATGGCGAGGAAGAGAGCACCAGTGTGACACTACCAGTACGGCTATGTAACGACGCGGCCACGGCGACACAGCAGTCAGTCTTACCACTTGGCAATGACCGGGAAGAACTCGGTCGAAAGCTCGTGGGATTTTAACCACCTTACGCTGCTGGAAGCCCGAGAAAATTTTATTAATTCATACCGCCGCGAAACCATGCATTCATACACAACATGTAGCACATTATACAAAGGTCTGTTACAAATAAAACATGTAAAAACAAAAATTAGCTTACGCACATGGCCACCTCCGTATATGTAGGTCTCATAGAAGCTTGTTATGTCATAAAAATCACATTAGGCAATAAAATGCACAGTAGCACAGCAGCTTGACATGTTCTAATAATTGAAGATCCACCTTAGATGGCGTATACGGCACAACTGCAACGACCAGAAAAGTGAGCCAAACCTGGATCTAATTCGCGTGGTGGATTCACAAAGTCTTTGTGCTGGTACATTGGCCAATCTGAGTGCGGCTTTTAGGCGGTTTCCCACACTCGTTAAGGCAAGTGCTGGGCTGGTCTAATTACGCCTCAGAGAAAACGGTACAAACAGTTAAAATACAAAGTTTACTCTAATCACGCAGAGATGACGCACATGACTTCCCGTCTTCAAGTTATCTTCGCGATTGTGGCGTCAGGAATGGTCAATAATAAAATTTCTCAAATCCTGAAAAGTAGACCTCATACTAGACGCGATATGCCATAGAGGCGCAGGAAAGATATATGTAGAAATTTAGAATACTGAAATGGATTTAACCAGTAACATGAAACATCTAATAACTTGAGTTTCATATTTCAGTACTTTTCAGTTTTTTCAGTTCTATGTCATCGCAGGCAGAGTATTGTATGTTCTCGAGTACATGAAGTATGATCCCAAAACGAGCGGCCAGCTCATGTTACACAATTATTTGTCGTTACCGACGTCCCCATAGAGCTAAGATAGCTCATTACATTCTTTACTATATGTAGATAATTATCTTAGTATTCCACTAAGCTGGTTATCGTAATCATCATCAATCGATATCAGCAAAAAATGCTGGAAACATCCTTCACCCACGTTGGCCCTGGTGTTTTCTCTTCATTTCTGATTTTCTTTTTCTTTTAGCTGGTGACTCAGCTAAGCACGCACGTACAGCTTCCTATTAGTGTTCGTCAATCCATTCTATCATTTCTTTTCATTCTTTATTTTAATCTTCATTTCAGCTCAGTCCACTGCTTTTTCATGGCAGTGAACACGTTCCCTTTCAGAATTCCGTTACCCCAGTCTGCCACTGCATACCAACGAGATCATATTCTGTGTGTTAACCTGCTATATTTACAAAATGAATCTGTGCAATTATCCAGTGAATTATAGGTTTTTCATAACTTATTCATATAAAAGCATGTCACTAATAACTGTAAGACTGCCTTCCTATTTTCTGTCTGCAGAAAATAAATCGAAACTGGCCTGTTTCATTCGCTTCAGACTCACTCATCCCACCGTTAAAATTGCGCAGTCTTCTAGATCCTGTTAGTTATTGCAGGAATCAGCAGAGTGCAGCAGTAGTCGTATTTTGTCGTACTTATCGGAAGCTTCAAATACTGAATACGTACTATTATCCGCCGCGCAAAATTACCCACGTCTCCTTTGCATTGGATTTGTGGTAAACTATATGTGTCGTATTGTATCAGATATTGCGAAATATGAAGGCCGTGAAGCTACCTCAGTACAGACAGTAGAATGTAGAGACAAAGCTTTGTTTCAATTAATACTGAAATAATTAATGTAGTCGCAATTAATCTCTAATTATCTGATACACACACATGAGAGGGAACACTTCTATGCCAGGAATTGCTCTTTTGCACAAAATGAAAGGGAATTATTTGATTCGGAAAATTATTATTTGTTTTAGAAAGAAAAGTTGATATTATTTTGTTGTTAAATGCCACTCATAAAGTATTCTTCTTATAAACGCAGATCAATCACTTCATTATGAATAACGATTCTAGACCAATAGGGATATATTTTCTAACTACACCTTATTAATTTTATCTTTTAATATGATGGATTTTAGGAAATATTCTTGACTGTGAGAAGCCTTTCAACATCAAAAGGGCTTCGATAATCTTCAAGAACGACAAACTTTTGTGTTGGAGAGAGTATCCAGGCGCAGCAACGAAAGGTAATTATTATTGACAGTGATATGAAAGTTCTTTAATAGTCATAGTGCTGTATATATTTACTCTTCTGGGAGCCTGGCAGGGAAATGAAGTCACTGTTCTAGTACAGTCCAATCGCCATACTGCTGAGAGAGTAATGGGAGGAGAGACGTATATCAGTACAAGACATTTGTCTGTGTATAATCACGTTTCAAAAAGAAAGTTTTGTTCTCATCGTAGTTGGGATACTACAGTTACACTGTGGTGGGTTAATTTCTCGTACTGTCATGCATAAACTTTATTCAAATTAGGCAAGCAACAATGACGTAGTTTCTGTATTCCTAACAACACTAGGAAGAAACTGCTTGCTATGTAAATAATGAACTAGGGAAAAGCCGTTAGACGGAGCGCATAAATGCGCTTCCCCGCCGATAAGCATAAATTTCGCTATTTGTGAAGGAGTTTCAGCTCTGGCAAGGAACGGGAGATTCTAGTTGGAATATATGAGGGGACATATCAGTACCCGAGATTTGCTTTGTAACGATCGACGTGTGTACTGTAGTTGAAGGAAAGAGCAGCCCCGCATTTGCGTGCGTGCGTGCGTGTATGTGTGTGTTTTCTGTATTTTTATATTTTTATTTCGTAAACAATGCGATGGTTCTTTTCTGCTCAACAGAATATGACAGAGATATGAGTGAAGTGATTATCAAATTTAGGGAATGACTGGAGAATACAGTCGTTCCTTCATTTGCCGCTCACAGGCAGAAAGTTTCTCGAATTTTCGTCAGGTCGCGATGTTATTGCTTCCGTGAGTATAAAACTATCCCAGTATTTGGGTTCGAGAAGTATAACAAAGAACAAACTCAGTTTTCGTTTTTGGAGACAGATTATGAATTCCACGAACGCAAAACATAGTTTTGCATGAAATAAGTTAGGGGGATGCAACGCGTTTATCGGTAAGTCACATGCTTAAGTACGTTATGATAATAGCTCGTGGTTGAAAATAAATTGAGAGTCTAAACAAATTATTCGTGAAGACAAGTTGCGTCGTCCTAAATTTGTAGATTTCGATCTTAAGTTAAGAGTTGTTGTCCACAAACCTGGTAATATTGGAAAACGAAAGAATTTTAATTGGCAGCACCTCTTCCTAAACATTAGGTGTTGTGTCGCAATATCATTTTTAAAAGCGTCATTTAATTAATTTAACACTTACGAGGATATCTGCTTGCACATTAATGTGACCACCGCCTTTGTTCGACGTCAACGTGCAATAACAACTCACAGACAGCAGGTGGCAGCATTGGTTGTACACTACGAAGATGACGTGCTACAGACACGAAATTTAACCGACAGGAAGAAATGGTTCAAATGGCTCTGAGCAGTATGGGACTTAACATCTATGGTCATCAGTCCTCTAAAACATAGAACTACTTAAACCTAACTAACCTAAGGACATCACACAACACCCAGTCATCACGAGGCAGAGAAAATCCCTGACCCCGCCGGGAATCGAACCCGGGAACCCGGGCGGGGGAAGCGAGAACGCTACCGCACGACCACGAGCTGCGGACCGACAGTAAGAAGATGCTGTGATATGTAAATGAAGATCTTTTCAGAGCATTCACACAAGGTTGGCGCCGGTGGCGATACCTACAACGTTCTGACATGAGGGAAGTTTCCAACCGATTTCTCATACACAAAACCGCAGTTGACCGGTGTTGACTAATGAAACGTTGTTGTGATGCCTCGTGTAAGGAGGAGAAATGCGTAACATCACTTTTCCGACTTTGGTAAAGGTCGGATTTTAGCCTATCGCTATTGCGGTTTATCGTATCGCGACACGGTTGGTCGAGATCCAATGACTGTTAGCAGAATATGGAATCGTTGGGTTCAGGAGGGTAATACGGAACGCCGTGCTGGATCCCAACGGCCTCGTATCACTAGCAATCGAGATGACAGGCATCTTACCCGCATGGCTGTAACGGATCGTGCAGCCACGTCTTGATCCCTGAGGCAACAGATGGGGACGTTTGCAAGACAACACCCATCTGCACGAGCAGTTAGACGACATTTACAGCAGCATGGACTATCAGCTCGGAGACCATGGGTGCGGTTACCCTTGACGCTGCATCACAGACAGAGGCGCTTGCGATGGTGTTCTCAACGACCAACCTGGGTGCACGAATGCCATAACGATATTTATTCGGATGAATCCGGGTTCTGTTTACAGCATCATGATAGTCGCATCCGTGTTTGAAAACATCGCGGTGATCGCAGATTGGAAGCGTGTATTCGCCATCGCCATGCTGGCGTATCACCAGGTGTGATGGTATGGGGTGCTATTGGTTACACGTCTAGGTCACCTCTTGTTCGCATTGACGGCACTTTGAACAGTGGAGGTTACATTTCAGATGTGTTACGACCCGTGGCTCTACCCTTCATTCGATCCCTGCGAAACCCTACATTTCAGTGGGATAATGCACGACCGCATGTTGCACGTCCTGTACGGGCCTTTCTGTATACAGAAAATGTTTGACTGCTGCCCTGGCCAGCACATTCTCCAGATCTCTCACCAATTGAAAACGTCTGGTCAATGGTGGCCGAGCAACTGTCTCATCACAATACGCCAATCACTACTCTTGATGAACTGTGGTATCGTGTTGAAGCTGCATGGGAAGCTTTACCTGTACACGCCATCCGAGCTCTGTTTGACTCAATGCCCAGGCGTATCAAGGCCGTTACTACGGCCAGAGATGATCGTTCTGGGTACTGATTTCTCAGGATCTATGCACCCAAATTGCGTGAAAATGTAATCACATATCAGTTCTAGTATAATATATTTGTCCAATGAATACCCGTTTATCATCTACATTTCTTCTTGGTGTAACCAATTTTAATGGCCAGTAGTGTAAATGCAAATTTCGTGTGACTAGGGCCTCCCGTCGGGTACACCATTCGCAAGTCTTTGGACATGACGTCACTTCGGTGACTTGCGCGTAGATGGGGATGAAATGATGATGATTAGGACAACTCCATACCCAGTCCCTGAGCGGAGAAAATCTCCGACCCAGCCGTAAATCGAATCCGGGCTCTTAGGACTGATATTCTGTAGCGCTGACCACTCAGCTACTGGGGATGGACAGCATTGGTAGTAAAGCGTATGAAAAGCGTGACGGGGTAAGCGAGAAACAGTGCAAGCGTTATCGTGATGCGAAATCGGGGCGACTTACCTGCAGTCAAAAAGGTTATCATTATTGGCTATACTAGAATACTGGTCACGTGCCGCGCTGGACAAAATGGCGCTATCCGAAACTGACATTGAGGCGACCGGTGCACGATTGCTGAGATGTGTAGGGGTTAATAGACGTGCAGCTGTTGAGCAAATTACCACGCAGATGAACCAAGGGGCTACCATTAGCGTCAGCTCGAAGACCGTTCACCGAACGTTGCTGCGTATGGACCTCCGCAGCACAAGTCTGGCACAAGCCCCCACGCTGAGCTCTGTTCATCGGCGACGAAGGCTGGAATTCGCACGCCAGTACCTCAACTAGGCGCTCACTGAGTGGTGATAGGTGGGTATTTCAAATGAATCACGTTTTGCGCTTTATCACACAGATGGCCGTTGGCTTGTAAAACGTGAAACGTCGAAAGCAAACACTGCTATATTCCTCGGAAAGATCAACACCGGAGACCATTTCCTGGTGATCTCGTCATTCTGGAGGACACAAAAGATAAAAACATGTATTCATCAATCCTCGGAGACCGTGTCTACCTCTACATGCAATTTCTTTTTCCTAGGCACGATGGTCTCTACCAGCAGGACAATGCAGCTTGTCACACAGCTCGCCGTATATGTGCGTGGTTCGAAGATCACCAGGATGACTTAATCGTACCAGACTCTTCGGGTATCGACCCACTGAGAATCTGTGGTACCTCCTCCATCGGGCTCTTCGCGCCATAGATCCTCAACCGAGAAAACTGGTGCAACTGGCGACTGCACTGTACTCTGCACGGCTCCATATACCTGTCGGTGTCTTCGAGGACTTCATCGCCTCTCGTCCTGAAAGTCTTGTAGCGATCCACGGTGAAAAAGTCGGTTGTTTATATATTTGAAAGGCGCTGACATTAATGTGACTGAACTAACTATTTAGACAATTCTGGTGTTAGATTAGATAGGATTTTGGTACGATCAACTTTTAGCTTTCAATTTCTTTGTTATTACTGTTTTACTCAATAATTTGCTAACGGTTTCAGTTCTTCATTGTAAGTGTAAGATTTCTCGGGTTCTTGAGAACATACTAGTGCTCTTTTAATCACGTCTATCGACTTCCTACTCTGGTCATATACAAAAAATTTGTTTGGGATTACGGTGTTTCGCAATAAAGGTATTTTATTTCTGTTTAATTTTAATGCTGCATAGTTCATTTCAGGGTAAAATAAATAACTTCAGAAAACATTATCTATTAACACTATAGTGACACACCAACAACTAATTTCAGTAGCATTAGTTTTCGTCGAAATTAAATTCATCGCTATCATTTTCTCCTAGCACGGCGAATTTTAGTTTCGGCGTCGCTTTTATAAATTACTCACATGGAAATACTTTCCATAGTTGAATGTATTATCCTCATAGGAATTTCCACTTTGGCCACGGTACAATTTAATTTCAGAAATTCCTTTTCGCTGATAATCTCTTAATGAAAGAACAACTTTCTCAGTTAATTACTGTACATACCCTATTCTCTGTTTCTTCCTTCCAATTTTCGCCTCTAATGTTCCGTCTGGTAACACTGACGTTACATCGAAACTTTTTAACACGTGTTCAATTTTTTTTTCCCTTTCCTTTACTTGCTATTTTTCAAGCATCACTTCCCTCGCCGATTCTGTAAAAAATCCCATTTCTCTCTTGTCTACTTCATACCCGACACTTTCCTGTAACATCTCGTCTCAAGTGCCTCGACTATCTTCTTTTCCAGTTTTCCCATATTCCGTTATCCACTTTCATACAACATTGCGCTCCAGTCACACATTCCCAGAAACTTCTTTCTCAGGTTCTACCAACAGATATCTTTCGCTGAGGAATGCTCTCTTTCTCTGTGCTGGTGTGTTTCTTTTGTCCTCAATGCTGTGTTCTGTTTCGTAGGCAGCAGAATTCCATCATATGTGCTGTCTGTTCTTTCGGATATGTCTGAAAGAACACACGTTATTTTGGACATGTCAAAAAAAAACAGACACCATTTTGACCAAGCAGCCATTATGAAGAAAGACACAAAGGAATTAAGGACACAGGCTGCGAGTGGAAGTTGATTAAATCGACGGGGAAGTTGAAAATTTGTGCCTCGTCGGGATTCGAACTCGGATCTGCTGCTTACTAGGCGGATGTGCTGATCACAGTGTCATTCGGATGCTGTGGTCATTGCGACTGCACCGTCTACCTTAACACTCCTCTCGTCAGACCCACAATCTGAAATTATCCACACACTATTAAATTTGGTGTTCACTGCGAACTTTTAGAATCCCCAAGAAAATAATGGCTCTCGTCGAGTGCCTTTATGAGAACTACACATGCCAGATTCAACATCAAGGTCTGCTTTCAGATCCAATAGCAGTGAAAACAGGAGTTAAGCAAGGCTGCATGCTCTCAGCGATATTTTTTACCGCAGTACTTAATCTGGTAATGGCGCAAGAAATAGATAAAGTGAGAGGAATAAACTGGAGCAGTGGGACACATCTAGAAGACCTTGAGTTTGCAAATGATCTTTGCCTTCTATCTCACAGCCTGAACGACATGAAAGAGAAGCTAGAAGATCTGAAATCTGCATCGAAGGAAGTTGGCTTGAAAATTAACGCCCAAAAAACTAAAGACATGCGGCCAAATGATAACAGCACCGCAGAGCTTAAGCTCTGGAGCCAGGCAATTGAAAAGGTGGATAAGTTTTGCTGCCTTGGAAGCATGATTACACCAGATGGCGGTGCAACAGAGGACATTAAAAGCCGCATCAACAAAGCGAGAGGAGCTTTTAGAACTCTGCGCTCTATCTGGAGATCGAATAAAATGTCACTGAGGACCAAATTGCTGATATTTGAAAGTAATGTAAAATCTGTGCTCCTTTATGGATGTGAAACATGGGAGTGACAAAACAGTTAATCCACAAGCTGCAGACATTCAACAACAGAGGCCTGAGGAACATCCTGGGGATACGGTGACCAAATGTCATCTCTAACGAAACTCTTTCGGAAAGAACAAACCAGAAGCCAATTGAGCTGAAAATCAGAATCAAGAATTGGAGATGGTTAGGATGTACTCTTAGAAGACAAAATGAACATATTGCGAGAGAAGCACTTGACTGGATCCCGCAAGGACGACTGAGACGAGGCAGGCCCAAAACGACATGGAGACGGCCAGTTGAAGCAGAAGGCCACGAGCAAGGAATAGGATGGGAAGAAATGAAGATACTAGCAGAAGACAGAACAAGATGGCGACTATTTGCTGCAGCCGTATGCTCCACATAAGGATTTAAAGGAATTAATAATAATAAATAATAATTAACGTAGTGGCCCTTACCCATTATCCTCATTACTCGTGACATTTCGCTGATTCCCGTAAGAGTTCTAGCCTGGTGTTCATTTGCTCTGAAGAGTTCACTGACCGTCTCGTGGCACGGCCAACGATTTTTCATTGCAGATGCACACTAGACTAGAACTCTTTTACGGAATTCGGCGAGATGCCACGAGGAGTGGGGACAATCGACAAGTCGCACTATGTTAGTAGTGCGTTGATAGGTTGAGAATTTCGGATTGAAGGGAGGCGTGCTAGGGTAGTCCGTGCAGTTTCGATGACCTCTGCGTCCGAATAGCACAGTGGTCAGCACATCCACCTAGTAAGCTGGAAACCCTGGTTCGAATCCCAACCTACCTTTGCCTATGGATTTAACCAATGCCCGCATGGAGCCGATGTCTGCAGTCCCTTTGTGCCAGAACCCCCTCAGTCTGTATTCTAAATAAATGTTCCCTAGTTTTGACGTTAAGTTTGCCTCTTATTCATTTTCACTGCTCGTCATTGATGTCTTCTTTCAATGGTTACTGTCAGTCCACGCTATGAGTTCACTACACTGTTCATTCTATTCAATAGGTCATGCAATTCTTCCTCGAAACAAACTTGACAGTGATGTCATCAGCGAATCTTATCATTATACCATTTAATCGTGAGCCTTAATGTCATTGCTGAAACTAGTGCCGTCAGGAAACGAGTTCCTCACCACCAGCTGAGCTTGTAAGAGACGTCGTTGTGTAAGTCCATGTTGGTGTGGTTCGATTGACCCCCGTAATGACGACCCTGCTACTGAGACTGGCAGCCACCTTCGTGCCGAAGCACACGCGATTCACTGATCCAGCATGTTAGTCTGTCTGGGGTTGGCGTCAGAACGGGAATGCTCTCCTTACAGAGAAGGAACACAGTTCGGCAAGTGGCACCGAGACGGCCAGTGTACCACAAGAGATGACTGCGTGCATATTCTAGTGTTGCTGATAGTCCGCCGTTTTGGGTGCGTAGGTACCTGAGTTTGTCATCACTTGTCCTACAAGAAACATACAGGAATAGCGCTATGTTTAGCGGATGTTTTCGACCAATCGGATATCAGCGGAGCACCTACTCGATGGTAAATGAATCACCAAGACGCAACTATTGATTTGGTGCATAAGGTCGTAGTATTTTTCCGTGAGATCAATAAACACGAAAGACACACATGACAGGGACTTCAGTCATCAGTAATATATTCTTTCACTATCTACAACTGACTGACAACGCTAGGGTAACTTTTCGACTCCTCGATTGTAGAACTCGTCGAGTCATCTTCGGAGCGTATTTTCATCCGGAAAAAGACGTTCCATGCAGAGTGGAATAGGTAGAAATCTGAGGCGCAAGATCAGGTGAATAAAGTGAGTGCGGTATGATTTCCCAGCCAAACTCCTGTATAGTGCTGCTCGTCAATTTAGCTGATAAGGGCGATCGTTGTTATGGAGTAGCACCACTTCAGGCAGTCTTCGTGGTCGTTGTTCGTAAACTGGGTCCGCAAATCGTCGCAATTGTTGATAATAAATGTCAGCAGTGATGATTACATTCGGGGAAGCAACTCGTAGTACACTATATCGTCGCTATCCCACCATATGCATAACATCACCTTTTGTGGATGCGCGCGGGTCTTTCTACGGGAAACTGCTGCTTTGGGCTTAAACATTCCTTTCCTTTCCTTACGTTGTCATAAGGACACAACTTCCCGTCACCAGTAACGATACAGAATAGGGATCGTCGGTGTTATTCACGAACCAGTTCAACACAAGCAAGCGCAGACGCACATATGGCCACCCGATAGCTCTAGTGATTTTAGCTTAGAGCATTCGGAACGCAAAGTCCGATTTTTGAACATTCTCCATTGCATCCAAATGCCTCACGAAAGTGTAATGATCACAGTTCATCACATTTGCCAGTTCTCGAACACACTGACATGGCTCATTGTGGATTTATGTGTTTAAATGATCTTCATCAAACGCCGAAGGTCTCTTTAACGTGGTGAGTCACTAATGAGAAAACTATCCTCGTTAAAACGAGGAAACCATTTTCTTGCCGTCCTCTGTCCAATGGCATTATCTCCATACACTGCGCAAATGTTTCTGGCTGCCTCCGTTGCTTTCATTCAAGTACCAAAAATGAACTACAAGTAAAAAGCGACAATCGATAAATAAATCCAGATCCTTTGGAATGTTGTTGTTATGCCTTCAGCCCGAAGCCTGGTTTGATGTAGCTGTCCATGCAGCTGTATACTGTGCAAGTCTCATCATCTCCAAGTAACTACTGCAAACTCATCTTCCTGAATCTCCTTACCGTATTGATCTCTTGGTCACCTGCTGCGATTTTTATGTCCCCCATCTCCCCTAACGCTTCCCTTTATCAGTAAATTGGTGATCCCTTGATGTCTCAGATCGTGTCCTACCAATCGATCCCCTCTTTTGATCAGGTTGTGTCAGAAATTTCTCTTCTTCCCAATCTATTCAGTGCCTCCTCATTAGATACGTAATCTACCCATCTAATCTTCAGCATTCTTCTGTAGTTCCACATTTCACATCACTATTCTCTTCTTGTCTCAACTGTTTACCGTCCATGTTTGACTTCCATACACGGCTATACTAGATACAAATACTTACAGAAAACTCTTCCTGATACTTGAACCTATACCTGATGCTAACAAATTTCTCTTCTTCAGAAATTCTTTTCCTGCCATTGCCAGTCTACATTTTATATCCTCTCTACTTTCACCATCATTAGTTATTTTTCTGCCCAAATAGCAAAATTCATCTACTGCTTTCAGTGTTTCATTTCCTAATCTAATAACCTCAACATCAAATTAGTTGATTCGACTACACACCATTAGCCTCGTTTTTCTTTTGTTGTTGTTCATCTTACATCCTTCTTTCAAGACACTGTCCATTCCGTTAAACTATTCTTCCAAGTGCTTTACCATATCTGACAGAATTATAGTCTCATCGGCAAAACTCTAAGCTCTTATTTCTTCTCTCTGTGCTTTAATTCCTACTCCAAATTTTCTTTTCTTTGCTTTACTGCTTGCTCAATGCACAGATTGAATAACATAGAGGATAGGCTACAACCCTATCTCAATCGCTTCTCAATCACTACTTTCCTTTAATGCCCTTAGACTCTTATAGCTGCCATCTGGTTTGTGTGCAAATTGCAAATATCCTTTCGCTCGCTGTATTCTATCCCTGTCACCTTTAGAATCTTAAAGAGAATGTTCCACTAACATTGTCAAAAGCATTCTCTAACTCTAAAAGTGCTGTACGCGTAGGTTTGCCTTTCTTTAACCTATATTCTATGACATGTCGTAAGGTCAGTATTGCCTCGCGTGTTCCAACATTTCTACTGATGGTTCCCGAGGTCTGCTTCTACCAGTTTCACCATTCTTCTGTAAAGAATTCGAGTTATTATTTTCCAACCATGACTTCAACAATAACTGATAGTTCAGTAATTTTCACATCTGTCAGCATCTGCTTTCTTCGGAACTGGAATTATTATATTATTATTGAAGACTGAGAGTATTTTTCCAGTCTCACACATCTGGCTTACCAGATGGAAGAGTTCTGTCTTGGAAGGCTCTCCCAAGGCTGTCAGTAGCTCTGACGGAATGTTCTCCAGTCCGGGAGCATTGGTTCGACTTAGGTGTTCCAGTGCTCTGTCAAATTTTTCACGCAGTATCATTTCTCGCATCTCATTTTTAACTACGTCCTCTTGCATTTCCATAATATTGCCCTCAAGTACATCCTCTTGTGTAGAACCGCCATATACCCTTCCACCTTTCAGCTTTCTCTTAGGACTGGATTACCATCATAACTCTTGCTGTTCATATATGCGCTTCTCTTTTCTTCAGAGTCCTCTTTAATTTTCCTGCAGGCGACATCTGTCTTTCACCTAGTGATACATGCTTCTAAAGCCTTACATTTGTCCTCAAGCCATTCTTGCTTAGTCATTTTTCATTTCCTGTCAGTCTCATATTTTAGACGTTTGTATTCTGTTTCGACTGCTTCATATACTTCATTTTTATATATCCTCCTTTCATCAATTAAATTCAATCTCTCTTGTGTTACCCAATGATTTCTACTAGACCTTGTCTATTTACCTACTCCATCCTCTGCTGCCTTCACTATTTCATCTCTCAAAGCTATCCATTCTTCTTCTACTGGAGTCCTCTCTCCTGTTCTTGTCAATAGTTACCTAACGCTCAGTCTGAAACTCTCTACAGCCTCTGGTGCTTTCAGTTTATCCATGTTCTGTCTCTTTAATTTCCTAACTTTTTGCAGTTTCTTCAGTTTCAGTCAACAGTTCATAACCAATAAACTGTGGTCAGAATCCACCTCTGTCTCTGGAAATGTGGCACAATTTAAAATCAGGTTCCGAAATCTCTATCTTACCATTATGTAATCAATCTGAAACCTTCTGATGTCAACAGGTCTCTACCATGGATACGACTTTGATTCATGATTCTTAAACCAAGTGTTAGCTATGATTTTATTATGCTCAGTGCAAAATTCTAACAGGTGACTTCCTCTTTCATTCCTGTCCACCCAGTCCATATTCACCTACTATATTTCCTTCTCTTCCATTTCTTATTTTTGAATTCCCGTCCTCCATGACTAACAAATTTTCGTCTTCTCCCTTAACTATGTGAATAATTTATCTCCCCATATACTATATTTTTCAGTATTTTCATCATCTGCGGAGCTAGTTGGCATATGAACTAGCACTGCTGTGGTGGGTGTGGGTTTCGTGTCTATCTTTGTTACAGTAACGAGCTCACTGTGCTGTGCATAGTAGTTTATATCCGTTCCTATTCTTCTACTCGTTTTTAAACCTACTCTTGTTTTACGTCTTTTGTAATGTTTTTATAACCCCGCATTCATCTGACCTGAAGTCCTGTTCCTCCTGCCGCTGAACTTCACTATTTTACACCATCCCTAACTTTAACCTATTTTAAGGGAAGGTTGGTTCAAAATATCGATTTTTTTAAAATTGCAGTTTTGGATCAATAAAAGTGTTTAGAATTCACCTCTGAAACCGTTTTTCCGAATACGGAACGGAAATGTTTGTTATTCACGGCTGAACAAAAAAATACACCTGCCTGAAATCGGCCTTTCTCACGCACCAGTTTTTTTCGCGAATTTCGACTTTGTAGCCGCAAAAAATTATTCAGTGTGGTTCCCCATGACTAAAACTAATAAAGTGATCAAGGAACTTACGACGCACTACAGCTTGGCAATCCGAATGCATTCCAATTCGGTGGAACATATGAAGAAGGCAATTTGAGCAACGTATTTCCACAAGTGTTCAATGGATGACCACCCACAATACCAAAACCGTCCAGCTGGGGAAACTAGTTGGTGCAAGTGGCGCATTGCAGCGGCTACCGGACATCTGGACGAATATCTGCACGACCAGCCACTCTCCAAAGAAGTACAAAAAGTGATTAATCCGGTCTACGCGTCCCTTTCTGAGGACGAGTTATTGTATCGGAGCTTGGGAGGAAACACAGAAAATTCAAATGAAAGTTTGAACGCGTGTGTTTGGAAGTTAGACCCCAAGCATTTGCATTCTGGTGCGAAGACTGTGGAGATTGCGACTTTCCTGGCAATAAGCAGCTTCAACAAAGGGTATTCAGCAATTCTGAAGACCGTGACAACGATGGACGTCACCCTGGGACTCTATTCGACGCAGTTCGCCAACCATTCGGACGACCACCGGATTCAAGTGGCCGAAAACCGCTTGTCACTGGCCGTACGAGCGGCTCTGAAGCAACGCTGGATGGTCCAGATGGAGCAATGAGGAAGAGGGAGGACTAGTTTATGGACCCGGGATAGCAGATTGAACGTAGGTTGCATAATATTGCATTTATATGTAGTCAAAACTTCAAACGCGTTTTCCCGCAATGACTTTTTATAATCGCACTGTATGGTAACTTCAAATCTACTGAACCGATTGTCATGATTCTTTGTTTCCGACGAAGTTAACGAAATGGTCTAGGAGCTGTACCACTTTTATTCCGATCCATCAACTATACTTGGTCGACGAAGTCGCAAAATCGATGAAAAAGCTCTATATTTTTCAAATGGCCGCCAATTTGTTTCCTATGGTTCAAATAACATAAGCGAGGTATAACTCCTAAAGAATCTTATATACTTCGCTAACGTCAACTCAGTTTTGACTTCAGACGAGCCGGCTGACCTGTGACATACTGCGCGTGAAGGTCTACATTGAAATTTTGTTTCGTTCCGACGGCACTTCTGCCTTTGCTCTTCGACATTTCCTGTCGAAAAAATTCCTGTTTGTAGAGGAAATTTCAGTAAACATTTTGACCAAATTTGATATTGATATCTGTAACACATCCCGAGAAAAAATTCTCAAAGGACATGCTTTCTTCGGGTCAAAGATAGTAAACCTCCTCTTAATTTTCTAACTTACCTGCCCGATTAACGGATGTGATATTCCACGCTCCAGTCAGTAGAACGCCAGTTTTGTTTCTCCTGCTAACTGCATCCTTCTGAGTAGTTCTGTTCTGGAGATCCATATAGGGGATTATTTTACACTATATGATCAAAAGTATCCGGGCACCCTCAAAAACATACCTTTTTCATATTAGGTGCATTGTGCTGCCACCTACTGCCAGGTACGCCATATTAGCGACCTCAGTAGTCATTAGACATCGTGAGAGAACAGAATGAGGCGCTCCGCGGAACTCACGAACTTCGAATGTGGTCAGGTGATTGGGTGTCACTTGTGTCATACGTCTGTACGTGAGATTTCCACACTCCTAAACATCCACTGTTTCCAACGTGATAGTGAAGTGTAAACTTGAAGGGACACGTACAGCACAAAAGCACACGGGCCGACCTCGTCTGTTGACTGACAGAGAACGCCGACAGCTGAAGACGGTCTAATGCGTAATAGGCAGACATCTATCCAGATCATCGTACAGTAATTCCAAACTGCATCAGCATCCACTGCAAGTACTATGGCAGTTCGGTGGGAGGTGATAAACTTGGGTTCCATGGTCGAGCGGCTGCTCATAAGCCACAAATCACGCTGGTAAATGCCAAACGACACCTCCCTTCATGTAAGGTGCGTAAACATTGGACGACTGACACACAGGAAAAACGTTGTGTGGAGTGACGAATTACGCTATCCAGTGTGGCGACCCGATGGCAGGGTGTGGATATGGCGAATGCCCGGTGAACGTCATCTGCCAGCGTGTGTAGTGACAACAGTAAAATTCAGAGGCGGTGGTGTCATGATGTGGTCGTGTTTTTCATGGAGAGGGCTTGCATGCCTTGTTGTTTTGCGTGGCACTATCACAGCACAGGTCTACATTGATGTTTTAAGCACCTACTTGCTTCCCACTGTTGAAGAGCAGTTCGGGGATGGCGATTTCATCTTTCAACACGATCGAGCACTTGTTCATCTTGCACGGCCTGTGGTGGAGTGGTTACACGAAAATAACATCCCTGTAATGGAGTGGCTTGCACAGAGTCCTAGCCGGAATCCCATAGAACAACTATGGGATATTTTGGAACGCCGACTTCGTGCCAGGTCTCATCGACCGATATCGATACCTCTCCTCAGTGCAGCACTCCGTGAAGAATGGGCTGCCATTCCCCAAGAAACCTTGCAGCGCCTGACTAAAATTATGCCTGCTAGAGTGGAAGCTGTCATCAAGGCTGAGGGTGGGCCAACACTATATTGAATTCCAGCATAACCGATGTAGGGCGCCACGTACTTGTAAGTCATTTTCAGCCAGGTGTCCGAATCCTTTTGATCACATAGTGTACCTCCGAAATATCTTATCCAAGAGAATACCGTCATCATTTAAACATACAGTACATACATTATTTAAACGTGCTGTACGCCCTAGGGAAACATTGCGCCTGCACTATGCCCCTGGTTGTCAGCCACACGCAGTACCAGCATAGCAAGGCCGCTTTGTTTGATGTTATAAGGCCAGGTCAGTCATCCAGACTGTTGCCCCATAGCTATTGAAAAGGCTGCTGCCCTTTTTCAGGAACCACACGTTTGTCTGGCTTGTTTTAAATTTTTAGAACCCAGCATGGAGTATTATTTTTACTGTGCAGTGTCTTAAGTGTACGCTGTATCCCTCCGTTGTGGTTGCATCTATGGTACGGCTACCTGTATGGCTGAGGCATGCTATCCTCCCCACCAAAAGGAAGGTCTACGATTCATTGTGATGGGGGAAGCGGGTGGGAGAGCAACCGGAATACCAACGTGCCAAGCAAAAACTCTAATAACTTACGCATCACCTAATAGTATGAGGAGGAACGTAATTGACCCAACAGCTTCGTGAATTGAATTGATAAGTTCTATTTTGCTCATTAATATGTGCTCACTGTTTGTAAGACTGTGAATTCAGCTCTTTCCGCCGGCCGGTGCGTCCGAGCAGCTCTAGGAGCTTCAGTCTGGAACCACGCGACCGCTACGGTTGCAGGTTCGAATCCTGCCTCGGACATGGATGTGTGTGATGTCCTTAGGTTAGTTAGGTTTAAGTAGTTCTAAATTCTAGGGGACTGATGACCTCAGATGTTAAGTCCCATGGTGCTCAGAGCCACTTGAACCATTTATTTCTTCCCTCATGTTATGTACCTGAACTAGTGAATTTGCCGAGAGTAGTACGTAAGAAGATTACGCTACCTTGGGACTCGGTTTTCCCCGGTGATATTTAGTGGCATACAGTTTGATTTGAGTTTTGTGGGATGTGTTTAACAACCACCTCGTCACCCGGTCGGAAACAATCATCAGTTTTGACCTGTAATGGTAGTCCAAAGTTTGGTTACTGACTGACTGTATTCCGTTGTGCATGTGTGGGCTTAGAATAAAGCTTGAGGGTGGGTGTCACGTCGTATTTACTGCAGTCCCTTGCGAATTATCATACTTTGATTGATGATCACTATAGGGTAACTTGTCTGTTTCATGTCCAGTAGATGAGTGTGTTAAAAAAAGATACTGCTTTTGTTCGATGTTGTGTACATTACATTTTGAAGCAGGTAGGATACGAATTAGAGCCTCAGGTCTTAACTCCACAATCTGTTGACAGTGTATTCAGCATGCCAGTTGTAGTTTGAGCATTAATGAGTGCTTTGATTATACTGCTTATGGGTTATGCCTGCTTCTAACACTATTAATCGTCGTTAACGGATTTTGTCATAGGTGTTGGTACTTTGTAAGCTTTCATTCAAAAGAAGAGTTCTTTTGTTACTACGGTTGTATATTAGTTACTGGCGGCTCAGGGATTAGAAATTTGAATTGTGTTGGGCAGTCCAATGTTTATTTTGAAGTTGTCATATGGATATTGTGTATTAATGTGGCTGTTGTAAATTTTTATCTCCAGGCATGGAGTACTGTAGCTGCTACGCAGTATCGCTGTGTCCGGTCGATAATCGTATAATGGCGCCTGTGCACGCTCCTCAGTCTGTCAGTGTCCAGAATGGTCAGTTCAAGACAAGACTGCGCGTGCTTTGTTACTATATGTTACTATAATGTAAGAAGGGTTGGCGGCACCACGGCGACTTCTTCCTAACTTTCAGACATTATCGTGAGTCTGAAAACAATTGAGATTATCTACGAATGTTTGTGCGGCCAAAAACACCAGATAATCACCACCACCTACAAATTATGCCTATTGTCTGGAGTGCACCAGGGAAGTTTGAGAGCTATTATTTCTTTCTTTCTTTTTTTTTTTTTTTTAATGCTCTAATGTATGTGAAATCTTATGGAACTTAACTGCTAAGGTCATCAGTCCCTATGCTTACACACTACTTAACCTAAATTATCCTAAGGACAGACACACACACCCATTCCCGAGGGAGGACTCGAACCTCCGCCTGGACCAGCCACACAGTCCATGACTGCAGAGCCTTAGAGCGCTCGGCTAATCCTGCGCGGCAGCTTTTATTTTCTATATACATAAATTATCAGGCGGACAGGATGGGTAGCAATCTGCAGCGGTTTGCTGATGGTTTAGTGTACGGGAAGGTGTCGAAGGTGAATGATTGCAGGAGAATATCTGATGAATTACACAAAATTGCTCGATGGTTTGATGAATGGCAGCTAGTGCTAAATGTAGAAAAACTAAGTTAATGCGGACGAATAGGTAAAACAAACCCGTAATTTTCGGACAAAGAAAAGTTGTGTTCTGGTTAACACAGCCACATAGTTTCAATATCGTGGCGTAGCGTTTCAAGGCTATGTGAAGTGGTTCGATAAGGGGAAGACCGCGATAGCGACCACGAATGGTCAACTTCGGGTTATTGGGAAAATTTCGGAGATCGCGTAAAGGTTGCTAGTGTGACCTATTCTTGGGTACTGCTTGAGTGAAACTTCCTTTCAAATTAAAAGTGTGTGCCGCACCGAGACTCGTATTCGGGACCTTTGCCTTTCGCAAAATGGCTCTGAGCACTATGGGACTCAACTTCTGAGGTCATTAGTCCCCTAGAACTTAGAACTAGTTAAACCTAACTAACCTAAGGACATCACACACATCCATGCCCGAGGCAGGATTCGAACCTGCGACCGTAGCGGTCTCGCGGTTCCAGACTGCAGCGCCTAGAACCGCGCGACCACTACGGCCGGCTGCCTTTCGCAGGCAAGTTCTCTACCAACTGAGCTACACAAGCAGGACTCACACCCCGTCCCTACAGGTGTACTTCCGCTAGTAAAGAGGAAGACGGGGCGTGAGTCGTGTTTGGGTAGCTCACTTGGTAGAGAACATGCATGCGCAAGGCAGAGGTCCCGAGTTCGAGTCTCGGTGTGGCACACAGTTTTAATCTGCCAGGAAGTTTCGTATCAGTACACACTCCGCTGCGAAGTGAAAATCTCATTCTACTACTTGAGTGTTTGGGATCCACACTAGGTCGGATTAAAGGAAGACATCGAAGCACTTCAGAAGCGGGCTGCTATAGTTGTTACTGGTGGGACTGAACACAGGTATTAAGGAGATGCTTCGGAAACTCAAACGGAAATACCTAGAGGGAAGTGGGCGCTCTTTTTGAAGAAAAATGTTGGGAAAATTTAGAGAAACAGTATTTGAAGCCGACGACCCGACACAGTAGCCGAGAGTGCTAATGGCTGCTTCCTGGACTCGGGTAGGCGCGCTGGCCCTGGATCGAATCTGCCCGGCGCAGCACCAACGAGCGCCAGTGTGCCAGCCAGCCTGGATGTGTTTTTAGGCGGTTTTGCACATCCCACTAAGTGAATACCGGGCTGATTCCCACATTCCGCCTCAGTTGCACGACTCGCTGGCGTTTGAATACGTTCGCACTATTCTATGGCTTACACTAGATGCAGACAGCTGGGGTACACTAATTCCATCCTGGGGGTTCAGGGTGGCGGCAGGAAGGGCACCACCTGCAACTAACACTGCCACACCAGTAGTAACATGGCCGACTCCGCGTGACGTGGGACAAAGTCCCTGAGAAAGAAAGAAAAGTATTTGAAAACGACGGCAGAACGATTCTACTGCCGCCAACAAACATTTCGTGTAATGATCACGAATATAGGATACGAGAAATCAGGACTCGTACGGTTCATGTTGCCAGTCATGTTCCTCTCGCTCTGTTTGCAAGTGGAGCAGGAAAGAAAATGACTAGTAGAGGTGCAGAGTACACCCCGTCACTCAACGTGCTTTGGTTGTAGAGAGTGTATATAGAAGTACACTGGCACTCCAAAGAGGACGGTGTAGGACTGGCCGCTGTCTTTCTGGAGGCGGCTGTGAAGGCTTTGTTGACATAGACAGGGCGCAGCAGAGGTCAATGGATATTAACGTTAAGGTGCCCATATGGTCAACAGTAGAAAACTCCCAGGTACCGTGGGGCGCCAAGAATGTGGGAAAGAAAACATTTAAAAACGATAAATGAAACGTTTCTTCACGTCCTTGCCTCGAGATTCCATAACGTCGAGCGGAGCTCCGCTCGCTACCGCGGACTGAATTCATGTTCTCCCGGCGACGTGCTGCGTCACATAGTATTACACGACATATTGCTCTGCGAATTTAACTGGAAACGTTTACAGGTTGATTCGGATTACTAACGTACCGTGCTACACTGTCAGATCAATCTAAATAAGATCGCCAGCTTCGGTTCGACCCGCGGGATGGGTTAAAATCACTACTCCAAAGTGCGTAATTAGAATCTCTAACTACTTTCAAGGAAGATGCCGAACTCCGGCCACAGGCTTACCTCTCTAGTTTCTTTCACCACCTCTAAATGGGTCTTACCAGTCGGCACAACCACGAAACAGAAATACTGTTCAATTGAATAAGGAAAATAACACGACAAATAAAAATCACATCTAAATTTTCACGAAAACAAGCTTATTTACTTCCACTAGTCACGTAGTCCCCTAAAACACTACCGTACAGCCAGATACTGGCTTCAAAATCTGATGGAAGGACTTGGAAAGTGGCCACAAAGTCGTCACAAGAAAGCTGCAACTTAGAATGCAAATGACTGCAATTTAATTCAAAGGATTAATCCAAGAGAGGAGCATATTTAATTGCGCAACACGCTATCTGACATTGTTATGTTCACCCTGCTATGCAACTAACTTCAGTGTGACCAGACTCCTCATATAAGATTTAACTTTTTTTAACCCTCCAAAATTAATGATTGATGGGAGCCAAGAAACGGATATTCTGAACAGACATGTGCTGTGAGGACTAGAATATCTACTGAGTTTTTTTTCGGTTCAGCAGAGACAAAACAATTAGATTGTTGTTAAAAGTGTTCCCTGAGTGGGAAGAATTTAACAGTTAAAATCGGCACCGTAAACTCTGAAATAGCTTCTGTGTCGGCTGGCATTCTCCCTATCCAGATGTACTGCACAAAATTCTATGTATATCCTGTCACAAGTCCATAAAAAAAACTAAAAGTGGCGATTACGAATGGTGCCTACTGGTAATCAAATGTCGCGATTTCCATCGCTCTCGCAAAATGGAGCAAGGCTGATCAAAGTACGCCGGTGTTACGTACATTTACCAGCAATAACTGCAGGTGCACCAGTGCTGGCGTCGACTGCTTGCACTGCTCGATCGGTTGCTACGTAGATGACCGACGGAGCAGCAACTGTGACGATGCGCGATCACGGTAAACAACGTGTTCCTAGGTAAAACTACTACCTCCGTACCACGTAGCGGATAATAGAGTACTACGACTGCTCGTTAATGCAGTCAGAACACGAATCCACTGTTTCCCATATCGAACGTAGCCTCGGTTTCTCCTACGCAGCACCAGTGGCTGCTCAATTATCTTCTTGTAACCAGTTTTCCGCCAATCGCCTGTCTTCCCTCCAAACATTCAGTGCTCGTGAATGATCGCCCCATATCACACAATTTCAGCCAATGGGTGGCTTGTAGGAGGCATTTTAAGTTGAAACGTTCACGAGGATTCTTTTCCCTACGGAACCATCGGACTGTTTCTGCAGAGTCGCACGCTAAGAGCAAAGGTGAGAGGGGCTTACAAGGAGCGCACCTCGCCAACACGGCCCATAACGCCGCCAGACCCGTCTTTTGTGTTAACGCGGCGCCTTGGCCTGTCTGAGCCAGTTTTCCACGTAGTGGAAAAGTCGCAGCTTTCAGTTTAAGGTACGGGACGAGGGCCCCACCCCACCCCCGTCCTGTACAAAGGCTGCCGCCCGCCAGGGGCGGCGTGTCGCAGGCTTTCTCTCGGCCACCCGTGAAGGCCACTATAAACATCCCCGATTCCACCGTTCCCTCGTTTTGCCTGTCACAGAAACTGATGCTAACTTAATTATTTTCATCTGCTACTAAATTTGCTATTTGCTTGAAATGTGATATTTAATCACCACTTGCCTCGCTTGGTTACTCAGGTGCGAAGATAACTAGAAATATTCAGAACGATTCTGCAAAACCGTATGCAAACTGCCAGATTGTGTATTAAAAATCTGAGGTGGGCAAGGGTTTGGGTCTTGCACTCATTGTGGAGGGGACATCGGTTGCCACCTTGCACACTCAACCCACCTAAACCAAGGATATGTTCGTATAATGATCATTGTTCTCAAACGGCTACCAATTCCCAATAAATGGGAGCCGCGATTACGACAGCACAGTGCAAAACCGTGTGGGAAAATTTAGCGATGAAGACAACACCAGAAGGCACCAGATCGAAATAGTAAAAAGTGATAAACGGGACAATAGCGACCAACTCAAACTCTACACCATCCAGCTAAAACTGTCAGCCGCATGTGGAATCTGTAATTCAGAGGACACAATCGAACATTGTTCAGTGCCCAAAATCTGCCGCCATATGGGACATGATTCACCTAATCAATAGAATGGACATACAGAACATAAAGGTTCCTAATGCCATGACACACGAAAAGAGATAGTGTCCCAAAGCAAAGTGACATGCAACAATAAGGCTCTTAGAGCACACAATTAATACAATTTTTGGACTGAAATTAACGGGCATCTTACTGTACTGGGCACACTTACGGGATGAACACGAGAAAGTAAGTCGTCGTCCGAAACACAAGTTTACATTTGTGCATTCTTTCAAGATTTCAGTACCCAACACTTATGATATTTTGACATATCCTTATGTAAAGAAAACAAATGTAGTGTGAATTCTACAGAAGTTCTATCTAAGAAATAACTCAATGGACAATTTTTTTACAGATTTCCATATTAAAGAACGAAATGTACGTGTGTTGTGGAGTACATTAGCCATGCTAATATTATAAACGACAAAGTAACTCCATGTTACGTTTTCACAACGAAACCACTGAAACGAGTTTGATGAAATTTGATAAGGAGATAGACAAAACGCTGCAAAAGTACATAGGCTCCTTAGGAAGTGTGTAGTACAAGATATATATCGTTTTAAAGAATATAACGCGAAATATGGAACCATTATTAGTCTTTTAAAAACTGTTTACACTTTGATCTTTAAACTTTATTGCATTTATGAATATGCTTTTATAGTCTGATATTGAGAGAGGACAAGTTACTCTTGACCTATTCTTCATATACGGAAAGTTATTAAATATTTTATTACAACTTGATGCACCTTAAGTGAGACTCTAGAAAGTTAACAGCTTGAGCACGCATTGATGGAGCCTGGTAGGGCACTATAAGCATGAGGTATTTTTATGGTTCTTAGCTCATAGAAACGTCATGTTTGGAGTTGAAAGCATTTGGCAGCCAGCCAATCTGTCAGTAAATCTTGCTGGGCTGATCCACAGCCATACAGGGTTGACAGAGCAGACCCTCAGCGAGACAGGTCTCCAGCAGAACAATGCCACAATACCTGCATTGACGCCAGCTGAAGGCTGGGCTGGGGGTGCTGGACTGAAGGGACGTGTCTACACAGTGTAGTCTTAAACTGGGCATTATGTGCAGAGCTACGCATAGTAAAAATTCACAAGTTTTCATGTTCACTGACACTGAAGTAGGCCACCTCAGTCATATAAGAAATTCCAGTGTCTGAGAAAGGTTTAGAGATAGAATCCTTATTACACCTAATAGCTAGGACTAACAAACGCCAAGAGACAGGTGTTTTGGATAAAGATCTTTAAGATTGCATCTGTTCACTTGTTGCCATGGGAAGCAACACGACTTCAGAGAAAAACATCTTCTCCCTCCATCAAAACTGAAAAAAGCCAGTTATTGGTGGTTTCTTTTCTATCCAGAGATGCAGGTTTCTTAGCTCTTGCCCTGGTTCAACAGGAGTTTGTGGTGTCATGTGGCAGGGGAAACTTAGCGCCTCTAGACCCTGGTGATTGGCTCAAGATGGCGTGAAGACGGTTTCGTTTGAGCACTTCTTACAGGAAAACGGATTTTTTTCTGAAGAGTGCAAAGCACTCGGGTGCTGGACTTCAGTTGGGTAAGTGTACGTATGGTCGATGCTCTGGCAGATGTGGTTGGTGGTTGGGACCTGTCCTGAGACTGACTTCACTTGCTAGTAGTTTAGACTGGGGAGCCTGTGGTAAAGTTCTTACTGTAGCAAAAGTGTGACCTGAAATGTCTCGGACTACTAGTTTACCAAGGGCACACTTATTCGTTGTAGGTTTACAACTCTTGACGTTTGGTATCCTTGGGCACTTGATCGTATAAGTGAGCCAAATTAGTCCTTGCTACGACCAGCAAAAAGGGGTGTCCCACACTCAAATCTACTGTGATTTCAGGGCTCTGAGAAAGAGTAAATTGCGATCCGCCTGCCTCATCGCTAGATCGTGAGATTTTTGCATTTCTTCCATGGTCGCAATTGATTCATAGGTGCTGCCTCACGTCTCACCTTCGCCGCACCCATCTCACCAGCTGCAAGTTACATCGCCGCATGAAGCAGATGGGGTAACGCACTGCTGCTCTGGCTTTGTCTGGGTGTAGAGATCTCTTTTGCAACTTGTGCTCAGCTGCACCTATTTAGTGAAACCACAATAGATTTAATTAGTCAAAGTCTGCTCAGTGTCAAATCAATTCATATTGCTTTATCCACATTTTTAGGGCCAGAGTACTTGACTCACTTTTACCACCCAGGACCCTGGTCCATTGTACTCTTAAACCAAGTGTTAGTTTACGGTTTTCAATCAAAACTTGTTTAGCAAAATTTAGTTCTGTCATTGTTTTCGAAAATAAATGTTGTTAGTAAACAAAATGTAGCGTGCGTTCTCAATCATTATTGTGTATGTATATTTTCATGTTTTGGTTGTGACTTCTGTTTCACTTGATTGTTTGTTTCTGATGGCAAACGGCGTTGTGCTGATCTGTTAGGATTGAGATTTTCGTTTATGAGTATAGTCAAGCGTGTTGTTATTTGAATTCGTTATCAGGAACTGGGAATCAGTAGCTCACTGGGGCGTAATTTAGAGTAGAATCTGTGTGGCATAGGAATGTGTAGTAATTAAATTCGTTTGGGTCCGAATTAGAGTGCATGCTTACAAGAAGCAAGGCACATTTGCTACAGAGTAGCGGAAGTTATTGTGTTTTGTTAACTATGGATCTACTTCAGCCTATTTGCGGTGGCCAGGTAGATATTACATGGGACTCTCAGGTAAATATGGTTGCAGACCAGACAGAAGCCACACGGGATTAGCCGAGCGGTCTAAGGCGCTGCAGTCATGGCCTGTTCGGCTGGTCCCGGCAAAGGTTCCAGTCCTCCTTGGTCATGGGTGTGTGTGTTTGTCCTTAGAATAATTTAGGTTAAGTAGTGTGTAAGCTTAGGGACTGATGATCTGAGCAGTTAAGTCCCATAAGATTTCACACACATTTGAACATTGTGGAACCAGACAGAAATGTGGAATGTAGAGCCCGGAGAGTATGACGACATGTCTCAGCCAGGTGATGAAAGTGAACGGGAGACTGCGGCAGAGCAAAATATAGGCTCTGCTGGTACGAGATGCACTATCAGTGAAACTGGCAGACCAGATTCACGAACGAAAGGTCACAGAATCATGTAATCTCGTCCATCTAGTCCTGGCGGATTTAGCAGTGGATATCACTTTGAGGCTCTCATGCAATTCATGCAAGAGGCAGAGGAAAAGGGACTAGAGGAAGAGGAGGAAAGACACAAATTAATCATATGAACAGTCACAGACAGTATAGATGGAGTTGAGAAAGAAATCGCAGGAATCCAAGAAGGGCTAAAGAAAGTGAAGAAACTGACAGCAGCAATGTGTGAGGTCGCCGACCAGGCGAAGCACGATGTCAAAATAGCGCGATTACTAGTGCAAGTAACACGAAAGGACGAGTCAGTAGTCAAAGAACAAGTTATACTGGCAAGTACTCAGGTGTGTAAGACAAAAAACGCGCTGCAACTGTCCAAAAACCAGGCAAAAATATTGTTCAAGAAACGCAAGAAAAAATGAGCGAGGCGGCGAAGCAAATCGAACAAATAGAACTCAAACAGGCCGAAATCTCTGAAGTTAAGAATCAACAGATCCGAGTCGCCACGCAACAAAACGAGTTGGCAAAGGGCGATCGGCAGGCACATGGGCGGGGCGCGCCATTGCTAACAAAATATCGTCCGGGAGAGTGGCGGCATCGAGAGCATAAGAGAAGTGAAGAAAATGTTTTTCGACTATCCAAACCGCTACATGAGGACACACCCCCTGCACGTGAGCGAATGCAGCAGGAATACGATCCTGCCGCGTTGGGACGCGTAAAGGCCGGTTCCCAATAGGGCTGCCGCGCGTTAAAACCGCGTGGCAGCGGCGTGGTTGCCATGGAAACGCTGTCAGCGTTGCGGCTCAGCGGTGTCTGCGTCGCGGTTTGCCCACGTCGAACCGCTGCCGCTGCGGCTGCCGCGTGCTGCGCTCCAGGTCGGCGCCGCCAATCACAGGACGCGCTGACCGTGACGTCAGGTACGCAACCCAGGGCCACACGAACTTTCGCCGAACCGCTGGTGCGGAAGCAGTGGCAACTATGAAATACTTATCATCCGATTTCAAGGAAACTATTCTGTAGAAAAATTTGACTCTTGTGCTTGTTAAAGCCTGATATATTCTCTCCATAAAGGACCGAATTTCGTTTCGTTATTCGTCGTGGTTACTTGTTGGATTGCATTTACGTAAACCATTACACGAAATTTTAATGAGTGTGCAGAGGTAAAAACTCACTGTGTGGACTTTTGCGTACAGTTCCATTTAGGTAATACATTATTGCGTATGAAATTTAGTCAACATATCGAAACTGTCTTTAATGCTGAGAGCAGAACGATCAATATCTCCGTTCTCGAGATATTGAATGATATGTTAGCGGACGGGCTGTGCGGTGTCCGCGCGCGGGTCGCTCCCAACGCAACCTATACTTCGACCTGTGGTTGCATAAACCACAAATTTTGTAAACGGTTCAAGAAATCTAAACGTGTTTTTCTTTCTTTTTTCAAACGATAACTTGTAAAAAGTCATGTGTTTCGTCGCATGATAAATATCCAAAATCTATTTATCTACCGAGATACGAAAGTAACTACAGTTTTTCAGAATGGATAGATGAATTTCTTTAAATGGCATTTAATAGCATGCGGAATGAGAAGTTAAACCGAAACTAATTTGATGGTATGTCATAAGATGTAATTGGCTAAGTATCTACAGCTGTTTATTATTTCATTTGGTAAGTAACAAACGTTTTTTTTTTTTTTTATTTTTTTTATCCAGTGTACTTTATTTGTTCAAGACGCGTTTCGCCTTTTACTTTAAGGCATCTTCCATGGAATCTAGAATGATTCAGGTTTGTTTTGATATGTGATACTTGCAGATAATAAAACAGTTCACATCATTTTTACGTGAATAAATGATTACTTCAGTTAATCGAGTTTTTTGGCGGATATCTGCGTTTCCCCTCACCTGGTCACATGCTGGAGGTTGAACTAACACTTAGCTTATGGAACATAAGTACATGTACGCTCGTTTTTCTTCTGTCACTAGGTGTAGATATTTTACCGAAAACTCTGATTTAAAGTCGTAACTACAGTGTGTTCACCTCAAGTCCCTTCCAGTTTGGTTTGTTTATGTACATGTTGACAACCTAAAGAATTATATGGTACAAAAATGGCTCTGAGCACTATGGGACTTAACATCTATGGTCATCAGTCCCCTAGAACTTAGAACTACTTAAACCTAACTAACCTAAGGACAGCACACAACACCCAGCCATCACGAGGCAGAGAAAATCCCCGACCCCGCCGGGAATCGAACCCGGGAACACGGGGGTGGGAAGCGAGAACGCTACCGCACAACCACGAGATGCAGGCTAAGGAACTATATGCTGAGGACTCATGTTTATTTCTGTTCTCCTTATATCTGTATGTGTGTGTGGCTAGCCAGTGATAGTTATAGAAAGTTGAAAGTGAATGTAGTAGTTGTCAGACAGTGGTTGAAAGATTTGGTGTTCAGGTGATTTAAGTTTTGGTTTAAATGCTTTGTGGAGGAGTGCATGTAAGAGTAAATTCACTACTTACATTAATAGATAAAATAGTAGAATAGCATTTCAACAGATGGTTATTCCAGAATACTATCACCCAACCCCTTTGTCCTCACTCTTAAATGAACGCCTCCACAAGATATTTAAATCAAAAGTCGAATCAGCTGAACTCGAGACCTTTCAACTACACTGTGGCATATATTACGTTCACATTCAATTTCTTCAGCTCAGCCTGACTAACTACACGCACACATAAACATATATAAAGAAATCAGAATGAACAGACTTTAGTTTTCAGTATATGCTTCGTTAGGTTGGCAACGTGCACATAAACCAAATAAGAAGAGACATAAATTGAACACACAGTAGTTACGACTCTAAATCAGTTTTTGGTAAAATATTCGCAGCCAGTGACAGAAGAATAATTGTGCTCCACACCAGTTAGCGCAAATAACATAAAATTGTTCAGGAGAAAGTTTGCAACGTGAAATTAATGTGCTTACGTCTCGTCAGTGATTTTATAGTGCGATCTACAGCCTGCGATCAAATGAGTGGAAACGCAGACCCCAGCCAAAAATTCGATTAACTGTCAGTAATCACCTATTCACGTAAAAAAAAGACCTGAAATGTTTCTTAATCTATAAATAACACAAAGATTACACTGGAAGTGCCTTAAAGTAAAAGGCGAAAAGCATATAGAACAAACAAAATACGTCACAGGAAGAATATGGCGTTTGTTATTTAGAAAACGAATATTTCTGTGCTTGCTGCAGGTGATGACCACGTAAACAAATTTCTTATTTCTTACTTCGTTTTGCCTTAAGATATTTTGTTTATTTGCAACGTTTAGAATACTTTATAATTACGTGTAATAACACTTGATTGCCAGTTACTCTTTCCAGCATCGCTAAACCAGTATTTACAGTCAGATATATAGTCTTGGTCTCACTCTACCATTTATCCTCCATTACCAAACTGACGATTCTTTCACGCCTCATAATATGTCCTGTCAACTAACCCTTTTTGTAGTCAAGTTGTGCCGTAATTTCCTCTTCCTCCTCTATTTAATTCGGTACCTCTTCTTTAGTTACGGGATCCTTCTATCTAATCTTCAGCATTCTTATTTATCACCACGTTTTTAAAGAGTCCATTGTCTTCTTGAAGAACTGTTCACCGTCCACGTTTCACTTACATACAAGGCTACACTCCATACATAAATACCGTTGTAAAATAGTACCCAACCATTACAATTTATATTCGATGTGAACAAATTTTCGTTTTCAGAGCTTCTCTTGCTATTGACAGTCTTCATTTTACATCCTCTCTACTTCTGCCTTCTCAATTACTGTTCCCCTTTCAAGTCTTTGAAGTCTTAGAAATGCAGTTTGGTTTCTGTACAAGTTGAAGATAATCTTGTGTCTCTGTGTTTTATCGAGGACATCTCCAGAGCTTCAAAGAATGTTTTAATTAAGATTGTCAAAACCTTTCTCTAAACATGCAAATGCTATAAACACAGTTTCGCAGTTCTTCAGTCTGTCTACATACCTGAGTGGTAGGATCAGTATTGCCTTGCGTGTTCAGACATTTCACAGGAATCTACCATTGTGCTTATGTTAGTTTGTATAACACCTCCCCCTCTCCTCTCTACATATTCCTTTCACTTTGCAGCCTTCTGCTATTTGCTAAGTTCTGGATTGCCAAATGAGTTATTGACAGTTGCTTCTCCTTTGAGCAAAGTTTTCATTCTTCTCTCTCATTTTCATTCTCCTGTGTTTTCCAAGTGCAAAATTTCGTGTCAACGTCATGTTTTGACGTTTCTATTTCCCATGAGATACATTATTTGCTGCATTTCTATTTTTTCCCTCTTATCAATTAAATTTAATATATCACGTTTTATCTAACGATTTCTACTGTACCTTTTTCCCGTTTACATACTCTGCTGCATTCACAACTTCTCTCAAAGATATCCATTCGTATTCTAGCGGATTCCTTCCTCTGTTTCAGTCAGTCGTTGCGTTACTGTAACTTAAGATTATCGAAAAACTGTGGGTCTTGACTTATTCACGTTCCATCTCCTTAATTTGTTACCGTTTACAGTCTCTTTAGTTGAAAACTGCAGCTCGTAACGAATAAATTATTGTCGGTTTGCGTCTGCACCGGGAACCGTCTTACAGTTTAAAATCTGGTTTAGAAAACTCTGTTCCAAATATATATTATTCTTTCATGATTCTTAAGCAAGGTGCTGGCGATGATTACGTTATGCTCTGTGAGAAATTCTGTCACGTGGCTTCCACTTTCATCCCCTCCCCCAAGCCTTTGTGTTCTTACTGTTTTCCTGTACATGCTACTGTATCGCATATAAAATTTTTCTCTCGCTTAACTATCTGAATAATCTTTTTCATCGTACATTGTTTCAATGTGTTAGGAGATAGTGAACAATCATGAACGGTAGTCATGAAAACTGTTTGTGGTGAAATGAATAATGGAATATGTGAAAGAGCACATTGTACAGACAATGAAAAATTGGTGTCTCTTCACCCAACTTCGTCTTCATGTAGGTGTAAGCTACAGTTACTCAAACGCACCGGGCGTTTCAGTGGGTCCCGCCGCGTACCTCAGTGACTGTCCATCATTGGCTACCGCTAGCGTCTGCCGCTTCCAGATGGGAACGCCAATTCCGCGAGCCACCGCGTCAAAGCGGAAAACGCTTGCCGTTGCCGCACGCCGCACTGTAGTGAGAACCGGCCGTAATAGAATATGCTCCGTCGGTAACACGCAGCATGTCAGAGACCGGGCCAGAAAGCAATTGTACAGGTCTACTGAGGTCAGAAATGTTATTATGTGAATCTGACAATACTAGGGGATACCATAACACTGCACGAGGATCGTTTAGGCACGGATACGTGGAATTAAGCGCTGCAGACGAGAGGGAAAATGCGTACGGTGGACACGTCGAAAATTTCGGTCACAAACGTTTCTTGTCCATCCAGAATTTTATAGTCTACAAGGAGGGAAACAACGCATTACATCCAAAGCCTTGGGTTGCACAATATGATCACAATCTTGGACACTGAAGTATAAGCTCTAGTTTATCTATGGTTTCAGGAATTAACAAGACAGTCACAGTGTTCCAAATCCAGAATGGATAAAAGTTTTATCCGTGGTTTCTTAGAAGGGTCGATTGCAGAACATATGCGCGGAGTTGTCTCTCCTACCAAGAATTTGAGGACGCTTTCCTTGGCGCATATTGGTCGCAAGACACACAGGAGAGGATAAAACAGGAGATCATTTTAGGAAAGGACTTAGAAGCGTCAAGATTCCGCAGTCCTGTCAAATTCTTCGAATACCTGGTGAAGAAGAACCGATTCTTGTATCATCCGTACATTCCCAAGGAAATTATTAGTCACTGCCACATTAAATTACCTTTATGTTACCAGTAACTGCTCATCGGCAGATGCAGCGAGTAACTACTGCCTTCAAGAGAGCGCTGTGCGAACTCGAGTACGTGAATGAAGTTCACATCTCGCGAGAGAGAAGTAGAAATAGTGACCGTAACTGGCCAGATTCGCCAGAGAGGAATGACGATGGACGAAATGGGGGAAAACATATATCGAATCGAAACCAAAATTCAAACTTGAATGGGAATAATCAGTCACCATGAGAAAATAGATAGAAGAAGACGAGGAAATTATAATCATAACAACAACAACTATTACCGACGAAACGGAAACTCGAGAGAACAACAGAACTCGAACCAGGATCAACAGGATTCTAGGGAACAACAGCAAAGCAATACCATGACATACAACGGTCAAGGTCAATGGAATGACCAACGTAGAGAATATGTGGAATTGAGGCCACCTAACCCATCGAAGGGGTCAGTCAGAGAAAATTCAAACGGGAATTAATACACAGCTGCTGTGGACTAAGCAGAAAATAATGCCGCAGAAACTATCACACCGAGCGATATTAACCTGTTAGAGTACGATGATACAAGAGAACTGCCACGGCAAGAGAAGATGCAGTATGTAAACAGTTTCCATGGAGGAACTGTTTAATGTCATTTAATGTTGATATAATGCTTCATAGGGCAATTTTACATTTTTTTTTATTTCGGAGTTATTTTGTTTGTCTCTAATTTCCATTAGTTTTCAGCATGAGATCTTGTTGAACGTGGTCAAATGAGTTGCATATTTGTGATATCTTCACGCCAACATTCACTGGCCGGTGGCAGATTGAATTAAAATTCCGTGCAAAGTATATGTCATCAACAACTGGCACTCTTTGTGGCATACCAAAAAGCAGGCACGTTGCAATATTGAGCATCCCAACAACTGAATACTGCTAATATTTCTTTTGGCCTCACAATTGTTGTCCGATTTGGTTCAAATGGCTCTGAGCACTATGGGACTTAACTGCTGTGGTCATCAGTCCCCTACAACTTAGAACTACTGAAACCCAACTAGCCTAAGGACATCAAACACATCCATGCCCGAGGCAGGATTCGAACCTGCGACCGTAGCGGTCGCGCGGTTCCAGATTGAAGCGCCTAGAACCGCTCGGCCACTCCGGCGGGCTTGTCCGATTTCCTCAATCGTACTCTGTCATAACATTCTCATAAAAGAGCCTTCACTAGTGTCACCATAGCCCATGATATTGCTTCTGTTTACTTTCCGTGGTTTCTTGTACACTGCACAAAGGACAGATGTCCGTCACTTAATGTTTTTTGTGGTGTCAATACAGTAACTCGTGCCAAAGAGCATATGCGTCTCGATTTTCGGATGTGTTTTGGATGGTGGTAGCGGTCCATGCTTTGGGCGCGTGTCGACGCTAAGACTCGGTGTGATATGAGCCATCAACTGTCTCGTGGTGGAACTGTACCAGCGCCACGTAGGTGTCGTTGGCGAAATATTGTGTATGGAGAATTAGCACGGACGAGTGCTAGTCATGGTTGAGACCCAGAAATAGGAAGCAGAAACGTAATGATGGACCGTGGATGAGACTTAAACTGCAAAAATATTTATACGTAGGTATATAATGTATAATGCTTATGTTTCAGCATCAGCGATCTCAATAGAGGAGACAGGAGGCATCCCTGAACTACGTAAAATTTCGTGTACATAATCACAAATGCCACCACAAAGGTTTCAGGTAAATCACCAGCAGCTGAGTGAGTAGACGCAATTCCTGACCACTTCAACGTCAGCAGATAACACTGCCGGACATCTAAAAATAAAAGAGATGTATACCATGAATAAAATGCATAGAAAAGGCGTAGGGTAGTACACTAAGTATTTAGTATTGGGAGAAGTTTGCGTGTTTGTGGAGGACTAGAGGTAGGGCCAGAGTGAAATTAGAGTGCATGAAAGAAGGTTGTATACATGGAAGAAGCCTAGAGGTACTGGAAGGTATCAGATATATTATATAAAGGTAAGACAGAGATTCAGGAACCAGGTTTTAAATTGTAAGACATTTCCAGGGGCAGATGAGAACTCTGACCACTATCTATTGGTAATGAACAATAAACTAAAACTGAAGAAACTGCCAAAAGGTGGGAATTTAAGGAGATGGGACCTGGATAAACTCAACGAAACAGAGGTTGCAGAGAGTTTCAGGGAGATCATTAGGGCACGATTGTCAAGAATGGGGGAAAGAAATACAGGAGAACAAGTATGGGTAGCTTTGAGAGATGAAATAGTGAAGGTAGCAGAGGATCAAGTACGTAAAAAGACGAGGGCTATGACAAATCCTCGGATAACAGAAGATATATTGAATTTAATTGATGAAAGGAGAAAATATTAAAATGCAGTAAATGAAGCAGGCAAAAAGGAATATAAACGTCTCAAAATTAAGATCGACAGGAAGTGGAAAATGGCTAAGCAGGTATGGCTAGAGGACAAATGTAAGGATGTAGAGGCATATAACACTAGGGGTATTATAGATACAACGGCTGAAAGCAAGGGGAAACTACAGCCGTAATTTTTCCTGAGGGTATGCAGCTTTACTGTATGATTAAATGATGATGGCATCCTCTTGGGTAAGATATTCCGGAGGTAAAATAGTCCCCCATTCGGATCTCCCGGCGGGGACTAGTCAGGAGGACGTCGTTATCAGAAGAAAGAAAACTGGCGTTCTACGGATCGGAGCGTGAAATGTCAGATCCATTAACCGGCAGGTAGGTTAGAAAATTTAAAAGGGGAATGGATAGGTTAAAGTTAGATACAGTGGAAATTCGTGAAATTCGGTTGCAGGAGGAACAAGACTTTTGGTCAGGTGAATACAGGGTTATAAATACAAAATCAAATAGGGGTAATACAGAAGTAGGTTTAATGATGAGAAATAAAAGGAGTGTGGGTAAGTTACTACAAACAGCATAGTGAATGCATTATTGTGGCCAAGATAGACACGAAACCCAAGCCTACTACAGTAGTACAAGTTTATATGCCAACTATCTCTGCAGATGATGGAGGAATTGATGAAATGTACCATGAGATAAAAGAAATTATTCAGGTAGTGAAAGTAGACGCAAATTTAATAGTCATGGGTGACTGGAACTCGATAGTCGGAAAAGGGAGAGAAGGAAACATAATAGGTCAAAATGGATTGGGGCTAAAAAATGAAAGAGGAAGCCGCCAGGTAGAATTTATCGCAGAGCATAATTTATCATAACTAACACTTGGGTGAAGAATCATAAAAGAAGGTTGTATACGTGGAAGATATTCAGGAACCAGGTTTTAAATTGTAAGACATTTCCAGTGGCAGATGTGGACTCTGCCCACAATCTATTGGTTATGAACTGTAGATTAAAACTGAAGAAACTGCAAAAAGGTGGGAATTTAAGCAGATGGGACCTGGATAAACTGAAAGAACCAGAAGTTGTACAGAGTTTCAGGGAGAGCATAAGGGAACAATTAACAGGAATGGGGAAAAGAAATACAGGAGAAGAAGAATGGGTAGCTCTGAGGGATGAAGTAGTCAAGGCAGCAGAGGATCAAGTAGGTTAAAAGATGAGGGCTAGTAGAAATCCTTGGGTAAGAGAAGAGATATTTAATTTAATTGATGAAAGGAGAAAATATAAAAATGTAGTAAATGAAGCAGCAAAAAGGAATGCAAACATCTCAAAAATGATATCAACAGGAAGTGCAGAATGGCTAAGCAGGGGTGGCTAGAGGACAAATGTAAGGATGTAGAATCTTATCTCACTAGGGGTAAGATAGATACTGCCAACAGAAAAATTAAGGAGGCCTTTGGAGAAAAGAGAACCACTTGTATGAATATCAAGAGCTCAGATGGAAACCCAGTTCTGAGCAAAGAAGGGAAAGCAGAAAGGTGGAGGGAGTATATAGAGCTTCTATACAAGGGCGATGTACTTGAGGAGAATATAATGGAAATGGAAGAGGATGTAGATGAAGAAGAAATGGGAGATATGATACTGCGTGTAGAGTTTGACAGAGCACTGAAAGATCTGAGTCGAAACAAGGCTCCGGGAGTAGACAACATTCCATTAGAACTACTGACAGCCTTGGGAGTGCCAGTCCAGACAAAACTCTACCACCTGGTGAGCAAGATGTATGAGACAGGCGAAATAATCTCAGACTTCAAGAAGAATATAATAATTCCAATCCCAAAGAAAGCAGGTGTTAAATTGATGTGAAAATTACCGAACTATCAGTTTAATAAGTCACAGCTGCAAAATACTAACGCGAATTCTTTACAGACGAATGGAAAAACAGGTAGAAACCAACCTAGCGGAAGATCAGTTTGGATTCCGTAGAAATATTGGAGCACGTGAGGCAATACTGACCCTACGACTTATCTTAGAAGAAAGATTAAGGAAAGGCAAACCTACGTTCCTAGCATTTGTAGACTTAGAGAAAGCTTTTGACAATGTTGACTGGAATACTGTCTTTCAAATTCTGAAGGTGGTAGGGGTAAAATACATGGAGCAAAAGGCTACTTACAATTTGTCCAGAAACCTGATGGCAGTTGTAAGAGTCGAGGGGCATGAAAGGGAAGCAGTGGTTGGGAAGGGAGTGAGACAAGTTTGTAGCCTATCCCCTATGTTATGCAATCTGTAAATTGAGCAAGCAGTAAAGGAAACAAAAGAAAAATTCGGAGTAGGTATTAAAACCCATGGAGAAGAAATAAAAACTTTGAGGTTCGCCGATGACATTGTCATTCTGTCAGAGACAGCAAAGGACTTGGAAGAGTAGTTGAACGGAATGGACAATGTCTTGAAAGGAGGATATAAGATGAACATCAACAAAAGCAAAACGAGGATAATGGAATTTAGTCGAGTTAACTCGGGTGATGCTGAGGGAATTAGATTAGGAAATGACACACTTAAAGTATTAAAGGAGTTTGGCTATTTGAGGAGCAAAATAACTGTTGATGGTCGAAATAGAGAGGATATGAAATGTAGACTGGCAATGGCAAGGAAACCGTGTCTTAAGAAGAGAAATTTGTTAACATCGAGTACAGATTTAAGTGTCAAGAAGTCGTTTCTGAAAGTATTTGTATGACGTGTAGCCATGTATGGAAGTGAAACATGGACGATAAATAGTTTGGACAAGAAGAGAATAGAAGCTTTTGAAATGTGGTGCTACAGAAGAATGCTGAAGATTAGATGGGTAGATCACATAACTAATGAGGAGGTATTGAAAAGAATTGGGCAGAAGCGGAGTTTGTGGCACAACTTGAAAAGAAGAAGGGATCGATTGGTAGGACATGCTCTGAGGCATCAAGGGATCACCAATTTAGTATTGTAGAGCAGCTTGGATGGTAAAAATCGTAGAGGGAGAACAAGAGATGAATACACTAAGCAGATTCAGAAGGATGTAGGCTGCAGTAGGTACTGGGAGATTAAGAACCTTGTACAGTCTCTGGACTGAAGACCACAACAACAACGACAGGAGTAGAACTAACAAAACAAAACAAAAAACAAGTGCACACACAAAGACACCTCACACCGTATAATATACGTCTATACAACGTTAACAGGGCCCTCCGGTCATTAAATTTATTTTTTTATTTGAATCCTTAGTAATAAAATAATTAAGTAAATATATTAAGTAAAGAAACAAATTTTGTGTTTATCATTGTTTTCTTTTAATGTAAATGGTTTGTATCTATGAAATGCCATTTTAGAGAGAATATGGCACTAGACCACACTTGCGAATTGTGCAGACTCTGGAACCAACATGGCAGACTGGATGTCACGGCTGTAATGAGTCGCCTGCAGCAGCCAGCCCAGGTGCGGGGGGGACCACCTGCTGCGACTGAACTGGGCCTCTGCCAGCTGACGCACCTGTGTCGAGCAGCCTGTTCGTCTACCAGTGCAGGTGGCACATCTCAAGCCATCTCAGGCAGTGGGATGCCACCAAGTGCTGGCAGCAACTTCTTCGCAGCCAAAGACCCACCAGACCGCTATTCGAGTCACTAGCGAGTCATGTGGCACCACAGTCGGGGCGCACACCAAGCCTACCCAACACAGTGGGGAGCCGAGAGTGACGAGTCCCGTAGACAACAGGCGAGCTAATCCGATGTCCCACACCGGCAGTCGCGTTCTGATGCAGGGGCGAACAGGAAGAGGCGGGCTGCCCCACGTCCTTCACAAATGGTTCAAATGGCTCTGAGCACTATGCGACGTTACTTTTGAGGTCATCAGTCCCCTAGAACTTAGAACTACGTGAACCTAACCAACCTAAGGACATCACACACATCCATGCCCGAGGTAGGATTCGCACCTGCGACCATAGCGTCCTTCAGACGCTGAATGGATTTCTACACCAGAGGGTGGGTTGCAGGTAAAATGCAAAGCTGTCACGCTAGTCGCTGAAAGCTAACTGCTGCCTGACCAGGATGATGCCAAGGGTCCAGCTGTGGTCCAGAAGCTGCCAAAGATGCCGGTTGCTGTGCAGTCATCAGGTGCTGCCTTGAGATGAATGGAAACGTGAGAAACGTCTGCCACAATTTCTGTCACGTCATTCACTGAATGAGAGGCCATTCCACTCTATCAAAAAAAGCTGTTCGTCAGTCCTACAAGTCACAGTTTGTGCTAGTGGATAAGTGCCATGTTTTCAATTCGTGAGACATTTTCAATTGTAAAATTTGTCTCCCCAGGGACCCTTGTGGATGGAGCGATAGGATACCTTTCTGTAATATGATTATGGAACTGTCTTGATTGTGAGATATATATTTGTCTGCAGATTTATTAATGCTCTGATTATGTGCCTGTGTTTGTTTTCATGTTGTAGAAAATAATACACAAATTTATACAACTTAGGTACTAAAATAAACAGAATACGCATGTGACTTCCTTGTTCATAGAGAATTTGAGAATGTATATGTTTCATGATTGAGACCACATGAGTGATAGAGCAACGGCAAATCAATGAGCAGAGAACAGTTCAAACTCCAGGACATTGTAAATGATTAGGGACATTAGACATCTCTGACCTCAGGATACAGTGTGAATGGATATATATCTTTGCTACAAGGCCTCTTAACTGCAGATCAAATGTTTATCAGAAGTCTGTGATGGAGCAATGAACCCTCAGTCTAACATAATTCATACTAGTCCGGCCCGCATCTCGTGGTCGTGCGGTAGCGTTCTCGCTTCCCACGCCCGGGTTCCCGGGTTCGATTCCCGGCGGGGTTAGGGATTTTCTCTGCCTCGTGATGGCTGGGTGTTGTGTGATGTCCTTAGGTTAGTTAGGTTTAAGTAGTTCTAAGTTCTAGGGGACTGATGACCATAGATGTTAAGTCCCATAGTGCTCAGAGCCATTTGAACCATTTGAACCATACTAGTCCGGCATTGTTTATATGTATTCTTGCTGGCTTGCAGCTTCACGTGACTGAATGACCTCTGGACTGAATGTGGTCACCTTGGAAGTGTTTTAGCCGTAGGTACTACTGATTGGCAAAGTGACCTTTGTCAGATATATCTCGGTTATCAGGATGAGATTCCAGAATGAGATTTTCACTCTGCAGTGGAGTGTGCACGGATATGAAACATCCTGGTGGATTAAAACTGTGTGCAGGACCGAGATTCAAACTGGGGAACTTTGCCTTTCGCCGGCTAATGCTCGATCAACTGAGCTATCCAAGCATGACTCACGACCTGTCCTCACAGGTTCAGTTCCGTCAGTACCTCGTCTCCTACCTTTCAAACTTCGCAGAAGCTCTTCTGTAAACCTTGCAGAACTAGCACTCCTGGAAAAAGGATCCTAATGCCAAGCCACAGCCACCTACCTTTGCCATCCTCGTGAAACTTGTGCTTTAAGTATGTAAATGCTACTGCAGTCTTAGACACAAAACTGACAGCCGGCCGGCCGCCACAGAAACTAAGTCTGAGCCGTTCACTTAAGATGGCCAATAAAACCGACCGCCCCTGACAACTTTAAGTCGTGCCATTTGCACAATCCGGCAACACTGTAAGGTGCGGAGGTGCCAGGACGAAGTGTTGACTACTTCCGAGACGTTCTCGCGTTGTGTGAGACCGTGGTCTAGTGGCAATCGTCGTGCTTTCTAAACATATAGTCACATCTTCACGTCAAATCGTATTTCCTTTGTTCCCACATTTCGGACCTCGTCTAAAGTTTTCGGTCTGATTGAACATCGAAGATAATTCGTTTCATATTCTACCCACCTTAATAACAAATACTTCCACAAACAATTACGCAGGACAGCTAGTGGCTGCGTCGCGATCAGAACAGCTTACGCTGGAGCGTTTCCTCGCGCTGCAGCAGCTACCTGCTGCCAGCCAGACGCCACCCGCCGCCTGAAATAGGGTGCCGCCCAGGTGAACGCGGCGCGACGCTGTCAGTGTTTGTTTCAACTTTCATTTTCAAATTCGAAGTTCTAGTTATCATCTTGGAGTTAAGCATTGGAATTTGCATACTTGAAAACCATGAACTACAATTAAGAGTTGCAAATCTGAGTCACAGGTGGAAAAAGGTGTAACATCTGCAACACAGTATTTATTTTTGGTAAACTGGAGGGCTGAATCCAGAGGAGGCAGCTTGAAAGATTTGAAATGTGTGTGGAGCGAGTGCTTTTGGGAAAAATACCCCAGAAAAAGATATTTTTCTTTCAACGAAGATCTTTGTGGCATGAATGATTTTCGACATTAAGGAAGTCTCGACTACTGATATAAATGATGGTTCAAAATGGTTCAAATGGCTCTGAGCACTATGGGACTTAACATCTATGGTCATCAGTCCCCTAGAACTTAGAACTACTTAAACCTAACTAACCTAAGGACATCACACAACACCCAGTCACCACGAGGCAGAGAAATGTAAGTGATGGATTGCCATTTAACCATCATGCGACAGTTGCATTCAACAGGTAAGGCTCAGACATCTGGTGTAGGAGTACTGCATGGTCTTATTCGAAACAACAAAAGTCAATGAAATGATTATTATTGCAGTATTGTTTGAACGTAATCAGATCGCTCATTGAGCATTTCTATGCAACATTCTCACTGTTGACGTATTATGACGCCTTTATCGTTAACTTCCTAAGAAATGAAAGGCTGAGCCCTACCAAAAGACGTAAACTGGAGCAAAGAGTTGTGTGAACATAATATTTTCCATCTGACAGCTCCAAAAGTGTGTTTTGCACTACGAATTCGTCCCCAAGGGTGTGTCCATCACAGGTGTAATTTATTTCCAACAGCTGAGACGGCTTCCGGTGGCAGTGTATCTGCGTAATTGATTGGAGCATGTGTTGTTCAACAGAGAGCAGTCGTGACTCTCAATGGAGTCGATGACTGTGTGTGTGAATGTGCGTACACGTGTTTTCCTGTTCACGCACGATCTGCATCAATACTGTTAACATTAGAGAGAGAAGAACAATAAACATTGCATCAAATATAACTGTAAAGTATTTTAATGCATTGGCTGGTTACTGCAAACTGAATTTTTACCCAACCCACGTCCTGCATATTACTTTAAGTTAGAAAGATGTATTAACTCCATAATATCGTTAACAGAGACAGTGCGCTCTTGTCGCGGCTGGCGACAAGTGCAGCGATTAGCAGTGCCCAATGCCACCACGATTTGTTTCTGTTAGCTGACTGTGGACACTGCAGCAGACGTTTCGCCATAAGCAGAAAGAAATCACCTTGGCCATGACTGTTGGGAGTGGACATGACTGCCTGTATGTTCTTATAGAACCAACCTGACTTTACTCACAGGTGCCATGGAGCAACTGGAACGGGTGGTGGTGGTGGTGGTGGTAAGTTACTATAGGATTAAACTGCTGAGTTCATAGGTCCCTAGGCTTACACGCCATTATCTAACTTACGCTAAGGACAATACACACCCATGCCCGAGGGAGGACTCAAACCTCCGACGCCTGAGACCGAACGGCTACCTCGCGTGGCAATAGGAACGGGTATCATGTCGTTAGTCATCAGTGTTGAAATGCCCACGCTGTTTGAATCCCAAGAAAATAGCGACCCTCTCACAAAGTAATGGGAGGTCATATCAAAATTTATCCAACACACAAAAATTAATTCCAGAGCTATCGTGCACGCAGTAGTAGCACACAAGGAAATATTGTGTCTTGGAAACGTATACTTCATTTCCTCCTCTCATTTCAAAGCCCTTGTTTCAGTATAAGGTGAGAAAATAAACACAAAAGGCTACAGTTTCTGAGAAGCATGTAAATCATTTTCTCTTATCATATTATAGCTTTTGTTTTAGTATGAAGTGAAAAGTAAACAGTTCAGGGTTCTGAAGTATGACACCAGATTTTTGTCGTACGCCCTATCGGAAACGCAAAACGCAGGGAGCTCTCCATTCTTTGTCCAACAGTCTATTTCCTTTCATAGACAGGGTGTTACAAAAAGGTACGGCCAAACTTTCAGGAAACATTCCTCCCACACAAATAAAGAAAAGATGTTATGTGGACATGTGTCCGGAAACGCTTAGTTTCCAAGTTAGAGCTCATTTTAGTTTCGTCAGTATGTACTGTACTTCCTCGATTCACCGCCAGTTGGCCCAATTGAAGGAAGGTAATGTTGACTTCGGTGCTTGTGTTGACATGCGACTCATTGCTCTACAGTACTAGCATCAAGCACATCAGTACGTAGCATCAACAGGTTAGTGTTCATCACGAACGTGGTTTTGCAGTCAGTGCAATGTTTACTAATGCGGAGTTGGCAGATGCCCATTTGATGTATGGATTAGCACGGGGCAATAGCCGTGGCGCGGTACGTTTGTATCGATTTCCAGAACGAAGGTGTCCCGACAGGAAGACGTTCGAAGCAATTGATCGACGTCTTAGGGAGCACGGAACATACCAGCCTATGACTCGCGACTGGGGAAGACCTAGAACGACGAGGACACCTGCAATGGACGAGGCAATTCTTCGTGCAGTTGACGATAACGCTAATGTCAGCGTCAGAGAAGTTGCTGCTGTACAAGGTAACGTTGACCACGTCACTGTATGGATAGTGCTACGGGAGAACCAGTTGTTTCCGTACCGTGTACAGCGCGTGCAAGCACTATCAGCAGCTGATTGGCCTCCGCGGGTACACTTCTGCGAATGGTTCATCCAACAATGTGTCAATCCTCATTTCAGTGCAAATGTTCTCTTTACGGATGAGGCTTCATTCCAACGTGATCAAAGTGTAAGTTTTCACAATCAACATGTGTGGGCTGACGAGAATCCGCACGCAATTGTGCAATCACGTCATCAACACAGATTTTCTGTGAACGTTTGGGCAGACATTGTTGGTGATGTCTTGTTTGGGCCCCATGTTCTTCCACCTACGCTCAATGGAGCACGTTATCATTATTTCATACGGGATACTCTACCTGTGCTGCTAGAACATGTGCCTTTACGACACAACATGTGGTTCATGCACGATGGAGCTCCTGCACATTTCAGTCGAAGTGTTCGCACGCTTCTCAACAACAGATTCTGTGACCGATGGATTGGTAGAGGCGGACCAATTCCATGGCCTCCACGCTCTCCTGACCTCAATCCTCCTGTCTTTCATTTATAGGGTCATTAGAAAGCTCTTGTCTACGCAACCCCGGTACCAAATGTAGAGACTCTTCGTGCTCGTTTTGTGGACGGTTGTGATACAATACGCCATTCTCCAGGGCTGCATCAGCGCATCAGGGATTCCATGCGACGGAGGGTGGATGCTTGTATCCTCGCTAACGGAGGACATTTTGAACATTTCCTGTAACAAAGTGTTTGAAGTCACGCTGGTACGTTCTGTTGCTGTGTGTTTCCATTCCATGATTAATGTGATTTGAAGAGAAGTAATAAAATAAGCTCTAACATCGAAAGTAAGCGTTTCCGGACACATGTCCACATAACATATTTTCTTTCTTTGTGTGTGAGGAATGTTTCCTGAAAGTTTGGCCGTACTTTTTTGTAACACCCTGTATTACTACGCTTTCAGATTCTTATTTAATGACTTGCGGGCATCACTTTCTTCAGCAGAATGAACCTTATGTTATTGTGCTAATTACGGTATGGAAAAAATGCAACGAAGACCAGTTCCCCTAGAACAGTGTAAATATTTGCACATGTCTGTATTCATAAATGACTGCTAGCTGCCACAATAATTAGCAGAATTTATGCGGCAGACAACACAACTGTGAGTGCACTTCAGACTTAATTCGTAAGTTGTCAGGAGACGGATGGAAACTTCAAATTAACGTCGCTTTCCTAGTCATATTCAATCCAAAATGAGGTGTTATTAAGGTTGTTGAGCGTTCTAGGAATTACACTTTGGTAATTCCCATGTGAGTATTCCAATAGCCAAAAGAACTGGTTAGTGTGAAACCATCGGGAACTACATTAATATCAAACTGCAACAACTTGAGACAATACGTGGACTCTTCCCTTCTCTGGGTAACATCTTACTGTTATTTAGGATTCTCTCTCTCCTACCCTTAATGGAAATGGAACTTCACATTCATGAGGCGCTTTCCGCTATTCTTGACAAACATCAGAAACTTGTAATCACTGCGAGTAACAACTGCATAATTATAATGGTCCGGGTTGCAGTAGGTGTGGTGTAGTTATGTTGTCAAACTCCTTACAGTAACGTTAATGGTGGCGCACATAATCTAGCGTTGACAACCTAAAATAAAGATAATGTGGTGGCGCCTTCGTTTCCCTTTATTTGCCATCAGCTTAAGTAATCAGATTTAACGAACGTAGTACTCCATTCATGAGCTGCTAATGATACATTATGACTTCAGAGATAATCGTGCAGGTTTTACATTAATTCTACAGTGAATTGCTTGGCAAATATTATCATCAGCTATGCAGCTGAATGACTCACTACACAGGAATTCTATGTTGCACTTGGTTAAGTGATCAGCTGCTTCCTGCTTCTACTGTTCGTAAATGCTTGCATACTGACTATTCATTACTTGACTAAATAAGTGCTACAGTCTGATTCGCATGTATATGACATGGATCTGCGCCATCACAAAGCAGTGACTAAGAAATGGATGCCATTGAAGTCCCGTTATATTGACGGCAAGACAAATGTTCGCAAATCACCTGTATTGCCTCAAAAAACGAAACGAAAATACATTGAACCCAGATGCATGTACTCAATAAAAATTGGGCACGTGTAATATGGCGTTTTTATGCAATTCCTCTATACTACCACCTCCTATAATATTTACGATTCCTCCTGAAATATCCTGTATAATTATTCAGGTCTCGGTGGGCCATAGAAAGTTTTCAGTGCTAGACGGACGTCATCGTCCGAATCCTCGCCGGAATACAGTGTGGCTGCGAGCGAGTGGAATAATGGACAGATGGGAGTGATGGTGGTGGTAGGGGGGGAGGGGGGGAGGAGGGAGGGAGGTTACCGTGTATGTGGTATGCGGCAAAGATGGGAATCTTCATCTGAAGAGGAGCGTGTATAGATAGGTCCTGCAGGCAGCTTGAACGTTGTGTCCCGATAGTGCTATGATCAGCACGTCTGCCTAGTCAGCAGGAGGTCCATGTTCGAACCCCGGCTGGTCATGAATTTGCATCTGCCGTCGTTGATGTATTTCAACGCCCTGTAACAGTGTGGACGTCTGTCCTTCGATATTTAAGTGATTAAGTGTTTCGATTCGATTCGTGACACAAACCAGTCTATTGTCACTGAAAACGATCACAACGAAATTAAGTACAGGAAGACTACTAAACCCTTGAACTCATACTGCGGTGCTGTGCAGATGAAAAAAGTAGTTTTTCACAGTTATCAGATGACAGATAGAGTTTATCATGTTCCACTAATTATGACTGCATTATTAATTGTTGGTTCACAGGCCCTTTTCTGCCGATTATTCAAATGGTTCAAATGGCTCTGAGCACTATGGGACTTAACTTCTGAGATTATCAGTCCACTACAACTTAGAACTACTTAAACCTAACTAGCCTAAGGACATCACAAACATCCATGCCCGAGGCAGGAATCGAACCTGCGACCGTAGCTGTCGCGCGGTTCCAGACTGTAGCGCCTAGAACCGCTCGGCCACCCCGGCCGGCTTGCCGATTACTGTCACTATTTTTTGAATGTTAGAGCTGGAAGAACAGGAACATCAGATTTTCGCCATATCGACTATTCGAATTCAACTTTAAATCTTCACGTTTCGAGCAATGGCAGAGTATCCCTCATAAAAGCTGACAACAAGAAGCCAGGTCATGTCTATCTTCTGACAGGTGTGCCAGTGTCGGTGATCTCAATAATAATATTGTATAGCAAAGATACGTTGCAAACTCAACCGCTGAAGAAGATCCAAAATTGTGAATCGCGTCTGGTGATTACACTTCCAAGGCTTCAGTCAGATTAAGACAGTAAAAACAAATAATTGTCGCAGCTATTAATATATGACGCTTCGTTTGCATCGATATGTTACAAATAATTACACTCTAGTTACGGAATTGCCAATAAGACTCATTGACATATAATGAGGATATTCCGGCCCTTGCCATCCACAACTTTAAGACGAAGCTATAGTCACTGCCAAGGTCACGCAAATAACACATCAGCTGGTATCCTTCCGGCCATATAACTAAAACTTGGCAACAAAGCAGAATAGGATTGCCAACTCTGTGACCGACAAGTTACTTCCTTGATGGCACAGAACTATCCTGCTTAATTCACTTGATATTATTGTGTCATTTCAGTTGAATAATGTGAGTGATTTTCTATTGGAGATATGGTATAAGAATACTTTTGAGTCAACTAAAATCATTCCACAGGGGAAATAGAACTACTCTCGTCTCTTATGTTGCGTTATATCTGTCATAGCGCGTACTGGGTGAGTAAGTAAGACACAGACGCTGCACATCTTCGCTGGCTCTCATGGAGGTCGGCACGGTGGCTCAACGTTTTCGGTCAGAGGGCTGTGTGCTCTCTGTAATAAAAAAAAGTGAGTCAAGAAATCAACGATCAGCTTCAACAGATGTATTGTGACGTCCGCCCATACAAAACGCAACAAAAAAAAAAAGAGGTAAAGTGCTTGTCTACCAGGCGCAGGCTGCTTTCGATCTCCTTTCGACACTCGCTGAAAGCCATGTTTTTAATTCTTTTGAAGCAGAGCTACAAGCAGGCAGATAGAAACGCAATAAGGGAATCGTAAAACAACTCTCGAGCAAAATTCGTCTTTCTACTTTTAGAACCCCTTCGTGTCAGAGCAACTTTGTTATCTGCCGACATATTTTTTGTCATTGTGAATACATAATTTGATCTATGAACTGTCACATTTTCATGATACTTGAGTATGATATAGGATGATGTAGTTTTGTCTATTGATTTTCCTACGCTCCGACAGAAAGGTGTCTCAATTGTCGGCAAGAAATTCCAGCTGTGGACACACCCTTGGGAAAGAATTAATAGTGCAAAACACACTTTTGGAGCTATCAGATGAAAAGTATTATGTTCACACAACTCTTGGCTCTAGTTTACGTATATCGGTAGGGCTCAGCCGTTCCTTTCGTAGGAAGTTAACGATAAAGGCGTAATAACACGTCACCAGTAAGAGTATTGCATAGGAATTGTCAATTGCGTTCAAAAAAATCTGCAATAATAATCATTCCCAGTACTCCTACACCAGACGTCTGAGTTGAATGAGAATGTCGCATGAAGGATAAATGGTAATCTATCACTTGTATCAGTAGTCGAGACTTCCTTAATGTGGAAAATCATTCATGCCAGAAAGATCTTTAATGAAACAAAAAAAATATGTTTTTCTTCGTATTTTTCCCAAAAGCCCTCGCTCCACACACAGTTCAAATCTTTCGAGCTACCTCCTCTAGATTCATCCCTCTATTATACCAAAAATTCATACTGTATTGCAGATGATAACACCGTTTTCTACCTGTGACCCAATTTTGCAACGCATAACCGTATTCCATGGTTTTCTAGTATGCAAAATCCATTGTTTAACTCTAAGATGATAACTAGAACTTCAAATTCGAAAATGAAAATTGGGACATACACTGACAGCGTGGCGCCGCGTTCACCTGGGCGGCGCCCGATTCCAGGCGGCGGGTGGCGTCTGGCCGGCGGCCGGTAGCCGCTGCACCGCGGGGAAACGCTCCAGCGTAAGCTTTTGTGATCGCGACGCAGCCACGAGCTGTCCTGCAGAATTTTTTCTGGAAGTATTTGTTATTATTGTTGGGTGGAATGTGAAGCGAATTATCTTCGATGTTCAATCAGACTCATAAGTTTAGACCATGTCCGAAATGTGGAGAAAAAAGACGATTGGATACGAACACGTGACTATAAGTTTAGAATACACGATGTTTGCCACTTGGCCACGGGCTCACACAACGCCAGAATATCTCGGAAGTAGTCAACACTTCCTCCAGACACTTCTGCACAGTGTTGCCAGATTGTGCAAATGGCCGGACTTAGCGTTGTCAGGGGCGGTCGGTTTCATTGGCCACCTTAAGTGAAAGACTCAGACTCAGTCTGTGGCGCCGGCCAGTGGTCAGTTTTTATGTGTAAGACTGTACATGTGAAATGTGTAACTTCGTTGGTCTTAAATCATAATATTATGAGATGTCCAACGTTCTTGTAAAGGATACATATGGATGAAGACAACAGCTAGTACTACTCCTCCATATTTTGATTTGGCCGACGTGCAAAAATGTCCACTTTTGCGCAGATTGCCTTTATTTTGATGATTGTTTTGTTTTATTTCACAATAAAATTATAAATTTTGTTTTGTTTCGTAACGTTTGTTCTTCCATTCCATGCTGCTCTTGAATGTTAGTTCACACACTTCGCAGATATGTAGATGGTATAAAACATTTTGTGCAATTTTCATTCGAAGTATTAGTGATCATACGGGGCTTCGCTGGGACACACCCTACTACACTTCTGTTTCTGTTGAATATTACCGCCCAGTATAACATATTTGATACTATCTGCCGAAAATCTAGCGAGACAGTCACATATCTGCGAAGATGCTCGGTATGATCCTATCTCGGTGAGACTCCGAAGATATGGTTCAGAGCCGAATTACTTTCGGAAAGCTAGGAGGGGAGGATTTTCGTGGATAGTCTTTACTGGGTCTCATAAAGTGTAGAAGACCGAATGTTCAACTTCTGGTTGTGTTGAGGTTTCGACACCCCAGTCTTTGATTTTGTTGAAACTGATGAAACGACGCTTTATCTTTGGCGACTATAGTTATAATTTCATTAACGTGACTGTTCACTATGTACTGTCCGACTTCCAATTGTTTGTCTGTAGAAAGAGGTCCATGATGAGATTCAATTATTCTAAGTCTAAGTCATTACAGTACAATAAATTTTTAAAGAAAAGCTCAGTCGTAGATAAAGCAAGTGGCAGTCGTCAGTACGCCGGTAGAATTCTAGGGCAATGCAATCAGCCTACGAAAGACGTTGATGAGAAAATACTCGTGCGTCCCCTATCGTACCGAACTGACAGGGAATACTGAACGTCTACAACGAAGGGCAGCACGAATCCTCATACGTTTGTTTGAGACAGGGGAGTGTGTCAGAGAACCTACAGAAACTGAAATGGTAGACGCTTGAAATTATAAGCATAGTACATTGACAGGGAAAAAAATTGAACACCAAGAGGGAGTTATGCGATATAAAAGAAAGTTTGTAGGAATGTTTCCACATCAGAAAGACGATGTTCATCCAAATTTCGTGCCAGTCGCTAAATAGTGGCGCTCGTAGCGCCACTAAGAGTATGCAAATCAAGTTTGCTTTAAATACACGCTACAACGGTCATGAGCGTTATTTACCTTTGGGAATGGACATGGTGAATTGATATTAGCTAAGAATACTTCAAGGCGACAAAGACACCATTATCAACAGCTCATTGAGTTTGAACGAGGTAGTGTGATAGAGCTCCGAGAAGCTGGATGGTCCTCCTGTGATACTGCAAACGACGTGGCGGGAATGTAGCCACTGCAAGTGAATACTGGTAGTGGTGGTCACGGGAATATGAGGTCGCAAGAACACCAAAGTGGCACTGCCGAGATTGAAGTCTTTGGCTCTGGCGCACCATACTGCATCTACAGCACTAATCTGAGCAGCAGTTGGCACCGCAGTGACACAAGGAACAGTACAAATCGGTTACTTCAACGATAGCTCCGAGCCAGACTCCCTCTAGCGAGCATTCCACTGACCCCATTTGTGCCTGTAGTAGTGTCAAGCGAGAGTTCAGTAGAGAGCAGAGTGGAGGTCTGCTGTGTTTTCTGTTAAAAGCTGGTTCTGCTTTGGCGCCAGTGACGGCTGTGTGTTGGTCAGAATGAGGTCTACACTTGGAGTTATGATCATCGGAGCACTCTCGTGGTTATCCCATGCACTCTGATAGTAAATCTGTACTTCAGTCTAGTGATTCGACGTGTTGTGTTGTCATTCATGAACAGTATTGCAGTGGCTAATTTCCGACAGGATAACAATCGCCTACATACCGCTTTTCAAACACAGGATGCCCTTCCGACTGTGGACATGTTGCCTTGGTCTCCTCGATCATCAGATCTGTCTCTAATAAAGCACATGTGGCATATCATCGGACGATAATCTAGCGTCATCCACAACCAACATTAACCGTCCCTGTTTTGACCGACCGAGTGGAACAGGCATGGAACACCATCCCACAAAGTGACATACTGCACCTATACAACCAACGCATGAACATTCGCGTGCTTATGGATGTTAAACCAGTTATATGGCTTATCTCGCCCTTACTTTAACATGTAACCTTGCAAAGTTAATCATTTACATATGCTACCTAGGCAAATGCATTCCAGAAATTTCAATACTCAACACTATCTTTTGGTGTTCCTCTTTTTTTCCGTCAGTGTAACCTATACTTCTAAATGTTGATACCATTTACGTGAAACAGCGTTGCGGATTTTGAGCGGGAGCCACTTTAATTTCCTCTGAACTGTTAGAGCTTCTCAGAGCACGTAACTGGCTTGGAGGATGACATTTTGCTGACAAAGGAAGTCCGTTGCTCGGCCATTGCAAGGCAGTTCGAAACGGCAAACTTCCTGTTGCGTGTAAACAGCTCTGCTGAACTCGCGAAAGGTCAGTAAGTATTTGCTGAATGGTTAGAGGCAGACGGAGAGAGGATCTGAGCTAACGCTACGAAAAGTTGGCTCCGTTTATTCAATCCGTCTTTATGTATTCCATGTTGCGACTCTTAATGCGTGCTGTAAATTTTGGTTTAAATACTACATTCTTCAAGCACAGTGCCTCAGAGTGAATGCGAACACACATGGGTGCTACGATCGCCTCTTGCTCTGCAAACGATCTGTTGCATTGACTCATCGGATGGCTCCAGAAATTAAAGTGGTTACTTTGTTAAAGTGAATTATGCCACAAATAACTTCTCCGTCCATGGTCGGAACTCAAATGTCTATCGTGGGAAACACATTTTGTTCCAAATCACAGCGACATGATGTAGGCTTTCAAGTATTTATTTACTTGATAGAATTAAAATTTTGTATAACAGTCAAAAAGTCAGTTGAAGCCACCGTGGGCTACGATTATTTGTTGTTAATATTCTGAAACTGTCAGGGACTGGAGTGAATGAAATTGATTATTTCGTTATCGATTATCGACAACTACGATTCTATGAAAGATTCCCTAACAAATAAATATGTGTCAAAACCACATGATCTCCTTTAAGGACAGAAGTGTTATTTGTACCTCCAAAACATGTCCCTGCTACCAACCTACAAACAGTAAATAATTTTCTGCAGTGTGATCGATTTCTTTATAAACAATGATCTGTGTGACAATGAAAACATGCTTTCTATAAACGAATATAACGCTTTTACGCTATATTTCCCAGCAAGAATGATTACTATTTTGGTTGGTAATAAAAGATATTAATCTGAAAGACTGAAAATTTTGACCACAAATGAACAAAGTACAGTACACTATAGAGAAGCATGTGCTTAGCAAAGTTCTAGCGGACGGGAAACGCTCGCTGTGGTTCAAGAGCCACGTTATAAAACTATTCGTCTACCTTATTCAGAGTAGTTATCCTTTGATTCAAGATATTGACCTCGCTTGAATGGCTGCCAGATTTCCCAAGATGGTCGTCCTAGATGGCTACTTCAATGACATCACAATGCAAGATTGCTGTTTAAGATGGTAAATTCCGTGAATTGATGTATAAGTTGCCACGAAGACATCATTGCAAAGTAAATACAGCAGGGATAGCTTGTTGTAAACATTTATAAATCTTTGTAACACATCACACGTTTCTGAAGGGGCATGTGTATCGCAGTGTTTGATTCCATGGAAATTAGAAAACTAGCTGCAGGTCACGGGAGTTCTTACAAAAACGTTTTCATACGATCGCAGCTGCCACTAGGAATCACGGGTGAGGTGTTCACGTTTTAGGAGTGCCAACTACAGACTCCTGCATGACACTGGCCCTGCGGATGGCTGAAACTATCTTCCCCAAAGGCCTCCCAAGTCTTTAACTCACTCGGCCAAGATGGCTGGGCCGGCTATGCCCCTAGAAGAGTGCTGACCATGACTGCTCATGCCCCAGATGTCTACAGGCATAGAATGTAACCCTGAGCCAGGAAGGCAACTGGAAGCATATTCGAGCACACGTCCCTCCCCCAACCCCCCTCCACCCCCCTCAGTACTTGATCCTCAGAGAATAAATATAAGACACTGCTTCACAAGCCGAACCCTCTTCAGGATTTGTATGTCTTTTTATCGTGATGCTGACGTTTCAGGCAAGCAGCGGAAAAAAAATTCTGTATTTTTACAAATGACAACATCGACACATGTGAATGTGCATCACTGTTACCAGCACTGATTGCTATTGCCATGTAACAGTGCTACACAATAGCTGCTGGCGTACTAGTTACTCTACACGTCTCACTAATCCTTTTACAAATGACAACATCGACACGTGTGAATGTGCAATGCCCTTGCCTACACCGACTGCTATTGCCATGCAACAGTGCTTCTATAAGGAGGTAAATACAGGTCACATAAGTTCGTAAGCATATGTACTGGCAGACCGCCCAATCATCAGCTGTTCCATAACATTGCAAAGATGTTACACAGGGCATCGTGCGACACCATATTCAACTCGTCTCACTGTCCCTGTTACACGTACCGATAAAGTGAATTCACACTAGACTAATTTGGGGCTGCTCTATGGAACGGGAACATAAATTCTACTTTGAAAGTAACTTTTTTCATCGACGTTCGACTTTGCATGAAGGACGTGATGAGCAGTATATGTTTTAGGTGACTCCAGCTGTACATTGAAGGAATGTAACTCGAAATGTATGCCGAAGCACCAGAGAAAATACGCCTCACGACTCCTTGGAGAGACATCCTTTACATTTAATGGACCGGTAATTTATCCTCGCATGGAAAACTTATCTGATGCCTTTGTTTCACACTTCACGGGACTTTTGAATGAAGTGAGTCTGCGGGTGTGCCCACACTATGAATAACCCCGAGTAATGGTTCCCAAACAATCAACTATAATTTTCTCAGGACTGGTGAAAGATATGATGAGATTACACAGCACAAAGATTGCAGAAGATGAGCCTATCTTGAATGTGGTGATGATAATATAGATGATGAGTCGAGGAGAAATGATTGGAAATAGCCATCAGGTCACATTAAGCAAAATGGTTTTCCCTCTCTATACGTGTGTTTGTGTATGTTTGTATACTTATGCATAATACTTTATACACAACCTTTCTTTAGAAATTTCGAACCAACCTTCTCCACCATCAGGGCTGGAAGTAGGTAATGGGCCAGTACATGAGAGCTAGCCAGGTTCTTGTTGATGATGACAATGATGATTATGAGGTGCTCAGATCACAGCAGCCTTGCCACATAAATACGATGGAGTGGACTGAGCTGGCTTTCAATGACCTGGCCCAATTACAGCCTTACATCACTGCTGACAAGATATAATCCATACAGTCCAATACAGATGCAGATGACTGCTTGTTTAAATATCACTTCATTTAATAACAATTTACACTTGTGAATTATTTCTGCCAGCCAATACTTATCTGTCACATATTTTTATCAAAGAGACTTTGGAATCGTATGGAGGAGGTCTTGATCAAATCAAGGCCATCAAAATCACCTCAGCCATAACTGTTGATGTGACAATCGCTCCAGCTGGGGTCGTCACTTCGCGATGACCCCAGTGGGAGCACTGGCATCATGGAGGCCATTAACCTGTAGTAGTTACTGTAGTCTGTTAGTAGCAGCTTCGTGGTCTATCCTAGTGCATATGAGCATCAGGTACGTCATACCACAGCTTCACTGTACTCAGAGACCAGAGGAGTATTTAGAGATAGGATATCATGTGCTCACATCAGTTATTCTATGGGCAGGTACAGAGATCTGATCCTTTCTCTCGATCCAAGCCCAACCCTTTTGGATAAGGAATTTTCTACAATGAAAAATGATTTCAAGTATCTCAGTGTTAAGGTCCTCTGCATTACTATGCTGTCAATCCATGTATTCACTAAAACAAGGTGGTGATGTTGAAAGGAAACGTTATGCATATGTGTGATGAAAACCTGATGGAGTACCTCAATTGTTGAATAGTTTAAGGAATTCATATACCCAAGTCTCTAAAATGCAAGAAAGAGGATCAGGGAAATCTCTAAACAGAGTTCTCTATTTGAACATTCACTCACATGTGTTTGATCTACTAATTGGGGGCAGGGGGGGGGGGGGGGAGGGGAGTCCTTCCACATCCATCTTTCAGATGACACAGCTGTTAAAAAGTGCACTATTAATTTGCAAAATTAAGACAATTTTTGTTTTGAGGGGTGACTTCTGGCTTGTGAGAGAAATTACCACAAAAATGTGGTGTAGCAGCTCGATGCCACATGCCTGATATTCGTGAGTATTACAACGTTTTCTGTGTAGAAGTCTATGTGAAATGTCAACACATCACTGCATTTGGAAAGTAGGATCCCGGTATTACTAATAACAAGTGTGGCCTGATTGAAAGTAAGCTTCACGAGCATAAAGTTGTTGGATCCCTTAACTTCACTATTTTCCAGTACTAGGTATGTGGATATATTCTGATACTATCTCACAGGGATACTAAACAGTACAGCTGTATCAAGAATATGGCTGGTCTTATTTCACCTCTATTAAGGTCACGTGACAGTGAATGGCATACTTGCCCTAGGTGTCTAAATCCATTCCATGTAGGTGAGCGACTGACACAGCATCTGCTGGATTGCCCTATACAGGAGCTAGTAGGTGTGTAGATGGCTTCTGAGATTGTAAGTAGGCTGTTTAGGTTTCTATGGTGGTAACGCCACGTAGCGCTCTGTATGAGAATCACGGGCTGTGCTGTGTGCAGTCTGTGGCTGGTTGGCGTTGTTGGAAGATTCGCTATTGTAATGTTGGGCAGTTGGATGTGAACAGTGCGTAGCGTTGTGTAGTTGGAGGTGAGACGCCAGCAGTGGTGGATGTGAAGAGAGAGATGCCAGAGTTTTGAGCTTACGATCTGGACGTGTGTCCGTCAGAAAAAGGAAATTTGTTTAATTGGATGTGACTTTTGAACGAAGATTTTTGTGAGGTAAGTGATACATGAAAGGAATAGGTTGTTGTTAGTCAGGGCCATTCTTTTGTAGGGATAATTGAAACTCAGACTGCGTTCCGCTAAAAAAAATTTGTGTGTCGGTTTAGTGATGATCAGAATAAGTAAGGAGAGAACTGTCTGTGTACGTTCAGTTTTACTCAGCTATCAAATAACGTAGAAGTTTACCAGCACAATAATTCATAATTTTTCGATGGGGACGTTTCAAGGTGAATAACTTCTTCAATATAAGAAATTTCACAGACAGGGGGGAGAAACCTTTGATGTATAATACACCGACTTCAAGTGTCTTCTTGTTCTTGTTGCATAGTGTGAGGGTTCTCCACTGTCACACATACTACCCTCACAGAATGATACATGCAGCAGTATGTCAGGTAGTATGTTCATACGCCCTTAGCCTAAATCATTCTGAATTATATTTCAGGAAATATCCTACAAAATGTCTGCTTCTCTCCGAGCTTGAACAACTTCCAGGGGAAGCTGATGTGATTATCTACCTGAACTACAAACTACCATTACACATACCCATTTCCTATCGCAGACTGGGTGGATATGATGCCGAAATTTTTGCTGAGTATTTGGTTTATTTCAGTCTTTGGAATGACCAGGTTAGCGTCCTAGTTGAGAGGACAGAGAAATATGTCGCGCTTCCCAAGAGACTCACCACGAATATTACACTGCTCATCCTTTACCCACTACAATTTATGCCAGTACCACCTCTGAAAATTGCCGAAACCAAGCATTTTGAGGATATGCATCATGTAGTAGGCACAAATTCTGATATTGTTTAGTTTCAGCTCATGATGCAAAAATGGTTTTTCTAAAAAGGGTTTCTGCAGCTGATGAAGAAACTAAATGAAATCATGTTTCCTGACATAACAGGATATTCCACAAATGATACTGGCAGCACCATATCTGACATGGAAAATGGGCACACTGTGAGTATTTGAAAGGAGTTTAAGGTATCTAATTTATGGTGTTATGCAAGATTTTATATAGACACAGATGTACACTTACTTGCAGATATTTTTGGGAACTCCTGGATTATATACATGGCAACATACGTGCTGAATCCAGCATTCTACAACACCATGCCTGGGTTTATGTGTCACACATTGTTAAATAACACCCTTCTTGATATCAAACTCTTAAATGATGTTGATATACTGTTATTTTTGGGATTTGCAGAGGACTTTGCAACTGTTTCCAAAGGCATACCAAGGTACATGAATGATGAATGGGTGAAAAGTTCAACAAAACGTCTGAGGATTCGACATACATTCTCTACTGAGATTTAAATAATTTATACATCCATGCCATGAAATAATCTATTCTTGTCAGAATAGTTTCGATACCTGCCTTGTGATTAAATTGCCAGATTAGGTTATTTCTCAGATGTTAAAGGTGGTTGTGATGTAGAATATTTTTTATCGGTGGACACTGCATATCTTAGTAAATCACATGATGCGCACAACGATTTCCCACTACGTCAAGAGCCCCGATTTCAGTGAAATTTTACCTCCCACAGCTGATGATAATGCTGAGGGATACAATAAACATATGACACTAGGTATAGGGTGCCAGTAGATGCACAAAAACTTTATAGTTCATCCTTACCATCTGTTCAAACTAGTCATAGAATATTTTCGACAGATAACATCTGTAAACACCATATAAGTTCTCCAGAAAAGAAATATAATACTGCTATTAAAGTTTATCACAAATCATCTTCAATGAACGCTTGTAGCCATATTTGCAGCTACACAGTTATCAAGGAAACATATTTTTGAAACAGACAAGATGCGTATTGTACATAATCTAGCCACTGAGCATTAACATAATATAAATAGCTGTGTTAACTCTAGTAACAAACTAAGAGACGAAAATTACAAATCATGCAATACTGTTAAATTGTTAATTAAATTATCATTTGGAACTTTATGCCTCATCTGGAAACTTAGGAAACAGAGACACTGGAATGCTTCTTAGTTTTTCTCACTTCTATCCCAAACAGAAGAAAAACCACATTTTAATATGAAAATTCTGTTGTATTTTGAATTAAAGAGCATAGGCTATTCTCAAAACTGTTCACACCAAAATTACTTTTACTATTTGTAAGTCCTGTTAGGGAACATAAAACAGATGTAAGCTATTCATAGAGAACACAAAACTGTGAATCTCCTGTTCCACAGTCAGAGACGAAAACACATCCAAATCAAATTAAGCATGCCTTTGTCAACGCAATATGAACATCATATTCCCGTAAATAATTACCCATAGTTACTGTGTTATTCTCAACCTGTATGTTTCATATTTTTCTAGTTTTAAAATGACATTAACCTGTCTCGAAATTGTATAAACTAAAACCAGAATAACAGCTCTTGCCAGAGGTTGGAGGGTTGACAAGGTCTTTGATGTATGAATGCAGATGAGGCCCTTGGTTGTCAGAGACAAATGGAAGCAGATGTCTGTTAAGTGGTCACTCTATAAACTAAGATGTATATGAATATTGTAATCAGTTCTGAAACTGTATCATAATCTACAATTAAACCATCTGGTGGAAATTGACATCATGATCAAAACTATTAATTTAAAGAAAATCGTCAAAGTTAATCTACCACGAGAACCTTTTTTATGAGCTTGCACAAGAAGAAGAAGGAGGCTGGAAGACTATTGTTTGAAATTCATTGTCAAAAAACATAGTACAATTAATGCAGCTATGCCTTCTTCATGGTGTCCGATTTTAGATACTTTATGGTAGAAGATGAGTACTACCGTTTGACAGGTGGATGAAGTGACTTTAGACACTTCATTACAGAAACGTCCAGCAGTGCCTCAATTGGGGGATGGAACTGATTAGAATCACCTGCGCTATTAAATTCGACCAATTACACTGGTTGAAGAATTCCATTGCTACTAATGTCGGTAAGAGGGCTACTGTAATGTGTGATTTTGGGAAAGATTTTTATGTACTTTCGAATAATGTAATTTTCGGGAAAACCATGCAGAATGTTGGAAACCATTACGATATTTATTTACTCAGTTCATGGAAGGAGCATTGTGGTAGAAGACAATTCAACATCAAGCCAAATCTTAAATAGGCTACAATTTTGAACAAGGAATGATGGCTCTGGAGACAAGGATTTGGAAGATTTCACAAATCTTTTTTTTGTTGAAATATGTATATTGAAGCGACTGAAACTCCACATCTGGAGGTTTCATTATGGCTCTGCAAAACTCATTTGCAAAATTTCTTCATATGATATGGACAGTTTCATCTATTGGTTGAAAAGTGTAGTAATTATGTCCCATCCCGATACATTCGACATGCCGCAGATAGTAATGGTCAATGTCATTTTTCTTGCGTTGCTATCAGTGGCTGCTCTTACATAACTTAAGAGCACTGATATTAGATCTAATGTAAATTTTCTTTCTGAAAGCTCCACTTTTCTCCCAGTCACCACATGACAATATTTCATGTTGTTATACTTAAATCATAATGTTGGTGGATAAATATTTTATTTAAGTCTCTTGAATGTAGCTGGGTAATACAAATTAAATTAAATTAAATACAAATTACTTAGGAACACCATCTAATTCCATTCAGTGGTACAAACTGAAATACATACCACCATGAATAAGGTTCTAGTAAGATAAAAGTGACTTCTTATTACCTAATACATTCTACTGAGCAGCAGTTTCCATTTAAAGCTCTTCTATTTGTGGACTACTTGAGGGAGATATTAAATATTCCAGCAATAGTCTGCCATCATACTTTTGTCTCATCTCCCTTGATAGCTTTCTTCTTTTACCTTTGTATCATGACTGCCACTGCTCATCACAGATGTCTCTGAAGATGTCAGAGAATTTATCAAGATTGCTGATAGGAAATGGAGTCTTACGCTCAGGACATGAAATGGTGACAACATGTCTGCCATGAGACCTTCGTTGTAGGCAGATTTTTTGTTACCGAGAAAGTTCTCCATTATCTTCACAAAAGCGACTTAAGCAGCCTTTTCCCTGATATAGATCTATGTCATGAATTATTTGTTGTGTACAAATGTCTGAATGTGAGAGCCATTAAACACTTCTGCCTTGATCTTGGGGAATCCAAAAGGTAAACACTAATTCTTTCCTTTCGTCCATTTACACATCATTTCTTCACAGCTATGACATTACAGTATGTGGGGCACATGTTTTCCTTTGGTTGCTAAGAGCAATTCCAAGCTGAGCTTTATAAGCGCGCCTTACAAAGGGTGTCATATTGTGTCTTTGATGAATGTGGGAGGAGTATCTACAAACGTAATAGAAAATCTGTACGATTGTTACATTGAACATCTCTTTGAGGCCACGACAAAATGACATCACAACTTAAAGAAGGAAAGAAACAAAAATCCCAACCCTGTCGATAAAGGAAATATGTATGTAATTAATCTAACCACAAGTGACTGGAATGTCAAAAATTCGAATTGCAGCAAAACCAGAGCATGAGGAGCTTAACTGTCGGGGACCAGCAGATCAAAAAAATTTAGAATCTCACATAACTGAGAGTTGGAAACAATTTGTTGACCAGTGTAACACTTATAGCATAAAGCCTGCTACTGCTAAGTTTGTCAGTCTGATGAAAGACGAGACAAATAAGTCAAATGAGTCAAAGACTGAGGAGCTTGAGGGTCTAGCATCCAGATAGTGAGAAGTGCCATCCAAAAGCAGGCAAAGGGTGTGCAGCATGTGACCTCAATGATCTTGATAGTTGACGATTGCTTGGAATGCCTGTGTGTTGATGTAGGCGACGCTCCTCCACATATGGCACCAAACTGATCTTCAGTCATGAAGTAATGTGTAACATACTGTACTGAAACTGGGAATCAGCCTGTCACTTCAAGATGATAAACTGTTCATTTTTGGAAGCAGAGTCAGAACCTTACTGACTGCTGCTGTTCAGATGAGAAACAGAGGTACAGGATATATATATATATATATATATATATATATATATATATATATATATATATATATATATATGTCGTATATATAGCAAAAATTGGTACATGTGGAAAAGTATGACCTATCTATCATAGTGTAAATAGGTGTATATATGTACATATGGCTATGTGTGTGCTTGAAATGCGTATTATGCAATTGTCTAAGTTGAATTGTATATGTGTGTGAACACTGAGTATTTGATGGGTTCATTTCATTACTTGTTATTATTTTCCCTGCTGCTAGTCATACAAAGAGTTTTATTAGATTTTACTACCACATATTTTGTATCTGATGATGTGTCTCTGAAACAGTGCTACAGCTGTATAAAAAAAGGTATGAAAATTGTGTTATTCTAACAGTTGTTAAGTTCTTATATATATATATATATATATATATATATATATATGTATATATACTCCTGGAAATTGAAATAAGAACACCGTGAATTCATTGTCCCAGGAAGGGGAAACTTTATTGACACATTCCTGGGGTCAGATACATCACATGATCACACTGACAGAACCACAGGCACATAGACACAGGCAACAGAGCATGCACAATGTCGGCACTAGTACAGTGTATATCCACCTTTCGCAGCAATGCAGGCTGCTATTCTCCCATGGAGACGATCGTAGAGATGCTGGATGTAGTCCTGTGGAACGGCTTGCCATGCCATTTCCACCTGGCGCCTCAGTTGGACCAGCGTTCGTGCTGGATGTGCAGACCGCGTGAGACGACGCTTCATCCAGTCCCAAACATGCTCAATGGGGGACAGATCCGGAGATCTTGCTGGCCAGGGTAGTTGACTTACACCTTCTAGAGCACGTTGGGTGGCACGGGATACATGCGGACGTGCATTGTCCTGTTGGAACAGCAAGTTCCCTTGCCGGTCTAGGAATGGTAGAACGATGGGTTCGGTGACGGTTTTGATGTACCGTGCACTATTCAGTGTCCCCTCGACGATCACCAGTGGTGTACGGCCAGTGTAGGAGATCGCTCCCCACACCATGATGCCGGGTGTTGGCCCTATGTGCCTTGGTCGTATGCAGTCCTGATTGTGGCGCTCACCTGCACGGCGCCAAATACGCATACGACCATCACTGGCACCAAGGCAGAAGCGACTCTCATCGCTGAAGACGACACGTCTCCATTCGTCCCTCCATTCACGCCTGTCGCGACAGCACTGGAGGCGGGCTGCACGATGTTGGGACGTGATCGGAAGACGTCCTAACGGTGTGCAGGACCGTAGCCCAGCTTCATGGAGACGGTTGCGAATGGTCCTCGCCGATATCCCAGGAGCAACAGTGTCCCTAATTTGCTGGGAAGTGGCGGTGCGGTCCCCTACGGCACTGCGTAGGATCCTTCGGTCTTGGCGTGCATCCGTGCGTCACTGCGGTCCGGTCCCAGGTCGACGGGCACGTGCACCTTCCGCCGACCACTGGCGACAACATCGATGTACTGTGGAGACCTCACGCCCCACGTGTTGAGCAATTCGGCGGTACGTCCACCCGGCCTCCCGCATGGCCACTATATGCCCTCGCTCAAAGTCCGTCAACTGCACATACGGTTCACGTCCACGCTGTCGCGGCATGCTACCAGTGTTAGAGACTGCGATGGAGCTCCGGATGCCACGGCAAACTGGCTGACACTGACGGCGGCGGTGCACAAATGCTGCGCAGCTAGCGCCATTCGACGGCCAACACCGCGGTTCCTGGTGTGTCCGCTGTGCTGTGCGTGTGATCATTGCTTGTACAGCCCTCTCGCAGTGTCCGGAGCAAGTATGGTGGGTCTGACACACCGGTGTCAATGTGTTCTTTTTTCCATTTCCAGGAGTATATATATATATATATATATATATATATATATATATATATATATATATATAAATAATCATAAAATGTTGTTCTTATTTACAAACCACACCTAGACCCCTGGGGCCAACAATGTAAATCTGTGTGCTACAAGTTGAAATCACTCAGTATAAAAGGATAGGTACATAGGTTACATAGGAAGTGTTCAACATAGGTACACATACTGATAAGAATGAGCAGTTCCCAGGTAATAAATGTTAATCAGTTCACAAAATCATTGCTCCTGATTTTTCATGTCATGCCACACATACTGATCCATATGAGCAGGCAGTACATGGTTGTATCTGGTTCCATATATGCATCAAAAATCTGTGTAAGATGCTATCTCCTGTACTAGATGAACGCCATGGATTTTATTTGTGGAAGTAATTTAATGAAAAATAAATGCATACATACTATGCATAAACAATTAATTTGTACCATATATCCACCATTAAACCTTACCTGAACTTCTTTGGGAGCTTTTTCAAACTTGTTGGTAAAGGAAGAGAAGAGGTAAGCAAGTTGAAATAATCATACATTTAAAAGATCACTTACTTTTCACCACTTATAATAGTAGTTTTAAATTGTCGGAAGCAGTCATAAAAATTTTGAATCACTAATTATTTTTTCTTCTTTATATTTCAGCTTGAGAGTGTGGAGGAATAGGCCCCCATGTTATTGCAGGTTCCAGATTTCAGCTTGACAGTAAATATCACCTATACATGACATTTTCTCACTGTATTTCAATCACGCAGTCTGTATACATGATAAAATATTAGCAGCATTGTCACCAAATCTTTGTAAGGTATCCTGGAATCTTTCCAGCATATTCCATTGTACTTACATATTAGCTAATAGCACACTGCACATCTTTGGTGATGCAACGTTTGTGCAGACTGTTGTAACATATCCAGCAACAGCAAACATAATGAAAGTAATAGTCTTAAATACAAAAGGTCCACATTAATCGTGGAAGCCTTGAATCCCTATAATACTGATTGTACTTTTAGGTGTCTTCGTGAAGCAATTTAGAAGTGGTGGAGTCACCTGTTCATTCATACATCTTGTTGCACAATTCTTTTGAGTGGTAAATAATTAATCACACAGCTATGTATTACTTATGGCTACACTGCAGTGTCTTTGGGCAACGTTTTTGAAGATTCAAATTCTATACACCCATTTATAGGCCCTGATTTCGCAGTTTCATTTTGTTTAGAGAAATCTGTCGTGTTAATGGGCTCTAATTCCTTAAATTCCCGTCGACTGATCGTTCATCTGAATAGACCTTCTTTAACATTGTGATAGTATCAGATTTGAAACCTTGTGCACATATAGAATATTTGGCTGTAAACAAAACTTCCCCAGTCCACCTGTAAATTGTCATACAAGTAGAGCTCTGAATTAAGGTAAACTTTGCCATTAGTTACTTTATAACTGCAGAATTAACTTCAGTCATGTTTTGGGTTCCCTTTCCTGTCAGTCTGCGGCCCTAATAAAACGAATCAAGGCCTTTCTAATTGGACAGCTGTTATAGTAGCGCATATTTGTCTGGATGTAGTCTTTGATACAGGGTATTCAAATAGCTCCCATGAACAGGTAGTTAATGGTTGTTGAATCCAACCATTCAATACGCTGAAAAATTTTAAATGCTCTTCACCAATTACAGAAAGATAAGGCATTTGTTATACTAACATCTCACACACAATTTTATTCTCTTTAGAATCACCCTGGTTTGACTGAATAGATGAGTTACTAACTATTGCACTTGGTTCTTGCTATTCTTTCACAATAATGTGTTTCATGTCCTCAAAGTATTCCACTGATGTACTGAGTGCTACACAAGCACTTAGATTACATTAAAGATTTGATTCCTTTTTCGTTCCATAAACCCACAAATGAGATGATTCTTGTAGTCAGGAATACGTAAATATATTACAGTAAACTAGAACTGCTAACATTTTTGGAATTAATACAGTGTCAGTATGAAGTATTGTTACACACTTTTAACTAATTTATCATACACAAAGTACCTAATCCTAACTGTTGTGACCAAGTGCTGTCGAAACTGAAAGTACTAAACTTTTTACTTAAGGTATTAAACTAAAGAGTAGAAGGAGTTGCGTGTCAAAAAGTCTTTCAACCTCTGTTTACACTGCACTTTATCTGGAACCAAGTTGCTAACAATCTATTGAAAATATATGTTCCTGAATATTGGACCCATTTTTGGACCAAGGTAAGCGATTTTAGGTCTTTATGTAAATTGTTCTTATTACTAGTATTGATACTAGGTATTGAGCTATTGGCCAACAATAGAGATATACTCCTTGCAAAAAATTTCATTAAGCAATAAATATACTGAGAAAAACTGGTTGGAGACTTCTAAGAAATGTTCTCGAATTTCCACCTGAAAGGGCTCTTATTACACACTTTTGCATACTAAAAACTTTTGTTTGGTGTGATGAGTTATCCTAGAATATGATCCCATATAATTTAATGAAAGTAAGCAAAGTATGCAAGTTTCTTTTTATATTTATATTTCCTACATCTTTCTCGCTGCCAGTGCACACTTGTTTAAGCACTACAGCAAATCTGTGGGATGCCCTTCCCAGCTGAATTTATTAGTGAGTTGTAATCCCAAGAATTTAACACTGTCAACTTGTTCGGTCTGCGTGTCTTCATATGTTATACATATGCTGGAAGGAAATCTCTTGCAGGCGCAGAATGCATACAGTGGTCTTCTCAAAATTTAATGACAGTGAATTAGCCTTAAACCATTGATTAAAGTCTGTGAAAATTTGATTAGCAGCCATTTCTAAATCTGTGCTTGACTTGCTACATATTGTAATGTTTATATTGGATGCAAACAAAAGCAAACTTAGCTTCTGACAATGTAACAGATGAAAGGTAATTAATGTACACAAGAAAAAGCAATGGACCCTAGATCGAACCTTGAGGAACACCACATGTAACTAATTCCAAGTCATTGGTAGGTTGGTTGATTTGGGGGAGGGGGACAAAACAGCGAGCTCATAAGTCCCATCAGATTAGGGAAGAATAGGGAAGGAAGTTAGCCATGCCCTAACAGAGGAATCATTCTGGGATTTGCTTGAAGCAATTTAGGGAAATCAGATAAGACCTAAATCAGGATGGCTGGGTGCAGGTTTGAACCATAATCCTTCGTAATGTGGGCCCAGTGTGTTAAACACTACTGAACTCCACTTGGTGGTTCCCAATCAGATGAAGACTAACTGTTTACTGCACAGGTATTTCGCAATTACTCCATTTGTTTCTTGTTGGTTACATAACACTTTAATCATTTTGCAGAACTGCTGGTGGCACCATAATATTCTAATTTACTTAAGAGAATACTGTGACTCACGCAGTCAGTCTTTTGATGGATCGCAAAAAATGTCTGTAGCCTTTAATTTCTTATCTAACAAATTAAGTACATTACTACTGTACACGTAAATAGCTTTCTCTATAGTGTGCAGCAAGCCTATAAAGGAACAGTCATGGAGTTGAACACCATTCAATATGGATAAAATTCAGCTCTCTCTATATTGAAACCCTCAAGGGACTCCAGTTGTTAATTGGACAATATATTATTTACAGTCGGACGCTTGAAGAGGTGCTTTCAAATATTTTTGAAAAATCTATCAAATGTGAAATTGGTCGAAAGTTTGGTAGTGTATCTCTATCCACCTTCTTGTATAGAGGCATAACTTCAGCACATTTTAACCAGTCTGGATGTGTTCCGCTACTAGGAGAATGATTCCACAAATAAGTTCAGACAGAACTCGAATCACATGAACACTCTTTGTTGATATGTTACCATAATCACTTGAATACTTACATTTTAAGGATTTTGTAATGGATGCTACTTGTTTGGGAGACCTGAGTGTCGTTTCCATTTTACTGAAGTTATTGGTAAAGACTGGCATCAGAGACTCCTGTACACCGTTTACCAAGCCTACTAAATCCAAACTGTCAGTAACAGAAACAAAGTACTTATTAAAGAGGTTTGCAACACTACATGCACTTGTGACAAAGACCTCATTTATTTGGTTGGTTGGTTGGTTTAAAAGGGGGGAAAGATACCAAACTGCTTGGTCATCGTTCCCTTGTTCCTGTGAAAACATAGAAGGGAAAAAAACGAGATATAGAGCGCAATACCGAAATGAAGGAAAGACTAAAAAAACGTCTGAAAGCCAACAAACGCCGCTAGGAACTAAAGAGGACAGGAAAACCACAGAGAAGCTAAAAATAGGTAGAAGTGGTTAAACCAAGAAAGCAGCTCGCCACGGCTGGCTGATCATGAGAATAAAAAGGAGAAGCCAGCCAATCTGCAGCACATTAAAAGCTCCACCCTAAAAGCACTAGGGTGGAGGGGACAGACGGACAAAGGACATGTGCCGAAACTTAGATCAAATGATATAAAACATCCACAAAAATAAAATTTAAATAAAATCAGCCGACGAGACGTTGTCAGATAAAATTAGCGTTAACCAGTCTGGTACACGAAGATTTCGTTGCAGGGCAGTCAAAGTAGGACAATGCACCAGGATATGGGCCACTGTCAAACACGTGCCACACCGACACTGTGGCGGGTCTTTACACTATAAGAGGTAGCTGTGGGTCGCTCAAACGTGGCCAATGTGGAGAAACCAGGGAACCATGGAGTCCCTTCAGGAGCCCCTCACTGAGGACTTCCACACATTCGTAGTCTCCTTAATGGCACACAGTTAGTTGTGTATACTGAAATTATGCCATTCCATCACCAAAGCTGGGGTTGGGGTTGGGTTGTTTGGGGGAAGAGCCCAAACAGCGAGGTCATCGGTCTCATCGGATTAGGGAAGGGCAGGGAAGGAAGTCGGCCGTGCCCTCTCAAAGGAACCACCCTGGAATTTGCCTGGAGCGATTTAGGCAAATCACGGAAAACCTAAATCAGGATGGCAGAACGCGGGATTGAACCGTCGTCGTCGTCCCAAAGCTGAAAAACCTTGCGGTGTAAGAACGAATGCAGGTCAGTTACAGGGATGCCAACCTCCAGAAGCGGTTGCCATGTAGCGTGTTTGGCCAGCATGTCGGCATGTTCATTTCCTGGAATTCCAACGTGGCCTCGGGTCCACATTACTGAACGACTAACCTGTTTCAGGGCATAGCGGGGCTCCTGGGTGGTCGCTTCCAAATGATGACGAGGGTAGCACTGGTCGATAGCTTTTAGGCTGCTCGAGGATTCAGTACACAGATGAAACGACTCCCCAGGGCATGAACGGATGTGCTCACGAGCAAGAGATATGGCCACCAGCTCTGCAGTGAAAACACCACAGCCATCTGGCAAGGAATGCTGTTCAATATGGCCTCCATGAACATACGTCAAGTCAACGAGATCGTCAGCGATCAAGACGTCCATTGAAGTCACTTCATGGCCCCAGTACACGTCAAGAATCTAGAGGAAGTGACAGTGGAGAGCCGCCGGATTAACTGAGTCCTTAGGGGCATTTGAAACGTACAAACGAAGCTTCGGCCCAGGATCACACCATGGTGGCGTACGGGAGCGGCTCTTGAGTAGAGGTGGTAAAGGGAAGGACTCCAGTTCAGGTAGAAGAGACATAAACCGCAATCGTAACCCTCACCAGGGCCGCCGATGCGGGAGAGGAACTGCCGTGGGTGGGAAAAGGAGACAGTAATTTGGATGCTCAGGAGTAGTACGAATGTGGAAAACGTAACTGGTTAGCAGCTGGAAACGCCTATCCTTCAATGGAGGGATTCTGGACTCAACCAGGACGCTGGTCACTGGACTCATCCCAAAAGCTCCTGTTGGTAGGCGAACGCCACAGTGGTGCACTGGGTCGAGTAAACGAAACGCTGAGGTCGCCGCCGAACCACAAACCAGACTCCCATAACCGAGGCAGGGTTGAACTAGGGCTCTTTAGAGTTACAGAAGCGTTGAGCGATCTGCACCCCACTTGGTGTTACTGAGGCAGCGGAGGGCTTTGAGGTGCTGCCGTCACTTCTGCTTAAGCTGACAAAGGTGAGGAAGCCAAGTCAATCGGGCGTCGAAAATCAGTTCTAAGTATTGATATGTCTCCACCACAGTGAGTGGATCGTCATTAAGCCCTCCATGGCTGTAGGGGATATTACAAGAACAGTAGTGAATATAATAGGCGGAGTTTGTGTCTGTGTCCTGAACTCGGTACGCAGTGAAGCTGTGCCTCTACAAACCCCTCTTGAAGTTGTGGCTGTCAGGATACAGACGACGTAGGAAATAACTGCCTCCAATGTATTTCTCCTTCCTGATGACGCAGTACCACTGAACATATTGGCTGCACTAATTTATCAACTCCCTAAACCTTTTCTACTTTTAGGAGACTTTAACATCCATAACCCCTTGTGGGGTGGTACTGTGCTTACTGGCCGAGTTAGAGACATCGAAAATTTACTGTCTCAGCTCGACCTCTGCCTCCTGAATACTGGGCCGGCCACACATTTCAGTGTGTCTCAAGGTACTTACTCGTCCATTGATTTATTACTTTGCCGTCCAGGACTTCTCCTATCTGTCCACTGTAGAGCCTAAGATGGTTTGTGTGGTGGGGACCACTTCCCCATCTTCCTGTCATTCCCCCAGCGTCATGCCTATGGACGCCTACACGGATGAGCTTTAAACAAGGCAAACTGGGATACTTTCACCTTTACTATCACGGTTGAATCTCCCTCACATGGTATCATCAATGTTATGATTCAGCTGGTCACTGGAATGATGGTTTCTGTGGCGGAAACCGCGATCCCTTTTTCCTTAGCGACATAAACAGCACCCTTCGCTGGAGCACCTAATAGATTTTAAAGGGCTCCATGCACACGTTCGCCAGCTTATAAAAAGACGGAAATAGGAGTGTTGGGAACGTAAGTCTCGACCATTGGGTGCCATACGTCACCTTCCCAGGTCTGGACGAAGATTAGACGTGTTTCTGGGCACCACACCCCAACAGGTGTCCCTGGCGTTAACATCGTTGGCGTGTACTCTACTGACGCAAACGCGATTGCTGAATACTTTTCCGAGCACTTTGCTCGAGCTTCTGCATCGACGAATTACCTGCCAGCCTTTTGAACCCTCAACGGCGGATAGAAGGGAAGGTCTTCTCGTTCACAACACGCCACAGTGAACCTTATAAGGCCCATTTACAGAATGGGAGCCCCTCAGCGCCCTTGCACTTGGCCCCAACACAGCTCCTGGGCCCGATCAGATCCGCAGTCAGATGGTTAAACATCTTTCGTCCTAGTACAAGCGACATCTCCTCGTCATCTTCAACCGGATCTGGTGTGATGGCGTCTTTCCATCGCAGTGGCGTGAGAACACCACCACTCCAGTGCTCAATCCTGGTAAAAATGTGCTTGATGTGGATAGCTATCGGCCTCACCTACGTCCTTTGTTAGCTGCTTGACCTTATGGTGAGCCGGCGGTTGTGTTGGGCCCTGGAGTCACATGACTTACTGACTCCATGCCAGGGAGGTTTCCGCCGGGTCGCACTACCACTGATAATCATGTGTCCCTCGAGTCTGCCATCTGAACAGCCTTTTCCAGACACCAACACCTGATTGCTGTCGTTTTTGATTTACGAAAAGCTTACGACACAACCTGGAGACATTATATCCTTGCCATGTTATGTGAGGGGAGTCTCCAGGTGACGCTCCCTATTTTTGTACAAAATTTCCGGTCGCTCCATGTCTTCCATGTCCAGGTTGGTGCCTCTCATAGTGCTCCTCATATCCAGAAAAATGGGGTCTCGCAGGCCTCTGTATTTTAGTGGCCATTAACATTCTAGCAACAACTGTAAGGCTGTCCATCTCACCTTCTCTGTGTGCAGACGACTTCTGCATTTCGTACTGCTCCTCCAGTACTGGTGTGGCTGAGCGGCGCCTACAGGAGCTGCCCACAAGCCGCACTCATGAGCTGCAGCCCACAGCTTCCGGTTTTCAGCTGCAAAGTCGTGTGTCATACACTTCTGACGGCATCGTACCATTCATCCGGAACCAGAACTTTATCTTAATTACGATCCACTCACTGTAGTGGAGACATATCGGTTCTTAGAACTGATTTTCGACTCCCGATTGACTTTGCTTCCTCAACCTCGTCAGCTTACGCGGAAATGCTGACAGCACCTCAACGCCCTCCGCTGCTTGAGCAACACCAACTGGGGTACAGATCGCTCAACACTGCTGCAACTCTAGAGAGCCCTTGTTCAATCCTGCCGCGGATATGGGAGTCTGGTTTATGGTTCGGCGACCCCCTCAGCATTTCGTTTACTCAACTCAGGGCACCACTGTGGCATTCGCCTACCAACAGGAGCTTTTAGGACGACTTCAATGACCAGCATCCTGGTGGAGGCCAGAGTCCCTCCATTGAAGATTAGGTGTTTGCAATAGTTGGCCAGTTACGGTGCCCACATTTGTACTACTCATGAGCATCCAAATTACTGTCTCCTTTTCCCTCTCATGGCTGTTCCCCTCCCGCATCAGCGGCCTAGGTTAGGGCTTATGATTCCGAATCGTGTGTGGTCCCTTCTATCTGAAACGGAGTACTTCCACCTCTACTCAAGGGCAATTCCTGTACACCTCCATAATGTTATCCTGGGCCGAAGCTTCGTTTGTACCTTTCTAATGCCCCTAAGGACTCAGTTAACCCGGCGGCTCTCCGCTGTCACTTTCTCTAGGTTCTTGAAATGTACAGGGGCCATGAAGTGGTTTTCATGAACGGCTTGATGGCTGGCGGTCACGTTCGCGTCACGTATGTTCATAGTGGCTATATTGAACAGCATTCCTTGCCAGATGGTTGTGGTGTTTTCACTGCTGAGCTGGTGGCCATATCTCTTGCTCTTGAGTACATCCACTCATGCCCTGGGGAGTCATTTCTTCTGTGTACTGACTCCATGAGCAGCCTACAAGCTATCGACCAGTGCTATCCTCGTCATGATTTGGTAGCGACCATCCAGGAGCTCGTCTATGCGCTGAAACAGATTAGTCGTCAGTGATGTGGACCCAAGGTCTTGGTGCAATTGCAGGAAATGAACATGCCGACATGCTGGCCGAACACGCTACATGGCAGCCGCTTCTGGAGTTGGCATCCCTTTAACTGACCTGAATTCGTTATTACAACGTGAAGTTTTTCAGCTTTGGGAGATGGAATGGCATAGTTTCAGTATGCACAACCAACTGTGTGTCATTACAGAGACTATGAATGTGTGGAAGTCCTGAATGAGGGCCTCTTGTTAAAATTTTATTTGTATGAGTGGTTTATATCATTTGATCTAAGTTTGAGCACATAACGTTTGTCTTTTTTTTCCTCCACCCTAGTGCTTTAAGGGTGGAAGTTTTAATGTGCTGCAGAGTGTCACCGGCCGGAGTGGCCGAGTGGTTCTAGGCGCTACAGTCTGGAAGCGTGCGACTGCTACGGTCGCAGGTTCGAATCCTGTCTTGGGCATGGATGTGTGTGATGTCATTAGGTTAGTTAGGTTTAAGTAGTTCTATGTTCTGGGGGACTGATGACCTCAGAAGTTAAGTTCCATAGGCTAAGAACCATTCGAACCATTTTTTTTTTCATAGTGGCTGGCTTCTCCTTTTTATTCTCATGATCAGCCAGCCAAGGCAATGTACTTTCTTGTTTTAACCACTTCTACCTATTTCTAGCGTCTCTCTGTTGTTTTCTTGTCCTTTTTAGTTATTTGCAGCGTTTGTTGCCTTTCAGTCGTTTGTGTCGTCTTTCCTTCATTTAGGTATTGTGCTCTACATCTCGTTTTTTTTTCGTTTCCTTCTACGATTGTTTTCACAGGAACAAGGGAACGATGACGAAGCAGTTCGGTCTCTTTCCCTCGTTTTAAACCAACCAACCGACCAAATAAATGAGGTCTTTGTCACAAGTGCATGTAGTGTTGCAAACCTTTTAAACATGTACTTTGTTTCTATTACTGACAGTTTGGATTTAGTAGGCTTGATAAACGGTGTACAGGAGTCTCTGACGCCAGTCTTTACCAATAACTTCAGTAAAATGGAAACAACACTCACGTCTCCCTCAGAAATAGCATCCATTACAAAATCCTTAAAATACAAGTATTCTAGTGGTTATGATAACATATCAACAAAGAGGGTTCATGTGAGTCGAGTTCTGTCCAAAGTTATGTGTGCAATCATTCTCTTAGTAGCGGAACATTTCCAGACTGGCTAAAATATGCTGAAGTTAAGCCTCTATACAAGAAGGGGGATGAAGAGACACTTTCAATGTATCGACCAATTTCACTCTGGTCACTAGGTCAGTTGGACTTCAGACCCCATGGTGAACACATTGGTTGGAGCTACTATTTAAAATTGTTTAGATAAACACTACATCAAAATAAAGACTTTCATCAATCCTAACCAGCAGAGGCTGTGTTCTTTTCCCACTAATTTCTAGGAAGAGGTGGCAGTCTGGCGACGCAAGTTGGTGGAGGGAACCAAAGTGCCCCTTCTTCCCCCCATTTTCTGTAGGGGGGCTGGGGGACTGGGAGTGAGGGGACCATGTTAGGTTAGTGGAATTAACCCAATTGACCGATTATCCCGCCAAAATTTGTCTTCTCGCTGTGACGTTATTGTGACGTTGCCATACCTATTGTAACCATCTTGGATCCGCTATCTTGAATACATTTGGCTACGTTGCAACGTGGGGCCATACAAACCTTGTCCCACTACGGAGGAGGACACCTATTGGTCAAGCTGCCACCCAACTACCACTATGCCAGGACTTCTACAACACCTGTAGATTTTCTGATAGTGAGAAAATCGCCTGCTTTCGACCATATAATGCGACATTAAACAGCAATCCACACATGAAAATGTAACAGGCCTACTAAGGAGACTGCCTACACTATGCTTGTCCATCCTCTTTTAGAATACTGCTGCGCAGTGTGGGATCCTTACCAGGTAGGACTGGCGGAGTACATCGAAAAAGTTCAAAGAAAGGCAGCACTTTTTGTATTATCGCGAAATATGGGCAATACGTGAGGCAATACTGACCCTACGACTTACCTTAGATGAAAGATTAAGGAAAGGCAAACCTACGTTTCTAGCATTTGTAGACTTAGAGAAAGCTTTTGACAGTGTTGATTGGAATACTCTCTTTCAAATGCTGAAGGTGGCAGGGGTAAAATACAGGGAGCGAAAGGCTATTTGCAATTTGTACAGAAACCAGATGGCAGAGTCGAGGGACATGAAAGGGAAGCAGTGGTTGGGAAGGGAGTGAGAGAGGGTTGTAGCCTATCCCTGATGTTATTCAATCTGTATATTGAGCAAGCAGTAAAGGAAACAAAAGAAAAGTTCTGAGTAGGAATTAAAATCCATGGAGAAGAAATAAAAACTTCGAGGTTCGCCGATGACATTGTAATTCTGTCAGAGACAGCAAAGGACTTGGAAGAGCAGTTGAACGGAATGGATAATGTCTTGAAAGGAGGATATAAGATGAACATCAACAAAAGCAAAACGAGGATAATGGAATGTAGTCTAATTAAGTCGGGTGATGCTGAGGGAATTAGATTAGGAAATGAGACACTTAAAATAGTAAAGGAGTTTTGCTATTTGAGGAGCAAAATAACTGACGATGGTCGAAGTAGAGAGGATATGAAATGTAGACTGGCAATGGCAAGGAAAGCGTTTCTGAAGAAGAAAATTTTGCTAACATTGAGTATAGATTTAAATGTCAGGAAGTCGTTTCTGAAAGTATTTGTATGGAGTGTACCCATGTGTGGAAGTGAAACGTGGACGATAAATAGCTTAGACAAAAAGAGAATAGAAGCTTTCGAAATGTGGTGCTACAGAAGAATGCTGAAGATCACATAACTAATGAGGAAGTATTGAATAGAATTGGGGAGAAGAGGAGCTTGTGGCACAACTTGACTGGAAGAAGGGATCGGTTGGTAGGACATGTTCTGAGACATCGAGGGATCATCAATTTAGTATTGGAGGGCAGCGTGGAGGGTAAAAATCGAAGAGGGAGACCAAGAGATGAATACACTAAGGAGATTCAGAAGGATGTAGGCTGCAGTAGTTACTGGGAGATGATGAAGCTTGCACAGGATCGAGTAGCATGGAGAGCTGCACAAACCAGTCTCAGGACTGAAGACCACAACAACAACAACATGGGAGCACTGAGATGATACAGGATTTGGGCTGGACATCATTAAAGGAGAGGCGTTTTTCGTTGCGACAGAATCTTCTCACTAAACTCCAATTACCAACTTCCTCCTCCGAATGGGAAAATATTTTGTTGACACCGTCCTACGTAGGGAGGAACGATCACCAAGAGAAAATAAGGGAAATCAGAGCTCGTACAGAAAGATATAGGTGTTCATTCATTCCACGCACTATACGTGATTGGAATAATGGAGATTTGTGAAGGTGGTTCGATGAACCAACTGCCGGGTACTTAAATGTGATTTGCATAGTATCCATGTAGATGTAGATGTAGATGAATAGCACTGTCAAATCTGGTGCGCTATTCTTTTTAATGCTATTCTATGAAAGCAGATATCACTAAAGTTAGGTGACGACAGAATAATCTGTTCTGGAGTGAATAAATTGTGATGTTTTTAGCGGATAAAAGACATATGTCTTGTAAAAAAAGTATTTGTATGCAAGGGACATGATGACTGCAGGCACTTTGTAGCTAGTGATATAGTGTTGCTCGTACAGTTCACTCCGATGAATGCATTCAACATATGCATACACAATTGCCCCTTGTACACATTGATGTTATGGGATAAATAGAATACAGTATGGATTAGATAAATCTTGACTGGGATCCACCACTCACTCTGTTCAGTTTATTGGGGCACTTGTGATTCTGCATTGCCCATACAAGAACAGTTTTATATCTTCTGAAGAACTTCTAATACAGTGATTCACCAGGGGTGGACTACATGGAATATCGTCAACTCAGACATATATACACGGTTTTAACATTTAACTACACCTGAGACGCACATATGTAAATTTAGTTAGAGAAAAGATGTCCTTTTGTCATGTTGTAGTAACTAATATCATATAAAATGTAATTTGGATTCTATGGAGAGGTAACTGACAGGAACTGCAGGCTTGTGTTATAGGTGAATTATTATTACTCAATAAAAATGCCAATAAAATGGAGAAGGTATGAGTTTCAGATGTTCATATAAATAAATTTTTCTGATGTTGTACGTAATTTTGTAATATATGGATAATGATGTGTATAAAATGTTTGTAACTGAATGTGGCCTTAGGTAACCAACATTCTGTATAATGGAGCCCGTGCTCACTTCTTAAATGTAGCACCACTAGTATCTTTTGGGTGGGGTTGAGGGTAATGTGTAGTAGTGAATTGGTGCCCTTACTTCTTTTATTCTTGAGATAACTGTGTAGCAAATGGCATGGGTAAGTATTTATCTCAGTCTTGAGCTAGTCCTTCCCCTTCTCCCTTTCAACCAACCCCTCTCTTTGAGTCCAATTCCTACAACCCTAAATCTCTTTCCATTTCCTCCTGCCCCTCTCTCTCTCTGTTCATCTCCTCCTACCTACTCTTTCTGT